>NW_027527428.1:6163116-6179257 GCF_008692635.1 Crocuta crocuta | reverse complement strand
GTGTGGGGGGGGGCGTCGGGAGGGCAGCTGGGGCACTGGTGTCACGGCCCAAGTGGGTTTCGCTGTGCCCCTTGGCAACTGAACATTGAGAGAAGCAAGGGGGCGGGTGTGCTGGGCTGGACCGAGTGACCAAAGCCATTCAACAGCCAATATTGGATGTTCAAATGTTCAGCCGCTGGTTTTAGCTGTTAATAGCGGAAAAGTGGAAGTGACCCAAATACCCATCAACCGGAAAGTGCGGTAAGTGTGCGTGACGAGTATTATCCCAGAGGGGTGGGTGCCACTGCCCGCTACGGAGTGGGGGCCTCAGACACTGCTTGCCGAGGGCCACGTACCGTGTGATTCCACTTCGTGAAACGTCCCAGACAGTGGCGTCAGGCGGTGCGCAGGTGGCGGTTTTCCTGACTGGGGAGTGCGGGCTCTGGGCCGGGTTTCTCGGGGGGATGAAAATGCTGAGGGGCTGGATCATGGTAATGGCTGCACAGCTGTGGGCCTAGGGGGCGTCACTGAGGGGTCACTTGAACCCACTTGAGGGGTGACTCATGGGAGCTTTGTCTCCGAAGTCGGGGGGTGTCCACAGCCTTCTCCAGAATTAAACGGCATGAGCAAGGGGAGAGTAGTAAAGTCCCCAGTTAAAAGACGGGCAGACTGGGTCATAGAACAGGACACAGCTACACACACTTAGAAATCAAAGCGGGGTGGGGGGGGGAGCTGGGGAGACCTATCATGGGACACTCTGACCACAGAGAACCAGGGGCAAAGAGGCCCATCTTGCACAGGACGCCTGGAAGGTAGCTCATCAGAAACACGGGACAGTCCAGTGTCCACGCACCCAGAGGAGCTTCAAACTGTGGCAACAACTGGTAGAGCTGCGGAAAAGACTGGATGAATCCAGTTCTGGCCGCTTTCAGCATCCTGGTTAGGATAAAGGCCACACATCCTCCTCACATAACAGTCAGCGTCAGAACGTGGCCCTGGCCAGCACAGCCAGGGAACGAGAGGGATAGACGGCATCTGAAAGGAAGTCTGTGCACAGATGACCCGATCCTTTGTATCAAAAATTGTAAGGACTCTGCAACAGCTACTGGAGCTAATAATTGAGAAAACACGGCCGTACGTACATGAGGTCAGGATTCAGAGCTCGCTCATGTTTCCGGAGTCTAGCACTGGACACTTGGAAATTTAAGCGCTGTTTGCAGTAGCACCAAGTAGATGAAATGCTGGGGATACATTTAACACCTCTGACATCTCTGCCCCAAAAGCCACAAAGCGCTGCTATGGAAAATGTCCGTCAACGTCAGCGAGAGGCACTGTTGTAACGGCCTAGAAGGGGCAGGTCCGCTCAGGTGTCTGTTCTCCCCACGTTCCACAGATCCAGCGTAGCCCCAGTCAAAATACCAAGAGACTTTGGCAAAAATTGTCAAGCTGATTCTGAGGGGCGCCTGGGGGGCTCCGTTGGTTGAGCGCCCAGCTTCGGCTCAGGTCATGAACCCACGGTTCGTGAGTTCAAACCCTGTGTCAGGCTCTGTGCTGACAGCTCAGAGCCTGGGGCCTGCTTTGAGTTCCGTCTCTGTCTCTCTCTGCTACTCCCCTGCTCGCACTCTCTCCCTCAAAATTAAACATAAGAATTTTTTTAATAAATAAAATCAATACGGAGATACGAAGGACCCAGCATAGCCAGGACGTCTGAAAACGTGAACGAAGCGGGATTCCTGCGTCACCCCCAGGAACACTGCAAAGTTACGACTCGACAGTGAAGTGTTGGCATAAAGACAGACCCCTTGGATCCCTGGGACGTGGTACAAAGTCTAGAGATAGACCACAGGCTTATGGTGAGGGGGTTTCAGCAGAGGTACTGAGGCAGTGGGGCGGGTAAAGGATGGTACTTTTAGCAAACAGTGCCCGGTTGGTTAGCCATATGCAAAAAAGAAAAACCCTCAATTGTTACTAAGTACCATGAACAAAAAGTAGCTTGAGATGGAAGACCTAAAGCTACAGAACTTCTGGAAGAGAGCAGGAGATAAGTCTTAGTGACCTTGAGTTTGGCAAAGATTTTTTTTAATAGGACGTAAGAAATCCAAATCAGACTCAAAATTAAAACCTTTTACTTCTCACTAAACATTGTTAGGAAAGTAAAAAGGCAAACCACAGACTGGAAGAATTTCCAAGCCTATACCTGATGGAGGACTTAACCGGAATACGTGGGGAGCTTTTAAGCGGTAGGTGGAAGAAAGGTCCCCCAGAGAGGCTTGGGTCCTGCTCCCGGGAGCTCGTGACTGCATCACATTTTACGGCAAGAGGGTCTTTATTGATGGAAGAGTTTGCGACCAGAGCATCCTGGGTTACCCAGGTGGACCCACACGAGCTTTGAAAAGTCAAGAATGTTCTCGGCTTTTTGATGGGCTCAGCCCGCCATCGCTGGACTTGAAAGCGCCATCCCCATGACGATCAGTCCCCAGAAGCTGCGAGGGAGGTGTGGCGCACGCTGGAGCGATAGACCTGCTGCCTGCGAACCCTGCACCGAGCTGGCCGACCACCTGCCTGAGGAAACTGGTCCTCCCCCGGAGCCTCCGGGAAGGAAGCAGCGGGCTGCCACTCGACTGTAGCCCCATGGGAGCCGTGTCACCCCTGCCCGCCAGCACCGTGACAAAATAAATGTGTTATTTTAAGCCACTGTAGTATCTGTCACATAGCAACAGAAAAACTGTAATACACGTAAACGATATCATTCCAATAATAGAAGACCAGTGCTGCAAGATAAAGGCAACAGATTTGAACAGCTGCTTCCCTGAAGAAGATTCACCAGTGACAGACCTAAGTCCGTGAAAAGATGCTCGGCGTCCTTGGTCTTTAGGGGCATGCGCTTCGAACCACGAGCGCCTCTCACCAGAACGGCTGAGGGCGAGCAGACCGGCCATCGCAGGGGCGGGTGAGGACCTGGGGCAGCCCCCTCACCGCTGGCGGGAATGCAAACCTGTGCGAGCACCTGGAGAGCAGCTTGGCGGCTTCGGGGACATCATACACCACCCCGTATGACCTGACTGTGTCGCCCCAGTACGTGCTCAGGAGACATGACGGCCTGTCCGTTCAAGGACTGGTCCGTGATGGCTCATCGAGGCCTGTTCATCACAGCCCAAACTCATGGACGGCCCGAGGCCACTAAACCAACCGTGGCACATCCATGTGACGGGGAGTCCTTGGCAGTGACGCCGACAGGGCGCTGAGATACACGCGGGTAGGGCTCCCAGTCCGGCTGATACTAGCGGGACAACGCATCCCTGCTGGATGGTTCTGCTTCTGTGAGCTTCTGGAAAACAAGCTGCCGCCCACAAGCAGACCCGCGGTGGCCTGGGGTGGGGCGTGGGGGCACATGTCCGCCCACGAGCCTCCGATGCCAGGCCCCGCCGGATGGTGATGCTGCTTTCGGAGCGCAGCCTGCCTGCCCCACCTGGAGTGGCCGGAGTCTCACTGAGGGTGGAGTGGCCGCCTCCAAGTCAGGGCCCCGGGACACATACCCCGCCCTGAACCCCAGAAGGACCAGCAGAAGCGTGATTGCAACACCCCTTTAATTAAACATAATTGCACTTCAGAGCGAGGGTTTCCCGGGGTCCTGCGAATTCTCCAGAGGCCCCCGTGGCCGCGCTCATCAGGCCGGCGGGCCCCCCCCCCCCCCACTACCGGGGCGCAGCTGCCCAGACAGCAGTCCTCTCATCTGGACGTGGCAGCCACACGGCCACCCCCAGTGTGACCTCGGGCACGGGGACGGCATCCGCACCCGGAGCCCTCCTCTGCGGTCCCAGGCAGGCCGCGGGTGGGAGGTAGACCTTCCGGGAGAGAACCGCAAACACAGGGCACACGGGCCCAGGAGGTAGACACGCAGGCAGATCTGGGTGTTGGAGGGGAGTCCGCGCCGTGAGCCGTGGGCCAAGGGCTTCCGACCCTGAACCCCCCAACACACATCCCGACAGCACGGGTGCGGGGGTCGCTGCCCCGGCCGTCTCTCGGCGGAGGGACCAGCGCGCCACGGCCCCAGTTAGGACCAGCTGATGAGAAAGCGTTCTCCCATCGCCAGCGACACAGGGACGTCCAGGGTCTGCAGGAGGAGGCAAAGGAACATGTGACCACCAGACGGCTGTCCACAGAGGGGAGACCCCGAGTGCGCGGCAGACGGGAGCCTGGGCGGGTGGTGTCCCGGCCCCGGGAGGCCTCCCGCTCTGCTCCTCCCTGGCTGAGTCCGCCTCGCACGCTGGCTGCCGTTTCAGCGCGGCCCGCAGGGCACCGTCAGTGTAGACACGGGCAGAGGAATGACCCAGGGTGCAAGGGGGCCCGTCCTTCCCCGGAGACCAAGTTCCCTTCGCCCTTGTACGGCCCGGCCACTGGCACCGGGTCCCCGGGGCCCTGGGTGCCTCCCCCGCCTCCGCCGCCCTCGGGGACGAGCCCTCTGGCCCCTTGTGAGGGGCTCTTGCCTTCGAGTCAGGGCTGTAGGTGAAGTTGGAGACAGGCACGCCGTTGGAGAGGACCTGCTTGGGGGCGGCGGCCACCCCCAGGACGATGACCTTCCTCAGCTGCAGGCTGGCCCCCTCACCGGCCACACGCACCAGCTCGTTTGCAATGGTGTTCTGGCCAAGTGGGGAGGTGGGAACAGTCAGCGGACGGCCCGGGGAGACCTGCGGGCTGGGGCCCTGCTCCCTCCCCTCCCCGGGACAGGGACAGGTGGCCCCGGGGACCCCCCAGCTCGGGCGGGTCCCGACACTCACATTCTTGGCCAGGAAGACGACCTGCGTGTAGGCCCCGCGCTCCAGTGTCCCCAGGCTCTCCCCATCGTCCCAGAAGAGCTCTCCTCGGGCCTCCCCGCTCGCAGGCAGGGCCGCGACCAGGGCCATGGGCTGCTTTCGGGACTCCGTGGTTGTGAGGCCAGGGCCCTGGAAAAGCGGGTGGCACACGTCACCATCTCCAGCCTGGCACAGAGGCCTCCGGACGGGGACAGGAAGGGCGCTGGGCTGCAGGAGACCAAGACCCTAAGGACAGCCTGCGCCAAGCGGCTTGGACGGCCTGGCGCGCACCGTGGCCTGGCGGACACCCGCGTGTGCAGAGCAGCAGGCGCCCCTCCGCCCGGCACGGCTGCGGTCAGTGACGCGCCCTGAGCGTCCCTTCCGGGTCCGGCTCATCCTCAACCCTCATGCGCCGCTGTCTCTGCCTGGGGCCTTGGGGACCGGCCCTCCCCCGGACGCAGGCGGAGCTNTGGCCGCCGCGTACCTGCAGGGGGATGATGTGCCCGGCCCGGAGGTGGAGGTTGATGGTGTCCAGCGGCGCCGGCAGCGTCACCCACTGCCCCTTGCTGTGGATGGCAGGCATGACGGGGGCAGGCGGCGGGAGACTGCGGAGGGCCCCCGCTGGCCCCTGGAGGGAGGCGTCACGTCACCAGCAGTCCGGGTGGTGCCTAAGCCCCTGTGCTGTCCCTGGAGGCCCTGCGGGCCCAGCGCAGACAAGACCGCGGGGCAGAGGCCTGGCCCCAGGAGCACGACTCTGGGAGGACTGGAGTCCCGAGAACTATCCACCTGGGCCTGTTTCCTCGTCGGGAAAATGGGTCACTGCAAGGACTGGGTGGGAAGATGCACGCGGAGCCCCAGGCAAGGGCCACAGGCACGCTCCCCGCTCCACATGGCCACGCCCGCGGGGCAGGAGGGGCAGCCGCTGCGAGGGCCCCAGGACTCACCGTCTGCAGGCCGTACCACGTGCCAGTGGGGAAGTAGCCGGTCACCTCGACCTTCCCAGCCTCGAGCACCGGGGTGATGAGCAGAGCCGCCCCCCACAGGAGCTGCCGGTCCACGGCCCAGGTGCCGGGGTCCTCGGGGAACCTTCAGACAGGAGGGGTGGGCGCGTGGGCCTGGTGGCCTCCGAGGATGGGGTGCTCAAGGGGCCCTCGGGGACAGCCAGGGAGCCGGGTCCAGCTTGGCACTCGGTGGGGTCGGGGGGCGGCGAGTAACCCTGTCCCCTACCCGCCATTCTGGCAAACCATTCCCGATCCGTTCATACTGGTCTTACCACCTGCTCTGAGTTTCTCATGTGAGTTTTACATGGGAAGTGGCACCTCGTCTGATCAGTTCGCCTTTGCGCTTCCGCAGTGCGGGACGTTAGCACGTTCTCCGTTTTGTCCACAGAGCACTGCCTGTTCTCCCCAGATGTTAAGCCCTCCCCTCCTCGCCTTTTGCTTTTGATGCTTACAGGGCCCTCTCCTGCCAGGGCATCGAGAAGCATTCGCTTCTGTTTTCCTGTGGAATTTTCTATGGCTTCGTTTTTGACATTTCAAGTGTGTGACCCATCTGAAATTTACATTTGTAGTGTGAGGGGGAAAAGCCCACTTTTCCAAATAGGGAACGGAGTTTTACTACCTGGGGCTCCTTTAACCCACTGACTACAGGTGGCGTTTAATTAACTGCATGGCACCTTTTTACATATCGGAGTCCTGCTGGGGGGTATCACTTGGGTCCCTCTCGTCCAATCAGGATGGTTTTCTACCTTGTTGCCACCCGGTAGGCCTGGTCTGGACTTGGGGTTCCTCAGCCCGGAAGGCCCCCAGCCCTGAGCTGCTCTCTCATGGGGGGGTGGGGGACGCGGGCGTGCAAAGGGCCCCCAGCAGGGAGGTCCCGGAACGCCCCTGCGGCAGGGCGGGGCTGCCCTGGGCCCTCACCCCTGCCGAGGGCACTCACTCCAGGAAGAGGGGCCGGGCCACGGTCTCGCCCCCCACGTGGGCCCGGTGGAACAGCGTATACAGGTGGGGCAGCAGCATGTAGCGCAGGGCGAGGGCCTTCCTCATGGCTCGCTGCGCCGTCTCGCTGAACCTGTACGGCTCCTGAGGCTGCAGAGGGGACGCGAGAGCACCTGGCTCTGGGGCCGCGAGGTCCCCGCCCGCCCTCCCCCTGCGGCGGGAGACCCGGCGTTGCTGGCACTGTCAGTGGCGCTGCGTCCCCAGCGGGACCCCCGGGGGCAGACGCCCCGCTCCCTCGCCCGCCCCCGCCCCTACCAGGCTGTTGAGGTCGTTGTGGTTCCGCATGAACGGGTAGAAGGCCCCCAGCTGGGTCCAGCGCACACACAGCTCCTCTGACGCGTTGCCCTGGAAGCCACACACATCGGCCCCGACCAGCGGCACCCCCAGCAGGTTGAAGAGCAGGATTTCTGGGAGGGGAGGGTCAGGCTGGGGCTCATGCTGCCGGAGCAGGTCGGGTTCAGGGCCGTGGAGCCCCGCCGACATCCTGCCCACCGGCCCCCACCTGGTGGTCAGTACCGCGCTGGCCCTGGGGTCTCCCACCCATGGTCACAAGTGACTTGCGGACTGCTTCCTGACGTCTGGGGACACCCAGCACAGCAGCCCCTTAGGGTTGGATTGCGTCCCCCTGCCTCACAGGTGTGTGGGAGTCCTGTGCCTGGGGGGCTCAGTCAGTCAAGGGTCCGACTTCAGCTTGAGTCATGACCTTGCGGTTGGTGAGTTCAAGCCCCGCGTCGGGCTCTGTGCTGACAGCTCGGAGCCTGGAGCTGCTTCGGATTCTGTGTCTCCCTCTCTCTCTGCCCCTCCCCTGAGCGCTCTCTCTCTCTCCCTCAAAAATAAACATACATTAAAAAAAAAAAAGGTACGTGGGAGTCCTAATCCTCTGTATCTGTACTTGACGTGACCTTATTTGGAAAGAGGGTCTCTGCAGGGGCGCCCTCTTCATCCGACTTCAGTTCAGATGACCTGAGCTGAGATCATGACGGATCTCACAGTCCAGGAGTTCGAGTCCTGCGTCGGGCTCTGTGCTGACAGCTCGGAGCCTGGAGCTGCTTCGGATTCTGTGTCTCCCTCCCTCTCTGCCCCTCCCCTGCTCACACTTTGTCTCTCTCTCAAAAATAAAATAAAAACATTAAAAAAAAAAAAAAAGAGTCCCTGCAGATATGGTTAAGGTGAGGTCATAGAGAGGGTCCGGATCCAGGGGGCCTGCTGCCCGTGTATGAGGAGAGCCCAGGTGTGACGACAGACACGGGGGACAAGACCGGGGGAAGACACAGGCAGAGACCAGTGACGCAGCCCCAAGCCAAGGACACCCAGGACAGTGGGCAACTCCGTAACTGGGGGAGCGGGCAAGGCGACCCCCCGGGGATCCCAGCACAGCCCCTCCGACACGGCCATTCAGACCGCCAGCCTCCAGGACCGCTGCCTTCCGCACCCGCGTGGGAACTGCGCCCCGGGGGCCCCAGTGAGCCCCCGCGGCTGCTGAAGGCTCGGGTGGGCTCCCGGCCACATCGGCCAGTGTCCACCCCACCTCTGCTCAGCAGGGCCAGGCCACGCTGGGCCGGCCCCTCTCCTCGGTGTCTCCTCGGCAGCCAGGACCCCGCCTAGGGCCGTGGGGGACACCTGTCTGGGCTGCAGCAGGTTCAGGGACCTGCATGACCTCTGCTTGTCATGATCAGTGCACACCGAGACCCCAGCCCACGGGTCGGCCAGGGACCTGGCACCTGAGGGGGCTTCAGAGGCCAGCCTGCAGGACTGGCGGCCAGGCGTGCCCCTGGGTGAGGTGAGAACCTGTGGCACCTGTGGGCAGAGAGCGGCTTCTGGAAAGAGTGGATTCCTCCCCAAGTGCTCGCCCGCCAGCGCTTGCCCACGGCCCGAGGGTCTGCACACGCACACCCTGCCACCAGCACCGATACGACTGCCGGGAAGCTTGCAGGCCGGGGGATGGTGTCGGATCCCCTCAGCTGCCCAGGCGGTGACGCTGGGAGGTCACCCTGACCCCTTCCCCAGAGCTCCTAAGCCATGTCTGGGCCTAACGCGCGTCAGCAGCATCAGAGCCCTTGAGAACTCAAATCAGCGTGCCTCTCTGCAGGTGGGGTAGATGGTGCCTGCAGGCTGGGCTCACACAGGACATGGTCACGGGAGGGGACACCACGGGAGAACAGAATCCGCTTTGCAGGCAGCCGCTGGGGGGAATCGGAGATGGGGACACTTGGGAAGCCCATCACCGCCCACCAGCACGGCACAGGGCCACAGGCGCGCGACTCGCACAGGCACACGACCCCGCACAGGTGCACCGACCCCGCACAGGTGCACCGACCCCGCACAGGTGCGCCACCTCACACAGGTGCGCCTCATGCCCCACATGAGTCAACAGCGGGTTCCCACGGTGTCTGGTAGCATCGCCCTGAGCTGAGCCGAGCCCAGCGCTCAGGCCTGGGCCCTCGCCCCCTCTGCGCAGCCCCCCGACAGGCTCTCACCTGGCACAGAGTACGAGAGCTGCTCCCAGCTGCTCCACACGTCCCCTGTCCAGTGGCCGGCGTATCGGCCATGGCCCGCGAAGGTTGAGCGGGAGATCACAAAGGGGCGCAGCCCCCGCGCCTTGACCAGGGCCCTGGGTGGGGCAGGGGGACAGAGCAGTGGCCCAGCGCCCGGCGGACACAGGCAGCGGCAAGGGCCGGGGCGAGGAGGGCGGGGAGGCTCCGCCCCAGCCACCAGACCACCCAGGATGATGAGCCGTGTCACAGCGAGGAGGACGGCTGTCCCTCCAGGCTCCCCCGGGAGTCTGTGTGGTCACCGCCGGCCCGTCCTCTGACGCCCAGCGAAGCCCCCGCCCTGCGCGGCGCTGGCCCCTCACCTGTAAGAGGCAAGGGCCTCTGTCAGGCCGTAAAGGTTGTGCAGGTTGTAGTGCGTGGACAGGAACTGGTGGCTGGAGGCGCAGATGGTGGCTGCACGCAGGGTCCCGCCAACCACCCCTGCAAGAGAAGGAGGCTGTTCCCATCCGTGGCCGCCTGGCGCCCCCCACGCCCAGCCAGGGGCCACCCTGGAACGCGGGGTGAGTCCCCGTACTGTCTCCACTTTCCCAAGGGCGGGAACAAGGCCTTGCTGAGGCCGGCAGACCCCAGACTGCACACCCACCTGCCTCAGTCCTTCCCTGATCCTGCGCTTAACCCCGAAATGCCTTCCCTCTGGAGGCCACAGAGGCCACGCCCCCACGGCAGGTGCCCCCCGTCCACGTGGCCTGGCTGGTGTCTCCCCACCCGGACCTTTCTCATGGAGTCGCCCTCCCCTTTCCCGGGTGCCTGTGCCCACTGGCTCTTCAGAAGGGACAGCTCTGAGTCCCCAAAGCAGAGAAAGAAAAGCCGGGATCTGAGCCTTAAATCCTGAGGCNNNNGGGTGGGTTCTCCAGGTCACTGTCGGGGCAGCCATACACAGAGCCCCTGACGAAGTTGGAGGGCTCGTTCATGTCCTGCAAGAGAGGCCCCGGTGGTGGGTGCCCTGCCCTGGGCCGAGGCCGGGGCCGGACCCACGACCCACAGGGCACTTACAATCCACATGCCGTCAAAGGGCACCTGGGCGTGGAACTCAGCCACCATGTCCTGCCACCAGTCAAGGGCCTCGGGGCTGGTGAAGTCGGGGAAGGCGGTAAATCCAGGCCACACCTGGAGGAAAGGCCAGAGGGGAGACCAGGCCCCACAGGGTTCCCGCCTCACTCACCTTCCTGGGGGTGACGGGCTGCGGAGGGAAGGGTCATTGGTGGTAGGGGCCTGAGACCTCCCCTTCAGACAAAGGCCCCTGAAGGGAGTCTGGAGCGACTGTGCTCCCCAGCCTCCCTGCAGCTGGGGCCCCCTTCCCGTGGGTTCCGGGCACACCCCGGGGCTAGAAGTTCAGGACTCTGCCGGGTGCCCTGTGGAAAGGCTGGGAAGCCCCCGGGGGCCTGGAGGACAAGGAGGGCCTGAGGCCTTGCCAAGGGTCCAGAGCCTGTGCTTGAGCTGGACCCTTTCAAGCCCCAGTACAGGGATTCGAAGCGGCATCCCTTGTCAGGGGCCACCGTCACTTTCGGCCGTGACCCCCACACACTGTGTCCCCTCGGACAGCACAATGATTTCTTAAGTCTCATCATCTTCCCGAACGTCTTCCTGTCCCTGCCAGCTGGGGACTCCCGCTCTCTCACCCCGCGCGCCCAGGCCCCCACCCTACCTTCCCAATCAGCGGCTGCCCGGTGTCGTTGGTGATGAAGACCTTCCTGCGCAGACCCTCGTCATAAGGTCGGTAGCTGCCAGGGGGGTCGGAACTGCTGATGGCGGGATCCTGAGTGGGGAGGGGGGACCATCAGGAGGAGAAGGGGGTGCTCCAAAGCCAGGCGCCCACTGCTGGGAAAACGGGAAAACGCTCTCCGTACAAGATTAACGGAGGCAGGAGACAGCCGCGCGTGCGCATGTCCGGCACACCCTGTGTGCACGCGTGTCCGGCACATCCTATGTGCACACGCGCACGTCTGCGGAGAGGCCAGCCAAGGACCCCAGTGGCTGGAGGGGGCGCACCCGGATGTGGCCTTAGCTCCGCCTCACGGGCTCTAGAATGTCACCAGCGCCCCACTGGGAACACTGGCTTCCTGTAGAGTCAGTGGCCGCGGATGTGCGCCGCCCTCGGAGGGGCCAAGGTCGCGCCCTCGGAGGAGCCAAGGTGGCGGAAAGGGCCTGAATCAGCACCATTCTTAACCTCCCAGCAGGCGGGTCTCCCCCGCTGTGGGGTGTCCCCTGTGGCAACCGCTCAGCCTCAGCGCCCCCTCCCCATGTCCTCTGGCCACATGGCTGGGCGCTGGGCCCGCTGGCGTCAGGGACTGGCCCAGGGTGTGCCTGTGTGCCTGTGCTGGGCCACTCAGAGCCCGGCCCTCAGCCCTGCCCTCCCCCACCCCCGTGCCACAGAACTGACTTGGGTGGAGGTGGGGCCAGGAGACCCTCTGAGCGTCTGCAGCTCCAGCTGCATCTGTGGCACGCAGGCGCCCCCCCACCGCCGGCCCTCCCAGTACCAGGTGGTCAGCTGAGGGCACCCCCTCTTTACCACCCGAGGGCACCCCCTCTTTAAGCTGCTCAAGTAACCTACAACCAAAGGACCCTAAACAACACACGATGTTTCCAGGAAGCCTGACGCTGGACATCACCGGGCAGCAGGGGCCCAGGCTGGGAGTGTGATAACCCGTCCGGTCGACATCAAGAACCCTCAGAACATGGCAGGGAGCACGAGAAGGCTGCTGCCTGGAGGAGGAGGCAGGGGCAGGGCCCAGCAGGGCGCTCACCACGATCAGCACGTAGTGCCGCCCGCTCTGGTGGAGCTCCTGCACCATGGCCGGGAAGTCCCCGAAGCCGTCCTTGTTGAAAGTGAAGTCCCTCCTGGCGTCCATGTAGTCCAGGTCATTCCACTGAGTGTCCTGCGGCCACAGCACAGGGACAGAGTCCCGGCCCAGCCCCCGCACGCACACCCGCCCCGGGGCCGCCCAGCGCTCACCAGGGGGAAGTGGGCCCTGGTCATGTTCTCCACCACCTGGCGGGTGATGGCCGTGGAGGAATAGCCCCAGCGGCAGAGGTGGAAGCCCAGGCCCCAGTACGGCGGCATGAAGGGGAAGCCTGTGGACAAGGCAGCTCGGTAAGGGGGCGGGGGGAGGGGAGGAGAGNGGGGGCAGCGCAGAGCCAGGACAAGCCTACCCACGACTTCCAGGTACTGGCGCACCACGCTCTTGGGCTCAGGGCCCAGGAAGACGTACACGTCCAGGATCCCACCGGTGGCCCTCCAGCTGAGGGCCGGGCGCGGCTGCAGGACCACATCTGGGGGGAGCGGCCCGGGGCTCAGGAACCGATACCTGCACCCCTCCTGCCCCCACCCTGCTTGGCACCTCACAGAAGGGCTTGGTGCCTGGGGAGGAAAGCGCTGAGCCGCCAGCCCCAGGACCCCCAGCCCCAGCTCTGGCCTCGGTTCAGGTCCGGGGTCTCAGAGTCCACCTCAGGGGCACCTAAGGGCAGGGCTGGCAGAGGCCACGGCCCACCGGAGTCATTTCTCCAGGGGACAAACAAGGCCCAACCCCCTCCCCACGGCCCCAGGCCTCTCCCTCCAGCCTGCCGGGCAGGCCCCTCTGAGGAGGAGGAGAGCTCAGGAGGGTGACGGGGACTGGGGCACAGGGACGGGATGCCCGCCGGGGTGGCCGCCCACCCACTCACCCATGGCATTGCTGTTCAGCAGGAAGACCCCGTGCGCCAAGCCGCCGTCCTCCAGCACCAGGTAGAAAGGATGGGATCCGTACAGGTTCGTGTTGGGCTGGGCGCGTGGACACGGCACTTTAGCACCCTCCCACGTGGCTCCCCCGACCCCCCCTTGCCGCCCCTTCTACCTGGGGGGCGATGTCCCGGTTCCACAGGGTGACCTTGGTCCAGTTGGTGCTAAGCGTCAGGGAGCCGAGATGCTCGCCGAGGCCAGTGATGTGCGGGGACGGCAGAGAGGTGGCCAGCTGCAGAAACTGGTCAGCAAAGAACAGGGGCGCCACCGTCGTGTTCAGCCTGCCGGGAAACACCCAGGCGGCCAGATGAGCCCCCGGTGGGCCCTCCCGGAGAGACCCCTGGCCCTGGTGCTCCCCCCTCCCCGCCGCGAAGAGGGCCAGAGTGGCCCGGCCACCTCGGCGACGCACTGACCCCGGCGCAGAGGCGGCCACGCGAGGCCCGGCGACCCGGGGACCTGAGCCAGGTGTGGGGAGCTCGCAGAGCCCATCCAGCGCACCCAGCTACCCGGCGGCACCCACGCTGCCCCAGGCAGGCATCCAGAAGCGGGGTGCCCCTGAGGCCTGGCCACAAGCAGGTGCAGGGCAGGGGCAGCTCGGAATCGTCGAGTGCTAAGACTCGTGGCCCCGAGCTCCTTCCGCAAGGGCCATGCTGCTCCCAGACTCTGGCCAAGGCCTGCCCGGCCCAGCTCCAGAGCCATGGGGCCGTCTGCCAGGGGCGGCCAGGGTCCCCCGAGGCTGCACAGTGTCCAGGGCAAGGCAAGAACCACAGGTGGGGCACAGGGTAAGCACTACCGCTGATTTCCCGGGGCGACCTCCCCCTGCCCCCTGCCTGCCCCTGGACAAGACCCATCCGCACGTGTGTATGTGCTCTCAAGACCAGTCTGGTTAAACGCTTTAGAAAACCTCTCTCAGATCTCGGCCCAAAGGTCAGCTTCCCAGAGAGGCGTCCGTAGCCGCCCCTCCCCCATCGGCACGCTTAGCTCTCTTATCCCTTGCACTTGTCCTCGCACTCATTCGCTGCTGCTTCCCGCCGCGTCCGCCCTGGGAGCAGCTCGATAATGCACAGCCCAGAATGGGCGCGCGCGCACACACGCACACACACACGCACACGTGCATTTCAGAAGGTGAGTTCCCTTAAGACCGAGGTAAGTCCCAGTTAACCTTGTTCCCGAGCCCGTAACTGAGTTCAGTGACAACGGGGAGTCTTGTCAGCTCAGGGCACATGTTTACGTGGGGCTGTGCGGACAAAGTGCACTGGGTAGGTCCTGTGAAAACGTGCTTGCTTAAATCCAATGTCAGGGCGGGCGGAGGGCGTGGGCGGGTCTGCCACCCCGACCCCAGGGCTGTGCGGGGCCACTCTGCGCGGGGAGGTGTCCGACGCTGGGAGTCACAGCCAGTGACTAAAAGTGGATTCCAGGATGCTAGGGCACGTCCAGTCACTGGGCGTGATGGGGGCAGTGGAGGTGGCGCGTCCCCCGGGGGCAAGGGCATGACCCGACCCGATGGCCTCATTCTCCCGCCATATCCTGAGAGCGTCTGCTGAGGGTCGGAACCACTTTGGGAGCTGGAGGCCGGGGAGCGAGCTTCCGGAATGGGAAAGGCTCCTGGGCGGGCAGACCGCAACCATGACCCGGACAAACCTAAGGTCTCAGGGGACACAAGCCCTGGAGGGACAGGAAACAGACAGCGGCCAACAGCATGGATGCGGGGCCCTGGCTCAGTCACCTGCCAGCAAGCCACCTCACCTCCCCGTGCCTCAGTTTCCCCATCTGTAAAGCGGGGGCAGTTAACGGCACCTACTCCTGCATTGTTGGGATTAGCGGGGTTCACGGTTCCCATGCCTGCCCTGCAGCGAGTGACACACAGTATCTGATCATAAATAACATGAACGTTAAGAAAGCGGGTGAGGGGACGTTGCCGGGGGTGGAGGTGCCACTGTGCGCGCGGTGGAGTCCCTGCAGGATGCCCCCCGAGGTTCTGCCCCTGCTCCCCAGGGGCACGCAGCCCGCACTCACAGCACCCGGCCATCCAGCTTCCGGCGCACAATGACCCCGAAGGGCTCCTCCTGGAGGTCCATGCTGTAAAGTGTGGACGGCGCCCGGCTGCGGACACGTGGGGTCTCCAGGGGCACCTCGTAGCGCCTGTTGGCGGGATCTTTGATCTGGAAGTCAGACAGTGTGGCGTGAGGCCCTCTGCGGGCCAGGGGCCTCCCCTGCACGCCGTCCCCTCCTTCCTCACTCTCCAGGGGAGCGGGGACCCAGTGCAAGGCCCAGTGTGGCCGCGCACAGCAGGCGAGCGTGGATAGTTCGTGGGCCTACGGAGCCCAGGGAGCGCCCCCGGGGGTCGCCGGGCAAAACACAGCACGCCCAGCCGATCTGAATTTCTCTGATCTGAATTTCAGAGAAACCGGTTTTTTCTTTTAGTACGTCTCAAATAGCGCATGAGACGCACACTAAACAAATAAACTCCTTGCCGGGTCTTCTGGAATTCAAACTCACTGGCATCCTGTGTTTTTATTTGCTAAGCTGGCAACGCTGATCCACCCCACATGCCTGCCACAGGGTGGGTTAGAGAATATACTTCAGGGTGTCCAGCTCCACTCTGCCCGGTACACGGTAATCACTCGGTAAATGTCGGCTGTTATGAATTACTTTGTTAATTATGAATTGGGTGTTTCAGGCTCTCTCAGCTTGGCCTCCACACGTGTATTCAGTCCTCAGGTTTCTGCTGAGCGCCTGCTACATGCCGGACACTGTTCCAGACGCTGGGGGTCAGCAGACCAAAGGTCCTCCCCTCGGGGCCAGCCAATCACCGGATCCCACCGCCCACTGCCTGGAACATTCCCATTCCTCCCTCTCCCTCTTTCCCCTTATGGACTCCCACAGGGCTTCAGGTCAGGTGGGATGTCACTTCCTGGGGGAGACCTAACTTCCCTCCACTGGGCCCTGCTCTCCAGAGCATGTTCTAGAACCTTCCAACCACTGTCTTAGTGGCCATAGCTCCCTGAGTGTCGGCACCGTCTGCTCCCTCCGGGACCACCCCCCCACCCCCGCAAGAAGGCACAAAACACGTGTGCACACTAAACAAACACCCAGGACATTGCA
>NW_027527428.1:6160339-6162938 GCF_008692635.1 Crocuta crocuta | reverse complement strand
GCCCCGCGCGGCCCTGCCCACCGTGAAATGCAGCCGGCTCTCCGTCTCCAGCAGCACGTCCAGCCGTAAGGTCAAGATGTCCTTGGGGAAGAAGGTTGGGGTGGTGCGGGTCAGGGTGGCCGTGTAGCCTGTGGCCGTGGTGGTCAGGTTCTCCAGCTTGTAACTCGGGTAGCTGGGCGGGAAGAAGCACCAGGGCTGCCCGATGCGGGGAGCCCAGGGTCCCCGCCTGGTGGGCACGTAGCAGCAGCCGCGGGCCTCACACTGCGCCTGGGTGATGGCCGTGTCCGGGGCGCAGTCGAAGCGGCTATTGGGGGGCACATCGCACTGTGGGGGCGCTGCTCTGGGGCCACCGTGGTGCCCTGGGGTGGCCTGGGCGCCTGGCTGGCCGGCTCCCTGCTGGCGAGCTGGGTAAAGCCCCTCAGGTGCTTGGGAGGAGCCACGCTGCTCTCGGGGGGCCACCAAGAAATCGTGGAGCAGGATGTGCCCCAGGAGAGCGGCGGCGGCCAGGGACACGAGGGTGCAGACCCGCAGCGGGGGGCGGCCGCAGACTGTCCACCTCACGTCCATGGTCGGTGCACCTGCAGGCAGGGGGCTGGGTCCTGGAGGCCCTGCTGAGAGAAGGGCGGGGCTCAGGGAGAGCACCTTGGGGGACTCACGCCAATTTCCAGACTCGGACCGTGGCCGGCCGGGCAGCGCCCAGGGAGAGGTGGGCCGAGGGATCAGGGCAGGCGAGGGCGGACAAGCTCCTGGCACCTTTTAGAAAGACGGCGGGGGAGGGAAATGGAAAAGCAGAGAAAAGTCCCAGATAAGGGACCGCAGAATACCGTGTACAGGAGCAGTGACCAGGGACGCGCACTTAAGTTGTACGGAAAAATGACTGAATGAGGGGCACCTGGGAGGTCGGTTGTGCGTCTGAGTCTCAGTTTCGCCTCAAGTCATGATCTCACGGTTCGTAAGTTCGAGCCCTGCGTCAGGCTTCGTGCTGACAGCTCAGAACCTGCCTGGGATTCTCTCACTCCCTCTCTCCCTGCCCCTCCCCTGCTCTCTCAAAATAAATAAATACACATTTTAAAAATGACTTAATGACACAGAAAGACCTGGGCAGTAAACCGACAAATGGAACAGTAAGTTACAACACAGAGCAGAGAGTAAACTGCTTCTGTACAGAGTGCGGCCGAGCTGCTGAGTTTGGGCAGATGTGGAAGAGGTGAGGTGGGAGCGCCCTCGGGGGGACCCACCATGTTCCCTCTGCCTCTCCTCTGCTGACAAGGACGGGGCTCCAGCCCGGCCAGAGGCCTCGGGCACTGCAGCGAGGGCAGCGCTCAAGGGGTGGCCCTCGGCCTGGGCAGGTGGAAGTCCCCTCCCGGCCCCTGCGGTCACACGGGGCGCCTCCCTCCCTCCCTGGCTCCTCTGGAGATAAAACCGTTACCTGCCTCTCTGTGTGTTCTGAGTATTTTATAAGGAACGTTGTCGGCCGGCTCCTCCAAGGAGGGGTACAACGTGGGACTAAACGTGCAAGGATTTAATGGGGGGGAGTCCGTTCTGTCTGACAGAACCCCGAGGCTGCCAGGGCGGCGGGGACGGCGGTCATGCCTGATCTCGCAGGAGTCAGGTCCCGGGAGGGGTGGAGGGTCCAAGCATCCTGGACCACCGTGTGGCTGAGGAAGGTTCCGCGAGGCCACGGGGCTGGGGTGGGGGGTGGGGGCCCCGAGCCAAAGGTGGCCGGCAGAAGGGTCGGGGTCTCCTGGGAAAAGCAGCCTGGCCCTGGGGCAGACGGGGCGATGCATGCCAGCTCCGTGCTGCCGGGGGGAGCGTGCAAGGGCTGGGAAGGAGTCACGTGGGGCACGGGGGGAGGGGGTGTCTGAGCCTGTCACAGACACAGACAGGCCCCCTGGGACATTGTGGCCACAGCGGGCCACGCTTTCATTCACGGCACCTTTGAAGCAAACGTGTGCAGGTTTTTGTCTCACACCACGTCCAATTCCGACCTGCGTTCCTGGAGCCAGCGCGGACCCCACAGGTAAGGCCTCCGCCCCACAGGCCCGTCCCCCTTCAGACCCCAGTCCCAAGCCCCAGGTCTGACCAACTAACTGGCCGTCAATTCGAGGGTTCACCCCTCCCCCACTGCAGGTTCCTAATTGGCTAGAACCACTGACAGCACTCAGAAAACACCTCGACTTACGGTGACCCATTTATTATAAAGGGTGCATCTCAGGAACCGCCAGAGGACGCGGGATGGGGCGTCCCCAGCCTCCAGCACCAAACTGTGTTCACCAGCTCAGAGACTCTGAGCCCCAGCGAGTTTTGGTTTCATTACATCNTGGGAGCTCCCACCCCAGAAGCCTGCCTGGGTGCTGCCTGGGGTCCCAGCCGACCCTGAGCTGTCCAGAGCCCCAGCCACCAGTCATTTTATGAGCTAACGGTCCCGAGGTCTCAGGAGTTGTGTGCCGCGAACTGGGGACAGACTAAGTACTTATTTTTTATTGTACAGCGTCCTGCTGCACCTGGCCCATCCAGGAACACACGACACCTCGTGATCGGGGTGATGCAGAGGCCAGGGAGCTGGGGCCCGGCCCCCGGCCCCCCCCCCCCGCCCGGC
>NW_027527428.1:6144983-6160315 GCF_008692635.1 Crocuta crocuta | reverse complement strand
CCCCCAACCCGGAGTTCAGAAGCGCAGGGGCGGCCTGGGGCACAGAGGGGCCAGCACCGACCGCTCGCTGTTTCCACTGCACAGACACGGAAGAGCGGTCAACCAGAGGGCCTGACACTTTAGGCAAAATGGGGAAACACTGAAGGTCAGGGGGGTCACGTGCGCTGCTGGCCGGGAGACCCTGTGACCTCGCTTTCAGGGAAGTGGGTCGGAACCGCTGCCCCCCTGGCCAGGGTGGCGGTGTAGACAAGCAGGTTTCAGTCCAGCTCGGCCCCTGACGCGAGAGGCATGGGTCCTTACCTTGTGCCTCAGTTTCCTCCCCACAACGGGACAAGACGGCTCCCCTCGCCCAGCACCGAGAGCAAGGAGGAGACCGTGGAGTCCCCGGGGTCCCTGTCCACACCGCCGCCCGCGGACAGGGCGCGACGCGCTCCGCTTGTCCAGCAGCGAACCACAGAGGNAGCCCGCGGGGTGGGAGCAGGGCCCGGGGCGCTCGCCTGTCAGGACGCGCGTGCGGGGGCGGAGGGGAGCGGCCCCCGGGGTCGCCCGTTAACTGAGGCCGTTCTGGAAGGGAAAGCGTCATCGCGCCCATAAAAGCGGCTGTTGTGCAACCTGACAGGGCGCTTTGGGGGACGGACGGGGTGAGGGTGCGGCGCGGGCGGGGCCGGTTTCTGACTCGCTCTTAGAGAAATACGCCTTTCTCCCGTGTTCAGAAAAAGTTTTATTTTTCGCTGAAAAGTTGGAAACTGAAATTGTCTTGTGGGCCCTTTTAGGGTGCTGNCCCCCAGACACTCCAGCCCAGTGTGGGGGCTGGGCGAGGGGTGGGGGCTGGGCGGGGGAGCTGGGGGGGCGCCCGTCCCACCTGCGCTCTCCGCGGGGCGCTCTGGCTGCACCCCGCGTCCTGGACCCTGCCGCGGGGTGGGGCACTGTGGGCAGGCAGTGTCCAGGGCCGAGGCGAGAGCCCCCCGGAGCCCAGATGCTGTTTTGACCACGAGTCCAGCGCGGGTGCGAGACACCCCTCCCCTCCGAAATGCCACCGGAAGCGTGGGGGGTGGCCTTAGTGGAAATTGCTGGTGGCTCAAAGAATCAGGCATGCTGACCTGCCTAGTCGTCTTAAAGGGCCTCTCAGGGTGGACATGGCTTTCAGTGACGCGAACATTCTAAGTCCCTGGTAACACATACAATTCTGGACTCTTCCACCAGAGCGGGCGGTGGAAGGCTGGGGTCCCCGCTGCTCTCTAGGAGGACCCAGGTGGCTCGAGCTTGCGGGCGATCATCTGGCTGACCCTGAGCAGGGCCTCCTGGAACTGGGGGTACTCGTTCTTCACGTGGTCGAGGATGGTGCCGATGGCCGCCAGCCGGTCGTCCAAGCGCGTGTGCTCGGCCAGCAGCGACTGCTTGGAGCGGAACAGGAACACGTACCTGCCGTCCTTCACCGCCTGGAGGTGCTTGACGCGCGTCTGCAGGGCCACCAGCTCCGAGAGGTTCTTGGGTGGGACAAATGACCCCGCATCAGGTTATGCAGATGGAAGGTTGGACACCCCCCGCCCCCACACGAAGTCGGGGCTCAGGAAGTGCCAGGCGGAGAAGGGTGAAGGAGGGGGATTCTCCAAGCCGTGGAGAAGAGGCCTATGCGCACTGGGCAGAGCCTTTTCCTTCGCCCAGAGAGACCTTTAACACTGCCCCGTGCCCGCCCCCGAGCGGACACTTTTCACCAGCTCCCGTCTGGGCTGATCGGGCTTGGACCCGGCCGACTAACCTGGCCCCTCTCTTGTGCTCACACCACATCCCATCTAGCAGGAAAGCCCACCGCGGCAGCTGAAATCGTATGCAGAATCCGACAGCTTCTCACTAGCCTCGTGGCTACTGCCCTGGTCCTCGCGTCGTCCCAAACAGGCCTCCGGTGTCCACCCTCGACCTTTCCGTCCCACACTCAGCTTCAGAGCCAGAGTTTAGCAGAGCCTGCTAAAATCTGAGCCACTCCTCAGCCCCCAACCCTCCCCTGTCTTCCCATCTCCCTGAGAAGAGCCCAAAGTCATGATCACCTGCTCCCTGGACGTTCACAGCATGGGGCGGGGCCTCTGCGCCCTCGAGGTCCAGCCTGCTGGCCTCTGGCTGCCCCTAGAGCAGCCTCCTGCCCCGCGTCACCCCGCCGGCAGTTCACCCCTTGCTGCCTTCAGGTCTGGACCCCAGTGTTTTTTCAGACCACCCCCTCCCGACTTAACCCCCCACCCCACCCCAGAGGCCCCATCTCTGCTTTACTTTTTCTCCAAAGTATTTACCGCCACCTAATTCTCATTCGTTTTATTTATCATCTGTTCCTCTGCCCCCCGAATGTGACGGCCAAGGGGGCAGGGATCGTTCTCCATCCTGTTCTGGTCTGTAGCCTCAGCGCCGAGGGCAGCGCCTGACCCATAAAGTGCCATGTCGTTAGATGATTAGAGAAGATGAGACCGCAACGCGGCGGCAGCGCTCTGATCCCGGGCTGAGCCGGTCGGGAGGAGCCGTGCCGACGACACCCAGAGTGGCTGCTGCGAGGGGCGGACTCCACGCCTGGTTCTTGTGGCCCCGCTGGCTCGGGGGATGTGCCTACCTGTTGCTTGAGGGCCAGGAGCCGGTCCAGGTCGGCCTCGAGCTGGTCGGTGCTGGCCTGCATCTCTGACAGCCGCTCTTGCTTCTCCAGGAGGGAGCTGCTCATGTGTTTCTGAGTTTCTTCCAGTTCCAAGATGACTTTGGTGCACTCGTCGGTGGCCTAGGAGATACACGGGGCCATCCTGGGACCCTGTCCCCTGGTTATTCAGTGGATGGAGAGTCGGGCTAGAAGGATGCAATCCGGGGAGGATTCCCATGAGGATGGAGAGAGTGCCTGCCACACCCCCCACCCCGGGAACCAGCACCTGGAGGGGGGAGTCCCAGTGGGACGCCAGGGCCCGGGTAGCCCGCACCGCAGACTGCTCCCCAAGGGCAGGCGTGGCTTGGGCAGAGAAGTGGGGGGCCCTGAGCAGTTCTGGGGCCTGCCTCCTTCAGCAGGTCTATCTGCCAGGGCACAGGGGCAGTTGAGCAGCCGCATGTCAAGGCCAGCAGCAGGGGTGGGACGCAGGAGGCCAGGCCCCATCACTGTGAGGTTGGATGACAGGCGGTGGTTCCCAGAGGAAGCAGCTGCTGGGGTCGAGTGGATGAATAAGTAGAGGTGACCAGGTGACTCTCAGGGTCGAGCTGGGGACAGGGGAGAATCTGGGGTGCACCGGCAGGGATGGGAAAGCGGCCATTTGGGGCACGAACGCCGGCGGCCTTGCTGGGTGTGGCGTGCGGCAGGAAGACTTGGGAACAGCACGTCTGTTGCTGGAGCTGCGCGGGCATCTGGGTGGGCGTGGTCGGTGTGGCAGCGGGGGGCCCCCAGGGGTAGAGACGGATGGACAGCACGAATGACCAGCATGGCAGAGAGGACCGGCCAAGAAGGACCAAGCAAAGGCCACTCCGCCACCTGCAGTAACTTCCAAATGAGCAGTTGGGTCCAGCCGGTCATTTTCGGCTACTCTGTCTTATAGAGGATTTAGACCTATGGGGGCAGTTCCGGCACCGTCTGTGTAGTCCTCTGGACGGCTCCACCATATGAGTGCCCGTTTCACAGGTGAGAAAGCCGAGGCACACGGCTGTCAGGCTGTGCCTGGGCCCCGCGGGGGAACGCTTGGCTGGAAGCCGGGGCGGGGCTCCGAGGCCAGCTTCTGCGTCATGAGAGCACGCGGCCCCTACCTTGTGAGTGTCCCTGATCTTGCGTCGCAGCTCTGCCTGCCTGTGGTGGAAGTCTGTCCGGGTGAGCAACTTCTTGTCCATCTTGCCCTGCCCCTCGGCCTGGGTGGAGACGGTCTCCCTGCGGGCGACGGCCAGCTCCATGTCTCGGATCATCTTCTCCTGCTGCTTCAGCAGCTGCCCGTGCCTGACCTGGCACGCAGGGCAGAGGGGAGGTGAGGGAGACCAAGGCACGGTCGGCACTGCCTCCACTAAGTCCCCTGAGCCCCAGACCGGCATGGAGACGAGGGGGTGCACCCGGGGACAGAGGCATCTGGGGGCATCGCCAGCTGGTCAGAACGATCCTCAGGGCCATGTGAAGAACTCACAGGCCACAGAGAAGAAGGGGGTGGGTAGAGGGAGGACAGGGCACGCAGCCTGGCGGGGATTCCGGAGTAGCGAAGGGACCACAGGTTGATTTCTTGGTCGTGGTTTTGTAAGATGGTGACGTGACGGGGCTGCTGCGGGACCGGGGCCGGGGCCCTGGCTGCCCAGGAGGCCGACCATAAGAGCCACGCGGGGTTTTCTCAAGGGGCAGGAGTGTTCTGTCTCGGGCGTGGTGGCATCGATGGGGGCCCGTGTCCATCCAACTGGACATCTGAAATAAGTACATCTTATTGTGTGTAAGTTCTGCTTCAGAAAAGCAGGTTCAAAATAGAAAAAGATAAACAAGGGCGCCTGGGGGGCTCAGTTGGTTGAGTGTCTGACTTTGGCTCAGGTCATGATCTCACAGTTCATGGGTTCGAGCTCCGCATCAGCTCTGTGCTGACAGCCCAGAGCCTGGAGCCTGCTTTGGATTCAGTGTCTCCCTCTCTCTCTGCCCCCTCCCCCTCTCTCACTCTCTCTCTCTTTCTCAAAAACAAACATTAAAAAAATTGATAAACAGGGAGGAATCCACAGGTTAAGGCTGGTGGTGGGGGCCCTAGCCCACACGAGGTGAAGATGGACCCGAGGGACAGTAGCCACATGCTCTGGTCAGCCTTGTCAACGTGATGTTGGCAGCGGAGCGAGGAGCCCTGGATGGGGACGGCACAGAGGTGGGGAGCCGCCATCGGCGTGGCTTTGGCTCAGTGACAGCACCCAGATGACCTGGGGCTGCCAGCGCCACCCGCTCCCCAGTCAAGGAGGGACAGGGATGGGCCCCTAGTTCACACCATGACCCAAAATTAATTCCAGGTGGACTCGGAATCTAAAAATGTGCCAACGCTTGCAGAGAACTTGGGGTCACATTTGTGTGACGTCACTCTGCAGTGACCGTCTTCAGCAATGCAGAAAGCCCGGAAGCCACACAGAAATGAGACTGATGCGTTTGACAGCATTCACGGTCACAAGGCCGGGGGGTGGTAGGAGAGCCTGCTCGGAGCGTCAAGCCCAGGGCGGGCGAGGGCAACACGGGGGGCAGGTGTCCAAGACCCGCGTTAGTGACCCTGATGTGCAACAACCCCTAAAAATCGAGCAGGTGCGGATGCTGTCACGACACGCGCACACGGACACAGGTGCGCACTCGATGGCCCCCTGGAGAGCCGGCAACCCGAATCCAGGAACACGGAGAACACCCCTCACGCGCTGGGTTGCAGGTATTATAGACACAAACAAGCAGTGAGTTTAGCTAAATCGCGGAAACAAAGGCAGTCTACGAACGCCCCTTGCATTTCTGTAAACAGAGAGCACTGGACACTGAAAAGTGCAAAGCACCGTTGACTTTAGCACCAGAAAACTGGAGACACTCAGGTGTCAACCTGACAAACAGGCGAGGCCCGGAACCTGACAAGTCGGACAAGATCGGGATCCGCCAAGGGGCCGCGGCACGCTCACGGACTGAAAACTGGCCGTGGTGAGACCCTGTAGACCAAGCAGGCGGTGGGCCACAGCAGTGTAGACCTCGGAGGACAGGGGACAGGGCAGGCATGTGGTCAGGCGGACACAGCAGAGCGCCCAGAAATAGACCCACGCCAGCATGGCCAATTGATTTCAATAAGGACCAGCCTCACAGCACGCGGGGCTGACGCAATGGGACATCCCAAGGCAGGGGGACTAGCCTCGACCCGCAGCTCACACCCTGTACAAAAATTAACTCAGAATAGGGCACCAACCATAATAGATCATGGATCATAATGGAAACCGTGAAAATATGAAGCTTCTAGAAGAGAACATAAGAGAAAATTATATCCTGACCTTCGGCCGGGCAGCGATTTCTTAGATGCACCACCAGAACTGCGCACTGAGAGCAGACCAGGCGCTGAGCACCGTGAGGGGTCTCAAAGGCATTATAGGAGGTGAGCAAAGCCACACTGAAAACACTTCATGCTGCGGATCCGCTTCTGTGACATTCCGGTGACATTGGGGGTAGGGACACGGGAAGCTCAGCCCAGGGGGCGCGAGGGAACTTGAGGGTGACGGGAATGCTGTGTGTCACAAAGTGGTGGTGGTTAGGTGACGGTATGCTTTGTTGTTACTGGCAGGACCGTACGCCACAAAGGGCGAGGTCATTCAAATACCGCGGTTCACGAATCAAGGCTCCGGGGCTGAGGCCGTGGGGACATGGCCGTCCTCAAGTGCCTTTTGGAAAAGTGGGGGTCAAGTGCGGAGACGCTCTCTCACCCTGTCATCCCACCTTGGGAATCCAGTCTACAGCCCCCGTGAGAAAGGATATTGTTGGAACGTTGTTTATGGTGAGGAGGCAACCAAGGGGGACTGGGAATAGTCTGAACCCTCAACAACCCGGAATGTTCCAAGCAGCTATGATACATCCGTAGGACGTTCCGTAACTGCTAAAGACTGTGTTAATGTCCGTATTATTATTATCATTACTTTAACTTATTTTAGAGAGAGTGTGTGCATGTGCAGGGGAGAGGGGTGGAGGGAGAGAGAATCTTAAGCAGGCTTCATGCTCAGCTCAGAGCCCCATACAGGGCTCGATCCCATGACTCTGGGTCACGACCTGCGCCGAAATCAAGAGTCAGGCGCTCTGCTGACTGAGCCGCACAGGCATCCCTGCCCATTGTATTTAAAAAATAACAGGGGCGCCTGGGTGGCTCAGTCGGTTGAGCGTCTGACTTCGGCTCAGGTCATGATCTCACAGTTTGTGGGTTCGAACTCCGCATCGGGCTCTGTGCCGACAGCTCAGAGCCTGGAGCCTGCTTCGGATTCTGTGTCTCCCTCTCTCTCTGACCCTCCCCTGCTCACGCTGCCTCTCTCTCTCAGAAACAAATAATTAAAAAATTAAAAAAATTAAAAATAAAAAATAATCATAAATTGCTGAGCTGTATGTACAGATCCTATTTTTGCTAAGGAGAAAAAGCAGCCGCCAATAGCAGGCAGGGAGAAGGTGCCCCTGAGTCCACGTGTGCAAGCGCTTGGTGGGGTTGGACCGGCTGCAGCCAACATATGCCGCTTCTGCGGTTTGAAAAGTCAGTTAAGTGGGGGGATTTAAAAACATATCAGGAGCACATGCATTTGGTCAGAATTCCCCTGAGCGGCACAGCCGGAGGGGCCCTGATTAAAAGCAGCACCGTGGAGCTGACGCATGTTTGTTTTTATTACCTGCTCTTACTGTATCTGCTCGGTGATGGCCCGTGATTTAATTACCAGCCTTTTGTGAGGTAATGAAATCCCCGCTCAAGATAACAGTGGACAAAAAGTGAGGCTCCGAGGGAGAAGAGGGATGTGTTCTCTGCGTACTTTTGACTGAGTTAGATGCCTTTTGATCAGTAGTGGGGTGCATCTCACCAGCGGGCCGTGAGATTCAGGGGTCACCACCGGCATGCAGAGTGCGCCTGGGGTCGGGATACAGCAGGGTCTCGTGAAACACCGGGCGCACGGCCCCGTGTGCTGGTGTCTGGTTATCCCCGTGCAGGAAGGATGAAGTGGACAGACGTGGATGGAGGGTCGGCCAGGAAGCAGCCAGTGCTGCCTGTGCTCGGAGCGGGGGATGACATCCGTGCCGCTGGCCAGGGTGGCCCGTGGGGATCCCGTGGGCCCCCTCTCCTTGCGAGGCCAGCCCCTCCCCCCACCCACCCACCTTCATCCTGTGGATCTCCGCCTTCATGGCTCGGATCTCCGTCTGGCCAGTCTCGGAATCCACCGATGCACGCATCTCTTTCGCCAGCTGGATTTTTTTCTCCCAAAGCATGATCTGGCGTCTATACAGGTGGGAGAAGCGGTGGGAGAGAGGCAGAAATTAAGGGGATTTCTTTCTGATGCTTCTGTGAGCCCAAGCCCTGAGGGCTCGCTCCAGATGGAGAGCCACAGCGGGCGCGTGGAAGGCAGGGCTGGGGTGTGGGCTCGGAGCGGGGATGGGGGGGCCCAGCGCCTGGGACCCGGCTCGGTCTTGCCCCCACTTGCCGTGTCTAATACCCGGGCACCGAGCAAAGGCCTTGACTGTTAACCAGAAACAAATTTCCCCTGTTCTGGGACCAGCAGGGCAACATAAAACCCTGGGCTCACACGCAAGTTCTCGCCACGCCACCCAACCCGGGGCAAAGGGGGCCCTCGTGCCCTGGAGACCAGAGTGGGGCCCGAAGCCCCCTGGGTGTGGACTGGCAGCCTCGGGGAGGGTGGAATTCTGCTGCCCGCCTCCCTCTCCCCTCGGCGCCCTAGCAGCCGTGCTCCTCACACAGTGCTCAGGGACAGGGGCTCCCCCCTACAGCACCCGGCGTGGGGTCGGAGGGCAGGTGGGGCTCACAGGCTGGGCCTCAGAGGCACCCACAGGCCTTCCCAGTGGTGGGAAGTCCACTTTCCGGCACCCTGGGTCAGGGCGGGGGCCACCATCTTGTTTGCTAAGGACCGGGGCGGGGGGGTGAGCATGGCAGGAGGAATCTGGACCCACAGACACTGTCACGGCCGGACCCTCTGCCAGCAACGGCCTCTCCTGCCCCACTGAACGTGGTGCCCCAGCCACACGTGGCTACGGGGCGCTTGAACTTGGCCGAGTCTGAATTGAGATGTGCCAGGAGTATAAGATACACGGCAGATTCCAAAGACTGAGTACAGAAAAAAGGACATAAAATTCCAATTGCGGCACCCACCCATAGTTTTACGGGAGCACAGCCACGCCCGCTTGCCACGTGCTGTCCACAGCGGCTTACAAGCGGCGTCGGCAGACCCCAGGGGCTTCAACGGGGCTGTGTGTCATGAAAAGCCGAAAACATTTACAGTCTGGCTCTTTACAGCAAGGGTTTGCCAGCCCGCGATACAGACAAACCTCGGGCATAGAACGAGACGGAGAGAGTGGGGCAGGCAAGTAGGAGGAGCCCAGAGAAGTACACGTGATAGAAGTTGCCGGAAGAAGGAAAAAGCCTGCACAGGCCAATAGCCTAGAAGCTACTAGGATATTCACAAAGATTACAGGATGAGTAAGTCGGGATGAGAGGCACAGCCTAGGGAACGTGGTCAGCGGTGCGTGACAGCGTCGGGGGGTGACGGCCCGGAGCTGCCCTGGTGGTGGGCACAGCCCGCACCCCGACACCAGGGGGGACACCGTGTGCCAACTACACCTCAATGAGAAGAAGAGGCTGCAATATCAGCGAAGACCTACGCCCGTGCCCCGTCTCAATGTTCGCGTCCCTCGCTGTGCCCCCTGATGCCCAGTGTGACGGGGGTGAAGGTGTCACCTCCGGGAGGTCCTGAGGTGCAGCCTCAAGAACAGGACGTGCGCCCTCGGAGGAGAGACCTCACGGAGAACCTTCACGGACACAGCGAGGAGTCCGCGCCGCAGCACAGGCCCTCACCCACCAAGACGACAACTTGACCTTGGCCCTCCAGCCCCCACGACTGGGAGCGGTACGCCTCTGTGGTTCAGAAACCCCCAGCCGGTGCTGCTCCATTACAGTGCCCGGACGGACGGGGGGCTCAGCTGAGCTCTAAGGAGTGTTGCCTGGGCTCTGGCACAGCCATGCGGGGTCTGCTGAGCAGCCCAACCCCCGCCCTGCAAATGTCAGTCTGCAGAAAACACGTGAGTCTGCTTCAAAGGGCAGCATAGAGGCGCTCCAGTGGGCGCACAGTACTTACACAAAGGGCAGCATAGAGAACACCCCCACTTTGGTTTACAAAGCCAGCAAAGAGGAAAGATATATACACAGTGCTTCCCCGGTGAGGGAAGGGTGTTGGAACTACGTGGGATTTTCCCGCCTACTCTGCACACATTGTTCTAGCGTACAGCTGGGGTGGATCGCTCTCACAACCAGGCCTCACAACAATAATCTAACTTTTAAAAAGTTTATCCGAACGAGAGAGCCACTTGCTCCCCCCCACCCACCATGACTGTCTTGGTGACGGCGGGCGAGGGCGGGTGTCTGGAACCGTGCGGTGACGCCAGCTCTTCCCTGGGACCCCCTCCCCTGCCCAGCGTTGGCCCCAGGACCGCTCCCCAGGGGCTCCCCAGGCAGGCGTGTGGAGCCCCGGGCTGCAGGGGCGGAGACAGGGCACTCACTCCGCCTCCACCAGGTGGTTCAGTGTGGCCGCCTTCTCCTCCTGGAGCTGGGTCAGCCTGTCCTGCATCTCGATGGTCTCCCTCTCTGAGGCCTGCGCGGGGACAGGGGCGTGGCCGGCCGTGGGATGACGCTGGGGCAACGCGAGCGCCCACACGCGCGCCCCGCGCCCACAAGCCCGTGCGCCTGGGCCTGACCTTCAGGGAGCGCACGAACTCCTTCTCGGTCACCAGGTTGCCCTGCAGTAGCTCCTCGGAGCTGCACTGGTTCCTGCCTATCAGCACGTTGATCTTCTTCAGGTCGTTGTCCAGGCCCTTCATGTGGTGCTCAATCTCCTTCTGCTCCTTCTTCTCCTGATCGATCTTGCCTGCGGCAGAGGGGAGGCGGGGGTAGCCGTGTTCCCAGCGGAGCCCCCGGCCCCCAGCCCAGCCCTGGCCACGCCCGGCCCTTGGAGGGAACACAGGGAATGACACCTGTGTGTGGATGGCCAGCAGGTGGGGGGACGTGGGGGTGGGGGGCGAGCTCCCCTGCTGGACACTCAGGCCCATTAGCGACCCCCGGTTCTGACACCATCTGGGAGCCCCTGGTGGGACGTTTTTCCAGGTTCCACGGGAGAGGAAGGAAGATCCCCCTTCCCGCAGCCCTGAGTTCGGGGCGCAAGGTGTCCCCCCTCCCCCCGGAGAAGGGGGCCAGCTGGAGGAGCTGCGTTTCTGCATTTCCGGGAGCACCCTTTCGTCCGTGAACTTGACAGATCCAGCAAATGCTCTCGATACTTCCACCGTGCGGGCCACAGGGCTGGCGGTCAGGGCAACGGCTCCCGTTTACAAAAGGGCCGTGATCCTTGTGGTTTCATGAAAGTAGGGGGCGGGTCCCGCTCCCCGGGGGCTGAGCCGCAGGGGTCCCTGGACGCGCTCA
The DNA here is from genome assembly GCF_008692635.1 of Crocuta crocuta. Taxonomy (NCBI): domain Eukaryota; kingdom Metazoa; phylum Chordata; class Mammalia; order Carnivora; family Hyaenidae; genus Crocuta; species Crocuta crocuta. The sequence continues at coordinate 6,149,183 of NW_027527428.1, read as the reverse complement.
CTTTCCATGCGAAGTTTCTTCTGCTCCAGGATGTGGAGCTCCTTCCTGAGCATGTCCAGGGACACCAGCTGCTCCTCCCGCTCCTGGGTAACCTTGACCATCTCCTGCTGCAGCCGCAGCCAGGTCACCTGGGCCTGTGTCACGTTGCTGTTGTGCTCCTCGATCAGCTTCGTCAGCCGCTTGATTTCAAGCTCCAGAGGCCCCAATTCCTCTCCCTGCGAGTGACAGTCACAAAGAAGCAAAATGAGCCTCTCTGTTTCCAGAGGGGTGCTTTCCGGTGGGCAGAGGAGGGGGCCAGGACCCCTGGGATCACGCATCTGTACGATGATGCCTGGGGGCGTTTACCCTGGGGCACCGGGCACCCGCCATTTGCTCCCCGACATGGTGGGAAGTGTGGGGCTTGGGAGGCCTTCTTCACCACGTCACGGGCTATCTGCCCCTGACGGAGGGAGGTTGGCAGACAGCCCCTGACGTGGGTCATTCCGTGTAGAGATGCCATTTCACCCGTAAAAGGGGTGGGGAAGGAAGTAGGTTCATTTCTCAGCGTGAGAAGGTGCGCAGGCGGCCAGGCACAGACACCCCCGGGGGCGGCCTCTCCCAGCCCGAGGCCGTACCCCCAGCTCGGAAACCATCTGCTCCAGCTGCTTGTTGAAAAAGTTGATGAGGCCCTGCTTTCTCTCGATCAGGATCGTGCGCCTGGAGATCTCGCTCTCGCTGTTGGTGATGAGGTCGTTGACGTTCCTCACTTCCCTGTCCAGCTCGGCCAGCGCCTTCCGATGCATGTCCAACCTGCAGCTGGTGTTCGTGATGTCCAGGGTGGTCTGAGCGATGTTGCCGTCAATTTTGGAGAGATGTGTCACCTGAATTGGCAAAAGGAAATGTGTCTGAGCATTCTTCCCTCTGGGTGGGGGAGGGGGGCTCCAAATGAGCTGGCTGGACTGTCGTTTCCTTGGACGTCAGCCGCGCGGCCAGCCTATCCTTCCTGCCAATCTTCAGACAAACCCCTTCCTTACCCCCAAACCACAACAGGGTCACACTCTACACACAGGTTTGTAAGCCCCTTTTTAATTAGCTAAATCTTGACTTCTATTCTCATGTCTTTGGCTTTTAGTTGTCATTGGCTTTTAACGTTCACTTATTTTGGGGAGACACAGAGAGAGACAGACAGACAGACAGAGCACAAGCCGGGGAGGGGCAGAAAGAGAGAAAGACAGAATCGGAAGCAGGCTTCAGGCTCCGAGCTGTCAGCACAGAGCCGGACTCGGGGGTCAAACTCACAGACTGTGAGATCACGACCTGAGATGAAATCGGACGCTCAACCAACTGAGCCACCTGGATGCCTCAGCCTCATGTCGCTTTTAATGGCTGTCTGATTGTACTTTGTACTTATAACATAGCAAGCAAGTCCTGGTCAGCAGTATTCTTCCTCCGTCCCACAGCTATGAATTCAGTGCCCAGTGGCTGGTCTGGGCAACTGGTGCGCTTGGGTGAAGGACATTCCTTCCTCTTCGGGGAGTCTGCAGTCTGTCACCAGTGTCCCTATTCTAAGTAAAGGTATGGCAAGCGCAGAGACGACCTCTAATTTGTATCCGATGGGACAAGTGTCCTTACATTTTGCTGAGAAGCTGGACACAGTCGTGGAAAGAAGGGACCTTAACGCGGGGTCATCTGCCGCCCAGCCGGAGGCTCCTGACCCTGGGCTCTTGCCAACCCTGGGTTTCGGGGTCCGGAGCCGCAGCCCATGGCTAAGCAGCCCAGGGCTCCGCGGGGCGCGCCCGCCGTCCTGAAGGTCTTGACCCGCTCCCCCTGCCTCTTCTGGGGGAAGAGCCTCCTGGTTGGCTCTCAGGAGGGAGTCACTCCATCTCTCCGGTGATGTAGGGTTTACTTTAAGGATATTTATGGCACCAGGCACGGCCGCTCAGCCTCCCTTTGGAAATGGGGTCTTTCCCTGGGTGGCTGTGCCCACCAGCTCCTGCCCATGGAAACCCTCAGCTCTCTCCTGGCCCCGCCTCCCGCCGACTCCCCGCCCTCCAAGGTCATCTCAGCTGCTCACCCATGCCCCTGGCTGGCTCTGCCTCAAGTGCACTCTCTCACCGGCCACGGTGGGAGACTCAGCAGGACACCCAACATTCCTAGGATTTAAAGCCAGAGCCTGCCCAGCACCTCGGTCACCCAGGCCCCGTGGAAAGGTTCCTGAGCCCTCCGTTCTCTGAGCTCTGGCTAAGTCCCCAGTCTCTCTCTTTGCCGAGACCACCTTCGGTGGCCTGGTCTTCACAGGGCCCCCCCCTCCCTCTCTGCCCCCGAGCTTGCAGCCCTGTGGGATTCCCACTCCTAAGTCTCCCTCTGGCCACCAGCCGGACGAGCCAGGCTCCCTGGACTTCCCTGGCTCTGCTCCTGGACTATTCACTCTTGTTGAGACCAGCCTGGCCTCTCCTGCTCCTGAAATGACTTGCAGACCCAAGGGTGACCTGTGCCTGTCCTCCCTCTGGACCCCAGCTCCAGATCCCAGGAGGCTTTCTCCACCGTTTGGAAAAACTGCCCCGTTTCAAGAGCTGGACTTCTATCTCTTGAACAATCATAATGGACAGTGGAGGGACCAAGACCCTTTACTGCCCTCTGCTGGTCATGGGTGGAAGTACATGCACCCCCTGCAGGGGTGGCTGGGGGCCCACCTGCATCCCTGCCGGAAGGCTGGCAGGCTACTCCCCGCACACCGTGCTCCTTAGCTTCTCCGGGACGGCCTGGGGCCCCTCGTTTTGCTCCCAGCCCCCACTTCCCAGAGAGGATGAGTGGGACGCCCCCAGCATCGGACAGGACCTCCCGTGGACACCCCGCTGGGCACAGTCTTGGTTCCAGGCCTGTCTCCCCACTTCTTTCGGGTAACCAGGCCGGGGGCTGGGAGGGCAGGGTGCCCAGGCCGCCGGCCAGGTGGACAGCAGCCCTGCCCCCCCCGGAAGGACAGGTGAGCCCCACCAGCTGGGCAGCGGATCACGTTTGTCTTAGCCGGGCCTCCTCCTGGCGCGTATCAGTCCCGACATTTGGGGGCACGGCCTCTGGCTCATTGTGGCGACGGTTAGATTTAATCCTCTGACACCTGCTGGTTTTCTCATATGAGCAGAGAGGGAAGGCAGAGGCCAGGATCAGGCGGAAGCAGGACTCATGCTCTGAGCCTAAGGCTGGGAGGGGCCCACGACCCCCTCATCTCCTGCCCCTTAGATGGAAGCTTCTGGTGGGACTGGAGAGCGAGGCAGGCTGAGTGGGCCACCTCTCCTGAGACTCGAGTGGGGGCCGTGCGCCAGGCCGTCGGCTGGGATGCGCCCTGGGCCTGCTGTAGGCCGCCAGAGGCGGTCACACCATGGGAAGAGGCAAAGAAGAAATGATTCAAGTAATGAATTGCTTTCTGAAGGACGTAGGGACCCCTGACCACAGCTCAGAGTGAAATAAGAGCCCTGGAGCAAGAGAGGCCTTGTCGGAGGGGGTCCCGGGCCAGGACGGCCCTGCCACCCGCTTACAGCACCCCTACCCTTCAACCCGGGGTTTCTGCCGTCTCGCTCTGTCCTCAGAGGTGTGGACAAAGCTGTGGGGCGACTGCGTTCAGTGCTGACTTATTCATGATACAAAACCCCACATGTTTATATGCCGAAATGTTACGCAGGAAGGAAAGTGGAGGTTTTTGAAGAATATTTCACGGACAATGTTATGTCGCATGTGGCCAGGAAGTCAAATAAAACTCTGTATACACACGGGGAGAAAATTAGCAGAGTCCTACGCCTCTTATCTGTGCCCTTGGCTCTCACTTTTCAGTAAAATTAATGGTAAGAGATTAGAGGCGACTCAAAACTGATACAGAGTCTTATATTGTTTAAGGTGTGTGCACACGAGTGTGTACACGAGTGTGTGCCTGTGGGTGTGTTGGCTCATGCGTGCCTGGGGATGTTTCTGTGCGTGTGCGTGTGTCTCTGTGTGTGCACGTCTTTGGTTGTATGTGTGAGTTCGAGCGTGTGCGTAGAAGGAGTTCCAGAAAGAAATACACCAAAATGCTAGAAAAAGTCGTTTCTGGACAGTGGGATTATTTCCAGGTTTTCTGCGCTAAAGATGCTTCCTTTTAGAACTAGAACAAAGCGGGCAGTGAATACACATGCTGAACGCCCCTTGCTCGCTCTGCTTCCTCTGCAGGGGTGGGGTGGGGGGTCCCTTCCC
>NW_027527428.1:6137415-6144963 GCF_008692635.1 Crocuta crocuta | reverse complement strand
TGGAGCCGCCTCCCCACCCGCCAGCCCAGGCGCCCGCCCCGCCCGGTGCGTGGTGTCGTACCAGGTTGGTCTTCTCCTTCTGGAGCTTCAGGATGAGCTTGTGGAAGTACTTGGTCATCTTGTTGGAGACCGTGTGCTCCTGCAGCTTCTCCACGATGGAGACGTCCAGCCCCTTCCTCTGCTCCAGCTCGTGCTGGATGGTCTCGTGGATGGCCTGCAGTTCGCCCACGATGGTCGCGTGCTCCTGGAAAGGAAGACGCAGAGGTGGCGCTGGTGGGGGAGGGGGGCTGCGGGGACGGGCTCTGCGGGGTGGGGGATGCGGTCCTACCACGTGGGCCTTGCCCAGCGCTTCCTCCGTGTCCTGGAGCGCCAGCCGGTAGGTGTTGAGCTCATTCTCCAGGGCCTCCTGCTTGGCCAGGCACTGAGCGGTCAGCTTCTGCATCAGGCTGGCTTCCATCTCCGCGCGGTTCAGGATGCTGGCCAGCTTCTCGTTCTTCTCCTCCTCCTTCATGATGGATTTCTTGTAGGCCTCGATCTCACCGTCGATGGATGTGATCTGGTGCTGGCACTCGCTGCCGGGGTCGAGAGACCAGAGGTGGGGCATCAGGGTGGCCAAGTGTGTGGCTGTGCCCGCTCATGGGCGGCTCCCCCAGTGGGAAACCACCTCTAAATAGTAGCCAATCTCGGCTACCGTTTCCTGATATATTCACAGAGCCACTGCCCACTGTGAGTTTAAGGCTAAGGCTCTTCTAAGGTAGTGAGGACAGGGGATGGGAAGGAGGAGTCGGGCATTGTCCCAGGGGCCTCATCCACCTGCCCTCGCTAGCCCCCAGAGCCATCCTGGGAAGGGCAGGGCACTGGAGCTCAGATCACTGGGGTTAGCTCGCCCCAGGGCCACAGTGCGTGGCGTGGCTGGGAGGCCAGTGATGGGCATCACTGCAAACTCTTCTGTTTCTCCCACACACACGGGCCATGAAAACATCTGCAGTTAACATCAAATCACAAACACAGGTGCTGGAAGATGAAGTGGAATTTTCGTTTGTGTGCGAGACATTTTCCCCCTTTGTTCTGAGATGAGCGCCTTTCTCCACTGACGGCATCTTATCCTTTGAATAAGTTCTTATTCAAAAAATCAGAAAGTGGGGCGCCTGGGTGGCTTAGTCGGTTAAGCGTCCGACTTTCGCTTAGGTCATGATCTCGCGGTTCGTGGGTTCGAGCCCCGCGTCGGGCTCTGTGCTGACTGCCAGCCCAGAGCCTGGAGCCTGTTTCAGTCTGTGACTCCCTCTCTCTCTGACCCTCCCCTGCTCACGCTCTCTCTCTCTCTCTTTCTCTCCTAGAAAAAAAAAAATCAGAAAGTACTTCCTCTTTGCACTGGAGTAACACCTTCCATGCCTTTTTCTCACATCTGTCCCCAGGCCTTCAAGTCTCCTCCTCAAGCTACCAGCTATTTCTTATATGTCTTTCCAGATCTATTTCATGCTGATACAAGCACTATGTGTCTGTGAAACAAACAGTAGCTCAGTAGATCCCGTGCTGCACCTTCGTTTTCTTGGGCTATCTTAGAGATAGTCAATAGCAGCGCGCACGGGAATGCCACGGTTCTTCTCAGTGACCGGATGGCATTCTACATGATGACTATGCTGTAATTTAAGAATCCTCACCGATACACTATTAGGTTCTTTCCAGTTTTCTGGCCTTTTTTTCCCCTAATTTCAACAGTGTACCAATAAATATCCTTACACATTTTAAAAAAGATCCCAGGGAGATATGGCATGTTTACTCGGCGGAAGATCCAACATTGTTAAGATCTCACTTCTCCCCGAACAGATCTATAGACTCAACACAATTCCCGTTCCAATCCCAGGAAGTATATTTTTTCCCAGAGATTGACAAAGTAATTTTAAACTTTATAAACCGACAAGACCTCAAATAGCCAAAATAATTTATAAGAGAAGAACGAGGATTCACACTACCTAATTTTAAGACTTTGTATAATAAAGCTGCAGTGTGGTGTTGGTGAAGGGGCAGATAGATGGATGGGAATCAGAGGTCCACAAATAGACACAACCCCCCCCCCCACACACACACACAATTGATTTTTGACCAGAATGACCCGCTATTTCAAAGGGGAGACAGTGGTCTCTTCAGCAGTGGTGCTGGGACCGCCAGAGACAGATGTGCAAACGGAACGCGCTTGGGTCTCAGGCCATGACAGGCGATAACTTGGAATGAGTCACGTGCCACGTGGAAGAGCTTAGCAGAAGACAGAGGAGGAGGGGATCTTCACGACCCTGGGTCAGGCAACAATTCCTTGCAGAGGACACAAAAACCATGAGCTATGAAAACAAATGAATTAGTTGGGCTTCATCAAAATTTAAAACCTCTGCTCTTCCAAAGCCACCATCGGGAGAAGGAGCAGGTGAGCCACAGGCTGGGAGAAAATATTTTCAAAGCACATCCGAGAGAGGACTCGGGTCTGGATTATGTGAAGAACTCTCGTAAGTCAATAATAAGATAAACCACTTAATTTAAAAATGAGCAAGAGATACTCCCAAAGAAGGCATGGGGAGGCAAGGAAGCACAGGAAAGGTGCTCATCCTCATTAGTCTTCAGGGAGATGCATCTACTAATGACCAAAAGTAATGGCTACAATCCAAACGGCAGTAGCAAGTGTTGGTGAGTTGGGGAGTAACTGGGACCCTCACCCACTGCTGGAGGGAATGCAAAATGGACCAAACCAAACTGGAAAACACATCGGCAGTTTGTTATAAAGTCAAATACGCGCTGACCAGCAATCCCACGCCTGGGTATTCACGCAGGAGAAAGGGAAACACGCGTCCCCACCGAGACGTGTACAGACTGTCACAGTAGCTTTTCCAATGACATTCCCAAACCGGAAACGACGGGGCAGCCGGTCGGTGGGGGACCCGATGAACACAGTGGTGGGCTATCCGGCAAAAACAAGGCACAAACTACTGATCTCGCAGCACCCCACGGGGGGATGGAGCGCAGAAGCAGCGTGCTGCGTGCAGGAAGCCGGATGAGCAAATCTGCACAGCCATTTACGGGACACCTTGGGAATGACAGGGCCATAGGGGACAGAAGACAGGTCGGTGGCCGCTGGGGGCAGGAGGCGGGCGAGGGCACAGACTCTAGGGGGGTGTGGGGACACCGGCCTCTTCCATTTGCCGAACTCGCAAAAACTGTGCACTGAAGAGGGAGAACTCTTCCACATAAGAAACGTGTACATAAATTAAGCCTCCACAAACCCGACTTAAAATGGAAAACCTACTCATTTTCTTTTTTAGGAAGTAGCAGCCTTACAAATGTCTAAAATCTGACAATAAAAAGAAGACGTCCAATTTAAAAAAAGGCACAGTCACAAACGGCGTGACAGAAGTCTGAACACGCGGAAAGTCACACACACGGGAGAAGAGATGCCTGTGCGTGCCCCAAATGCTAATAAATTGTCATTGTCACCAGAGGGAAAAGATGGTGCTCTTGGAAACCTCTGTTTTGCAAATTCCCTATGATGGGATCACTGATCCTCGATACAATTTATTGCTAAAAAACACACTTTATTATTATTTTTTTAATGTTTTTATTTATTTCTAGGAGAGAGAGAGAGACAACGTGAGCAGGGGAGGGTCAGAGAGAGAGGGAGACACAGACTCTGAAACAGTCTCCAGGCTCTGAGCTGGCAGTCAGCACAGAGCCCGACACGGGGCTCGAACCCACGAACCGCGAGATCATGACCTAAGCGAAAGTCGGACGCTTAACCGACTAAGCCACCCAGGCGCCCCAAAACACACTTTAAAAACTTCCTAGATGAACAGATACCAATAGAAAATACCCGGATACAGACACTGGTAGAGCAGAGAACACGGCCCCCACGTCGGGCCTGATCCGTTCATGGGTCACGAGGGCAGCTGTTTGGGGGCCTGGGGCATCTGACATCTCAACACCCCGGGGCGAGGGCTCTGTGCCAGGCCGCCCCTCGCATGTCCCATCAGAAGTAAGACAAGGCTGCCGGCAGGGCCCTGGGGACTGGGTGTGGCCCCGCCCCCAGGAACTGTAAGTTCTTGGGTGTCCCCCCCCCCCGAGGGTAAGCACAGCACCGTCTGTGGCTCCTGCTTGTTTTGAGATGTTGCCTTTGAATATGTGACTTCCAGTGTTGACTGTGGTCCCAGTCAGACTGTTCACCTGTGGCCGGGACCCACTTTTGACCTGACTTTGTCACTGACATTGCAAAGATTCAATGGCTCGTCGTGGTCTTTAAAGTGACAGGGAGGTGGGGACCTGTCTGGTCTGGAGGTCCCATATGGGCTTCCCCCAGGGCTGCTGGGTCCAGACTGAGGGGTCGGCGGCTGACAGCAAGGGGCCATCGGGGCAGGAGTGGCCAGAGGCCAGAGAAGCGCGTGGACAGACTGCCCGGTGCTCTGGGAAGAAGCAGGTTGGGGGGAAGGCACGGGGCCTCCGACACTGAGCCGCGTCCCAGCTGTCATCCGCCCTGTGCTCTTTCCCGCGGGCGGACCCTGTAAGTCCAAGGTCAAGCGTTAGCCTCTTTGGTGCCCGCATTTCCTAGTGGACACGCAAGCCTGGCATTCTCACGTCTAGGTCAGCCTCCCGTGCCCTGATCCCTGGAAACTAACCCCAAGGACACAGAGGTACTCCCGACATGATGGCCACACGCGGCTTCTGGGCCGGGGCGGGGGGTGGGCCTGCCGGGGGCCGCCCCAGGTGAAGGACCCCACCTCGGGGTGTGGGCCTCCCGCCGGTCGTCCTGACCGGAGCCAGGAGCGTCACCGGCTTCCTTCCTTGTCCAAAGCGGTGTACGCGGTACGAGCTGGCAGAGCTGGTGTTTAGTTCAGGCGCTGGACTGGCCTGGAAGTCGGAACGGCGCACGGTCTTATTTCTGCGGCGCCCTGACCTTCTGTTAGACCACCTCAGACTTCCTTCTTCCAACCTGCATGGATGCACGTGGCGCATCTCCATCTCCGCGGTTAGAATTTGCAGCCCTCACGCTCTCCTGTGCGGACAACGCGTTCTGACGGTGGACTCCGCTCCTCTGGGCTGCCGTATAGCTTTAGAAAGGACGCTGTCCTAAGCTAGACGTTCCAGTGCTGGTCAGGGGTGTGGGCTGTGTGTGTGCCTGCGCACGTGTGCGGGTGTTGTGTGCACGTGTGTACGTGGGCGCACGTGTGTGTAGGTGCACACGTGTGCGCCTGTGTATGCACGCACATGTGTGCGGGCTCTGTGTGCACACTTGCATGTGTGTGCGAGCATACCTGTGGGAGCGCGCATGGGTGCGTGTGTGCACGTGTGCCTGTGCATGTGTGCCTGTGTGAGCGTGTGCATGCATGTGCGGTGTTGTGTGTGCACTCGCATGTGTGTGCGAGCATGCCTGTGCGAGTGTCCATGGGTGTGAGTGCGTGTGGGTGTGTATGTGTGTATTTGCGTGCACACGTGTGTGTGCCTGTACGTGTGTGAGCACCTGTTTTGCTAAAACACCCACCCAGCCTTCCATGCACGCATGTTGTGAAAACACGGTTTTCACTGTGGTTACATCGCACAGTCCCGAAGTGTGACCCGCTGCGCTCCCGCGGGACTCTGGAACGCCACTGAGCGGTGTGACCAGCACCGCCTTTTGGGGACACAGCTGCCAGAGCTGGGCACGTGCATCCCCGGGGCTCCAGGCTGATGGAGACGACGGCGTACGGCGCACTCTGAAGCGGATTCACCCTGGACGTGGGGGCACCGAGGAGCACGGGTAACCCTCACGCCCGGGCAGGGAACACCCCCCGGAAGCAGCCCGGTGGCCACCCTGCGGTGGGAAAGGGAGGAACGAGCGATCCATGTCCTGATTTGGAAAGATCTCCAGGGCACGTGGACGAATGAGAAAAGCGAGGCACAGAGCAGGGCGTGTGCAGCACGTGACCGCAGTGACGGTGCCCGTGTGCCTGTCGTCGTCGCTGTTGTTTGAATTACAGGACCACCAAGGGCAAGTGCTTCCCAGCTGTCTGGCCCCAGGACGCTGCGCCATGGAGTGGCCAAGGCCAAGAGCCGTCATTCACTCACCCCCGCCCTCCGTGGCTCGGTGCCAGGAGAGCCGCCTGCTGCCTCCAGGCCCGGGCCATGGCGTGTGGGTCCCCGTCACCCTGGGCGGTCTGGGGAACGAAGGCAGTGCCGGGCCAGAGCCCCCTGTCCCCGACACCCTGCCCAGGCCACACAGAAGGGATGGGGAGCCCTGGGGGACGGCCGTCTCCCTTCCCCACGGGTGGGGAGGTCAGGACAGGATTCCGGCTGGAACGCAGCCCTGGGCACGACAGTCGCACAGGGATGGTTTCCGCGCATGGGTGGCGAAGAGCAAAGCGGAGGGATTCCTTTCCGTCCCAGAAATAAATACGCCTTTCCCCTCTGTCACCGCGTCTCCTAATCCTCCCAGGAAACCTGAGCGCGAAAGCTTTGCTGCTCTGGGGGCCGTGGGGAGTTTGAAAGGACTTAAGCGCTGAATCTCGGTGAACAATAGGGAGCTTTTGGGGCGGAAGCCGGGGACATGCCCCCCTTTGTCCCAGCAGCAGCAGTGGGACAGGTGCCGTGGGCGCACCTGAGGGTGATGGGGGTCCGCACACCCACCTGGGGCCCTGAGCCGGCCCGGCCTCCGCCCCCGCGTCACACCTGGAAGGCGGCGAGTGGCCCTCCCGGCCTCACGCCTACCTGTACGCCTCCTGGATGGTCCTGTGCGCCTCGTCTCGGTGCTTCATGCCCACCAGGCAGGCAGCCCACTGCTGCAAGATGTGCCTTTTCTCCACGCTGATGGCACCTATCTCCGTGCAGGCCTGCGGGCGACAGTGAGCGTGACGCGGATGGTGGGCTAGCGGCATCAGAGTGCCCAGAACGTCTCCTTTCCCATATCGCGCACGGTGAGCAGATAAACGCAAAAATAAATACAGCTCGAAAGGCACATCGAGCACCCACCTGAGCCCTGACCCCGGGGCTTCGAGGAGCTCAGAGCCAGGGGGTCGAGGGAGGAGGAGGAGAGGGCGGGTGGCCGGCAGTGACTGATGCCCGGCTCATTGAGAACGCAGCCTTGGGTCCACAGATGGAGCCTCGGGCCGACGCCCCTTCCCATAAGAGCCCTCACCATCGGGAACGACCTCGGTGAGGGCATCTATCAGGCCCTGGTGTGTGTGTGCACATGTGTGCATGTGGGTGTGGGTGTGTGCAGCCACACTCTTGATGGTTTGTGACCCAAAATTAAAAGCCAGCATGTTATACACGGGCTTTCGTGTCAGCAAGTATTTACTGGATTGTCGGACAGGCTTCCACGGCTCGGACATACGGTGACTCTCTCGTAGCAGAAGTCCCCTCCCCCCAGCCCTGCGGGGACTCTGCTATTACACACAGCTCGGTCCGCAGTGACTCCCTATTCATTTCGCCGTGCAGTTTATAGATCTACCCAATGTTTACTCGCATGCGTCTTCAGTACTTTCCTTGGGATGAAGCTCCAGTGATATTTTGGGAAGGGGGTGGGGGAGTTTTGGGGGC
>NW_027527428.1:6131969-6137396 GCF_008692635.1 Crocuta crocuta | reverse complement strand
AAGTCAGATGCTTAACCGACTGAGCCCCCCGGGCGCCCTGAATAAAGATCTTGATAAAGACCCACGTGTGTTTTCACTGCCAGCCTGGAAGGCTCCCCACCCCCGCCCCGCCTCAGCGCACTGGTTCATCCTGGCCAGCCTGGACGGTCCACTCCCTGCCAGGTCCGACTTCGGCTCAGGTCATGATCTCACTGTCTGTGAATCCAGCCCCGCGTCGGGCTCCGTGCTGACAGCTCGGAGCCTGGAGCTGCTTCGGATTCTGTGTCTCCTTCTCTCTCTGCCTCTCCCCTGCTCATCTCTCTCTCTCAAAAATGAATGTTAAAAGTAAATAAATAAATAACCTCTCTTCCCACCCTCAAATTTACTCGTCAGTGAAAGCCTGTCTCTCCCTGACGTGGCTCCTGTCTTTCCGTGGAGCTGCTGGTGCCCGGGGTCCACAGCCACTCTGGCTGGTGAGCCTCACCCTCTCCACCTGCTCCCTTACTGGGTCTGTGCTTAGAAAGGCCGCTCCAACTCAGGATTTAAAAGATATTTTTCTTTTATTTTCTTCCAGTGCATTTCCCCCCATTTACATTCCTGATCCCATCTGGAATTCATTTCAGTGTCTGGTATGAGGAAAAGATTTAATTGTTCCCCAAATGATTAACCAAATGTCCCTACCCTGTCGTCCATGATTGCTTGTTCTCTACTAATTTATAATCTACTCAAGCTTTACACAAATGTTTGCCTCCTTCTGGGCTCTCTCACAGGCTACCGTGGCCTGCCTGGCGATCTCTGTGCCCAGGAACACATTATTTTACCTTCCGGGGCTTTATGATTGGTGATATTTGGTAGGGCAGCGCGAGGGCGACCGGCCATGAAACCCCTCAGTTCCGGGGAGACGGATTGCTGGTCCGCCTTTGCGAATTTCCCTTCCCAATTCCTCCCTAGTCCTCTGACTTCATTCTTCAGATAAACCTAAGAATCTCTTCTAACTATACAACTGCTTTCTTTTTTTTTCCTTCCCCCTGAGATTCTGATCAGAACACATTCTAGATTCACAGGCCGGAGAGCACTGACCACCTTCCCTTACAGACCCAGGCATGTCTTTTTTTTCTCCAATAAAAGTGGTTTGTTTCCTTTCTGTTGTTCCTGCACACATGAGTGCAGATGGTGAGTCACAGATTAAAACAAAAAAAGACAGGGGCGCCTGGGTGGCTCAGTCAGGTGAGCGTCTGACTTTGGCTCAGGTCATGATCTCACGGTTCATGGGTTCCAGCCCCGCGTCGGGCTCTGTGCTGACAGCTCAGAGCCTGGAGCTGCTTCAGATTCTGTGTCTCCCTCTCTCTGCCCCTCCCCCACTTGTTCTTTCTGTCTCAAAACTAAATAAACATTAAAACAAATTTTTTAAAAAAGACACAGCAACGTTGGTTGCTAGTGTTGGCCTCTGAATGTGGCGCCCACTGACTCCCAGGGCTGAGCAGTTAGGGAGACCCCAGCCCCCCTGACTGGCCACTATGGCCAAGGTGTGCCCAGCAAGCAGACGCGGGGGCCTAGATTCCTGGAGGCCTTTCGGGCTACCGCTGGCTACGGCCAGAATAGAAATACGGGTCATTCGCCAGCGGGTTTCTGCTGCATCCGCCCCCCACCCCCACCCCCACAGGTCAGCCGGGTGTGGAGATGCTCAGGGAGACACAGGTCCGTGCGGGGAGCCTGTGGACTGAGCGGGCACAGTGAGCCGGTCACTCGGTGGGCACGGGCGGGCGCCGGGAAGGTGCCGTGCGGTGCCACAACGCTCCTACCTCGCTCACTGCTTTCCTGAGAACCCGGGTGTCCTCCGTCTGGGCGCTGCGCTGCGCCTCCAGCAGAGCGATCTGCTCCTCTAGCTGGTTGGCTTTGATGGTGAGCCGGTCCACATGAAGGTCCTGGGAAACGAGGTGATGGGCACCTCAGACAGAATTCTCCAGAAGCCCCTGACCCAAGTCAGTGACACCCCCCCCACCGCCCACCCCCAGGCCGGCCGCAGCCTCTCAGGGCCGCCACATTCACGCAAGAGGCAGAGCTAAGGGCCTTCTGGAAAACCGAAGGTTTGGCGGCAGTCGCTGCATACGTGTCAATTTTGCAAAACACCTGCTGCTTCTTCTCCATCTCGGCCCGCGTGCGCTCCACTTCCGACTTCTTCACCACCTGCTTCATCACGCGGATGTCGTCGCGCACGTCCTGGTCGATGTTCTGCATGTAGAACAGATGCAGAGCCAGGCCCTCCAGCTCGGCTTGTAGAGCGGCCACTGCGGGGGAGAGAGGGAGGGCTGCTGGGGTAGCCCGCACTCGCACGCGCCGTCTCGGGGCCCCTCTAGCTGCTGGGGGCCAGGCCTGGGAACCCGCTTCTAGACTACAAAGACCCTTAGGGGCTCCTGGGGAGCTCAGTCGGTTAAGCATCTGACTTCGGCTCAGGTCGTGATCTCGCAGTTTGTGGGTTCGAGCCCCGCGTCAGGCTCTGTGCTGACAGCTCAGGGCCTGGAGCCTGCTTTGGATTCTGTGTCTCCCTCTCTCTCTGCCCCTCCCCAGCTTATTCTTTGTTTCTGTCTCTCTCAAAAATTGATAAATGTTAAAAAAAAAAACCTAAGTATTTTTATCTATCAGGCCAACTCATTTTTATTTTTTTAAATTTATTTTTCCAAGTCATGTTTTAAAGCCAGTTTCTGCCATTTTATTTTAACTTCCTCTTCCTACTTCTTTTGGTTAACTTGCCCTTTTTAAGCCTCTGGAAGTAGAATGTTTTCATTTCAGTCTTGTTCACAAAAAGCCAAATGAAACTAGGCAGGGTCATGGGTTTTACTCGAGTGCTTTCCGCCGCAGCCTCAAGTTCCGATTCGTGGACTCCTTGGCCGTCGGTGCCCTACGTGGTCCGTGGTCTCCGTATGGACAAGTCTCCTCGGTCCTCTTCCCTTACCTCCTGAGCATCGCTGCCTTGTCGTTTATATTTGAGATCTGTGATTCTCAGCCCTGACTACACATCAGAATTACCTGGAAGGTGAAAGAAAGAAAGAGAGAGAGAAAGAAAGAAAAAAAGAGAAAGAAAGAAGGAAAGAAAGAAAGAAAGACAAGAAACAAAAGATCCTTAGGGGCGCCTGGGGGGCTCAGTCGGTTAAGCGTCCGACTTCGGCTCAGGTCACGATCTCACAGTTCGTGGGTTCGAGCCCCGCGTCGGGCTCTGTGCTGACAGCTTGGAGCCTGGAGCCTGTTTCCGATTCTGTGTCTCCCTCTCTCTCTGATCCTCCCCTGCTCACGCTGTCTCTCTCTGTCTCAAAAATAAATAAAACATTAGAAACAAGAAAAGAAAAGAAAAGAAAAGAAAAGAAAAGAAAAGAAAAGAAAAAAGAGCCTATCCCTTCGTGAAACTGCTGCGTCAGAGCTGCGGGCTGGGCCGGGTCCCGGTGGCTCTGAGTCGCCCTGGGCTCCTGCAAGGGGCAGAGGCTTGCTCCCCACCTGCTGGCGTCTGGTCCTGTCCTGCCCGTAAGCCGACAGCATTTTTTTCCTTAGCCTTTGGAATTTGAAAATGTCACCAGCTGTGTCTAGGCACGTTTATTTTCTCTTCCCGCTGTCTGGGCCTCTGTGGCTCTTCACTTCATGTTTGAAGGTTCCGCTTTCCGGAACTCATGCAGATGCTCTTCGATGTCGTCGGTTGATGCCCCTGATCTCCTGGAATTTCTGTCTGACGGGCGTCGACCATCCCAGATGGAACATCCGACTCTTTTGTCTCCTCAAAACGTCCATCGCTGCACGTGGGGGCTCTGCTCTGAATTCAGGGGAGAATTCCTCAAATTTGTAGTGGTGTGAATGTGTCTGCTTAGTGACTTTTGTCTTGGTGTGTTTTGGATGACAGTTGTTTTTTTTATTTCCAAGTAGCCTTTCCCCCTCCTTCTCTCTCGTTTGACTGACGTAACAGCCTCTAAGATCACAGGCAGAGTACCAGCGGGGGAACGACCGGCCCTCTCAGCTGCGTCATTGGGCCTGTGCCCAGGGAGGTGACTGCTCTGTGGGCAGGGCGGGGACCACCCGAAGCCCCCAGCGCTCAGAGAGGAGAAGCCGAAACAATTCCAGAATCCTGCTTGGTTGGGCAGTTTCCTTCCCTGTGTGTCCAATGACCCCCAGGAAGGACATGAAGTCCAAGAGGCGCTGCGTGTCTCCGGGTGCCCGTCCACACCCTGAGCCTCCGCTGAGGGGTCCTGGCATGGAGGGGTGGGGGCCCCATGACCTACCCCCCCGGACTGTGCGACTCTATCGTTACCGCACAAATTTCGCCTTCTCTTTTCAGTATTTTCTGTTAATTTGGTGGCGATCAGGGAGGGTGCTTGATAAATGAGCATTCACCCCGCTGCCGCCAATCCAGAAACTTCTGCGTTTCTCAGGGTCTAACATGTTCCCCATCGTAATGATCATACAGAGTTGGTAAAGAAAGTTGGAAACAGGAAAAAGCCCCCAGACTGAAATAATCACAGTGGAGCACGAAAGTGGCTGTTAGGGGAGGCCGGGGATCCTGCTCTGAGGGGCGGGGGGGAGGCTGTTTTACTAGGAAAAGCGCTATTGCCTCATCTGGTCCAAAGCCTCCCTGACCCCCCGTTCCTGCGCCATCCTCCGGGCCGTGGGCCCCTGGCTTATTCAAGCCCCTGTGCTCAGGACTGGGCTTCAGCCATTCCTTCCCGATTCTTCCAACCCTGCCAACCCGCTGCAGCCCACGTGTCTCTTCAGCCTATGAGGCTTTCGTGTTCCCCTCGTGAGGCCTTTTAAGACCCAGATGCCTTCCCTCCCTAAAAAGGCTGGGAAACCTGGTAAGACAGACCACATATTGTTTTCTCCATGCCTGTGATGGCCCGACAGGACGTTTCTGGGGGACGAGATACCGTGTGGCACCTCCCCGTGGGGACGTGACCGCACGTAGGACGCCCCACTGGGCCCTGACCGCGCGCGGGGTCGCCCGCCTTACGCTGCCTGCGCTCGCCGTCGGCGCTCTCGCAGGTCCGCTCGTAGAGCAGGCGCGCGGCGCGCAGCTCCTCCTCCTGCTGCCGCCGGGCGCACGCGGCCGTCGAGTGCCGGTCGTGGCTCCTCTCCAGCTGCATCTGCAGGCGGGCCAGGTGCTGCTGCACCCCGTAGAGGTCCAGCCCCAGCTCCTGCCGCTGCGCTCGGGTTTGCCTGGTGGCCACGGCCTGCGCACGGAGACGGAGGCTGCGTCACGGGCGGAGGCGCACGGCCGCGGCCGCACGGATGGACGGACCGACGGACGGATACGCACCAGCTCTTGAAGTTCCAGTTTCAGCTTCTCTATCTGTCGGTTGAGGTAGTTCTTCAGGGCAGCCTGGAACCTTACCATCAGGGGCTGAAACAACAGAGAAGCGAGCCTGGGTCACTCCTGGCCTACACAGGGCACAGCCCAAGTCATCAGAGCTC
>NW_027527428.1:6131251-6131841 GCF_008692635.1 Crocuta crocuta | reverse complement strand
CGGGGGGGGGGGGGTGCACAGGGAGGACTGACACGCTGGGTGCTCCCCGCTTCTGCGCGGGGACCTGCTCTGGCAGCCACAGATTAAAGGCACTCGCGGTCCTGTCCCGGGCACTGAAGACTGAGCGCATATTTTGGTGAAATGACTGGGTGAGCGGGTGTGGTGCTCCTGGATTCCCATCCCCTCCTCGCCCCCGGCCCCAGGATGAGAGGGGGGTGATGAGCAGGGCCTGGGACACCAGCACCGAATGAGCACTGAGCCCTCCTCCCAGAGCGACAGCCGATGGTCTCCAGGGTGAGCACCCCAGCTTTGCGAATGGGCTCAGTCAGTCAAGATCTGCCTTCCCCGACTGCCAGAAGGGTGGGGCCAGGGAACTCCTGATCTGGTAGCTTCGCTCAAAGCAGTGGCTCTGAATGGGGGTGACCGTGCCCCCACCCAACATCCAGCAGTGTCTGGAGACATTTCTGGCTGTCATGGCTTAGGGGCAGGGGCACTACTGGCATCTAGCGCCTGGAGCCGGGTCCCCCCCCCGGGACAGTCCCACCCCAGAGAGTGACCCGCTCCCAATGTCAGCAGAGCCGAGGTTGAGA
>NW_027527428.1:6121470-6131103 GCF_008692635.1 Crocuta crocuta | reverse complement strand
AAAAGACGACGCTTCACAGAGCACTGGCCCAAACCGTGCGGACACAGTGCTGGGTGGGTGAGGGCCAGCGCCGGCTGGGGTGGGGCATGGGGTGTGCGGAGCCAGGCAGAGGGAGCCTAAGCAGCAGGCTAAGGGGCATCTCTTGTGACCCTCCACGTGTCTAGGGCTCCGCTGAGGCCTGGGAGCGCGTCCTTACGTGGTCTGGGTGCAGAACCATCAGATGGTCTGTGTCTTCCTCCGCCTCGTCGCTGCCCTCGGACTCGGTTCTCTCTGCCGCCTCCTCGGGAGCGCTTAGCTGTTGGATCTGCTCCAGGAAGGCGGGCATGGCGCCTCCCTCGGGCCGGGCCTCGGGCTCATCTGGGCGGACACCTGGGGGGACAGCAAGCCCCACTGAGGGGTTAGTACGGGGCTTGGCGAGGCCGCTTGCAGGTGCCTCGGGCGAGGCTGATTCCCAACCTCCTGCAACATGATGGAAAGAGAGAGAAAACATCCAGCGGGTTGGGGCTCAGTGCTGTTTACAGGGTCTTCTGTTTGCAAATCTTCCGTGTGTTGGTTCACGTGTCCATAGAAAGGATCACATTTTATTTATTTATTTTTATTTGAGAGAGAGAGAGCGTGCATGAAAGGATCACATTTTAGGGGCGCCTGGGTGGCTTAGTCCGTTAAGCGTCAGACTTCGGCTCAGGTCATGATCTCACGGTTCATGGGTTCGAGCCCCGCGTCGGGCTCTGTGCTGACAGCTCAGGGCCTGGAGCCTGCTTCAGATTCTGTGTCTCCCTCTCTCTCTGCCCCTCCCCTGCTCATGCTGTCTCTCTCTCTCTCTCACAAATAAATTAAAAAAAAAAAAGTTAAAAAAATTTAAAGGTAATATGGGGGCGCCCNTGGAGCCTGCTTCAGATTCTGTGTCTCCCTCTCTCTCTGCCCCTCCCCTGCTCATGCTGTCTCTCTCTCTCTCTCTCTCTCACAAATAAATTTTTTTAAAAAATGTTAAAAAAATTTAAAGGTAATATGGGGGCGCCTGGGTGGCTTAGTGGTTAAGCATCTGACTCTTGATTTCAGCTCAGGTCATGATCTCACTATGTGTGAGCTCGAGCCCTGCATTGGGCTCCGTGCTGACAACACAGAGCCTACTTGGGATTCTGTCTCCCTCTCCGTCTGCCCCTCCTCTGTTTGCTCTCTATCTCCCGCTCAAAAATAAATTTTAAAAAAGGTAATGTAATGTATGTTACCTTTAATATATTCCAAGAAGGAAAGGTGTTTTGTATATACTTTTTTAGACACAAATAGTGAGTATTTGATGAAAGTTGGCTTCTTACTGTTTTGTTTGGTTTTGAATGGAAAACGGCTGATAAGATTGACAAGAAATGAAGTATCTGTGAGGCTCCACTGCCAGCTTCCCTATCCACCTGAGCTGCAAAGGTCCCATTCTGTTTTTAGCTCGTTCAGATGTGCGCTACCTTCATGTCACTTGAGGGACGATGCCAGACTTTGTTAGCTGGACCATCCATGCACATGCATCATAAGGAATAAGAAATACCCCGATTTGCTTTCCCCACGTCCCCCACACGGGGACAGAGGACAGGGTGTGTCGAGTGAGCCTCTGAAACTCAGCAAATGCATACTCTTTGGGGTTTCATTGCTGAGCGCCTCTCTGAGACCAGGAGGCAGCAGGAAGTGGCAGTCAGGGGCTGTGGTTTGGACGTCATCTGAGCTCAGTCAAGGCTTGGTTCTGCCACTCACTCGGATAGGCCACTAAATGACTCTTAGGGTCTTTGAAAAGTGCAAGATTGGTTCCTACTTCATCAGGTTACTATGAGGATGAAACCAAATAAAACAGAGCGAATGCTCCATAAATATTATCCCTGTTTTTTAATAACTTTTTTTTGTCTTTAGGCTCATAGCTGAACAGGAAACAAGGTAACAGGTGGCGAATGAGTGGCATTGCTCACACAGAAGGGGACGTGAAGGGGCTTATCCCGTGGACGGCATGAACCCGGCAGGGGCATCGTGGTACCTGGCTCCCGTGTGAAGGGCTCCTCCGTGCTCGAGAGCAGCTCGTCAAAGTCCAAGGACATGATGCTACTTCCCTGGCTCAGTCGGAGATGATGTCGTGCCCCCAGAGGGAAGACTTGTTGCTGGAGCTCTTCCTGAGAGGTTTTCTAGAGCAGGCACAACCAAACCCACATCAACGAGGGCTTATTCAGGACTGAAGTTATTTGATTGTGATCTATTATAGTGTTCAAAATTCAACGTAATTGCTAAAGCAAAACAAAACCATTTGGATATAAAGTTACTTGGGTTTTGCAAAATAGAAAACATCTATGCCCTCGACCCCAGGAATTCAGGAATTCACCTGTCTACATCTGCAGCAAAGTGTAAATGCTGAGGAATGGGTGTGTGTTACATGTGGGGTTCTTTACTCCCTGATGCTGATCTCCCTGGGGATGGTAAGCAACACCTCTGAGCCTCCTCTGTATAGAAGGACGCTGGAAAGCCTCAGCCGCAGGCTAGAGGGCTGCTTCTACTTCTTTTCTTCCAAACCATTCCACTTTAGGGACATTTTGATAAGAAAATGTCTTATCTCTTTCGAATTCAACACCCAAAAAGCATTTCTCCAGTAAAGAAATGGGCAAAAGACATGAACAGACACTTCTCCAAAGAAGACATCCAGACGGCCAACTGACACATGAAAAAATGCTCAACATTACTCATCATCAGGGAAATACAAATCAAAACCACAATGAGATACCACCTCACACCTGTCAGAAAGGCTAACGTGAATAACTCAGGCAACGACAGATGTTGGCAAGGAGGCAGAGAAAGAAGATCTCTTTTGCACGGCTTGTGGGAATGGAAACTGGTGCAGCCACTCTGGAAAACAGTATGGAGGTTCTTAAAAAAATTAAAGATAGAACTACCCTCTCACCCAGCAATTGCACTACTAGGTATTTATCCAAAGGATACAGGTGTGCCGTTTCAAAGGGGCACATGCACTTCAGTGTTTATAGCAGTATCGACAGTAGCCAAAGTATGGGAAGAGCCCATGTGTCCATCTAAAGATGAATGGATAAAGGAGACGTGGTATATATAGACACACACTGGAGTATTACTCGGCAATCAAAAAGAATGAAATCTTGCCATTTGCAACCACGTGGATGGAACTGGAGGGTATTGTGCTAAATGAAATTAACCAGAGAAAGACAAGTATCATATGACTTCACTCATATGAGGACTTTAAGATACAAAACAGACGAACATAAGGGAAGGGAAGCAAAAATAATATAAAAACAAGGAGGGAGACAAAACATAAGAGACTCTTAAATATGGAGAAGAAACAGAGGGTTACTGGAGGGGTTGTGGGGGGCAGCGATGGGCTAAATGGGTAAAAGGCATTAAGGAATCTACTCCTGAAATCACTGTTGCACTATATGCTACCTAACTTGGATGCAAATTAAAAAATAAATAAATACATAAATAAATAAGTAAATAAATAAAATGTCTTCTCTCGATAAAAATGCCTGCCTCCTTTTTAAGTTTAAAAGAGATTCTTGCAATTATATTATTGTTGACGATAATTATTGCTGCTGATGAACTGGTGGGTATTGTTAATAACAATGACCCTGCACAATACCCCGTGAGGCAGGTAGGAGTCACTTCTGTTATCTGGCGGGAGTGGGGGGGGGGCGGGGGAAGCAGCCTCACAGAAGCTAAAGACCCTGCCTGAAGTTCCCATGGTCGCCCAAGGGCAGGTGCAGACTTGGGATGCCTCAACCCCAGCTCACCCTCATTTCTAATACTTTTTCAGATGATGCTGATTCTAGAAACCACCCCCGAGGTATCCAGGACCGTAATGATAGTAGTGGGGGCTCAGAGTCAAAAGCCCACCCTGTGGGGTGTCCAGCAAAGGCTTCTCCCACCAAGAAATCGATAAGCCATCCACAGGCCGATGTGCTCAGCAGCTCCCTCCCAGCAATTCCTGTTCTTTCTAAAGACTGAGCACCAGTCGGGAGGAAGGGAAATCGGGCCCCTCTCAGGTTTGCTTCTCTTCTTCTGGTTATCACATTTGGAAACTGTTTCCCTGTGCGTTTTCTAGAAACTAGACCCAAGGACGGACACTGGGTTTTCCAGCTCACTTCAACAAGTGGCCTACACTTCACATCTCCTGGACATCTTACAAGATGGGGACAGTTGTTGTTTTGAGTTTAATTAGTGGGCATTAAACCGTGTTATTCTCTGAAGTTGTTAACTCTAGGGTTCATCAGGTGCGGCAGGATTGTTGCTTTGTGGTTCAAAATGGCGGCTTTGGAGCAAGAGCGACCGGCACGGCTGCACGACTATGACGGGCAAGTCTGTCCGCCCTTCGCTCATCTGCGCAGCGATGCACAGCCTCCGCCCCACAGGCTTGTTGCCAGACTCACTGAGACAGCACCGTCAAGGGCGTAGGCGCGTCCGGCCCAGAGTCCAAGATGGAGGAATGTAACCCTGCTCCTCACTTTCCTTCCAGAACAACTCAAACCTGAAGCCAGTAGGTGGGGCTGGCCTCACGTGGGGTGAGAAGGCGGGTTCCAGAGGCCGTCCCCGTGAGGGGTCATCACGGCACAGGTGACAGGCCTGGGCCTGGCGACAAGAGTCCCCACAGAGGACGGCCCGGCACAGAGTCGGGGCCCAAACATCCGGGGACTGGCCTGGGTGGGGTTGGCCCCACAGTGGTGATGGTGACTGGGACGGCCCAGTGTGGGGGTGTCACAGTTCAGGTGGGGTGAGGAGGGCCCACTAGAGGGTGGAGAAATGCAGTGAGGGTTATGTCCGGGGGACTGATCAGATTAATAANGGGGGGCACTGCGCTTCTCACTGTTGGAAAAGGAACTTGGAAATCTGGGAAGGGAGGGCATCAGGAAGACCCCACTCGGGGGGGTGGGTTGTGTCAGAGAAAGGTTGGTGTGAGCTATGTGTGCTTGTGTGCGGTGTGTGTGGTATCTGGTGTACATGTGGTGTGTGCAAGGTGTGTGTGTGTGTGTCTTTGATACCGAGAGACCCTGGGGACAGTGACATCCCAGTCAATCAGAAGTGTCTGATTCTAGGGCCAGGCAGTTCTGTGCCAGAGAATGAGAAAGTGCCCCAAGGATGACGGCAGTTAAAAAGCAGAATGATGTGAGTATGTCAGAAGGACACAAAGACCAATTTAAATGGGTTCTCCTCGGCCACATTGGGGATAGTTTCTATTCAGTGTTGTGCCGGAAGTTCTGGCCAGTGTCAGAAGGCAAGAAAAGATATGAAGGGCAACCAGATTTGAAAGGAAGACATTAAACTGCATTTATTCACAAACAACACCATCTTTGCGAAAAGTTGTATGGGTGCTACAGAAACAAAAGCTCTTGGAACTAACAAGGGTGTTGGGGCACCTGGACGGCTCAGCCGGTTAAAGCGACAAGCTCTCGGTTTTGGCTGAGGTCGTGATCTCACGGTTCGTGGTGAGTGAGAGCCCTGCATCGGTCTCTGCGCGGGCAGTGTGGAGCCTCCTTGGGATTCTCTCTCTCCCCCTTTCTTTCTGCCCCTCCCTAGCAGCGTGTTGAGCAATGTTGCTGGATATAAGATCAATATACAAAAATCAGTTGTGTTTCTATATACAATAGAGCAACAAACAATTGGAAGACATTTAAAATACCATCAAAAAATCCAAAACAGTTAGGGATAGATCTTATAAAAGATGGACCTGTACACACTGCTGAGAGAAGTATGAGTTCCTAGAAATATGGTGGTGATCTGTTGTGATTTTTTTCTTCATTTGAAATACTCACTTGCCTATCTTAAACAAAAAGAGCACCTTCCCACACAATTTTGCGCTTTTTTCTTAAGTTTATTTATTTATTTTGAGAGACAGAGATAGTGAGCAGGGCAGGGGCAGAGAGAAAAGGGAGTGAGGATCCCAAGCAGGCTCCACACTGTCAATTCAAAGTCCAATGTGGGGCTTGAACTCACAAGGAATGAGATCATGACCTGAGCCGAAACCAAGAGTTGGACGCTTAACTGACTGAGCCCCGTAGGCATCCCCACACCCAATCTTTCTTAAATGCAACGGGGTAAAGGGTAACTTCGCAGTGAAGGCTGGCACTTTTTCATCAAGGGATCCACACCAACATCATTGGTCATGGGGCAAACTACAATCGTGTGTCATCTAATAGGACAGAAGGAGAATCCACCTGTGAACCTTTCCATGGCATCATAACCCATCATAAAAAGTTCTTCTAATCATACCTCAACTTTTCTTTTTTCTGTCTTTCTTTTTGTTTTTTAAGTAGCTCCACCCCCAGTGTGGAGCCCAACATGGGGCTTGAACTCATGACTCTGAGATCAAGACTTGAGCTGAGATCAAGAGTCAGACGCCTAACTGACTGAGCCACTCAGGCACCCCCATAATTTGATTTTTCTATAAGCCAGTGCTTGTTCAAAAATTAAACAAAAAATAAAAAGAAGGGCACCTGGGTGGCTCAGTCGGTTGGGCATCCAACTTCGGCTCTGGTCATGATCTCACAGTTCGTGGGTTTGAGCCCTACCTCAGGCTCTGTGCTGACAGCTCAGAGCCTGGAGCTGCTTCAGATTCTGTGTCTCCCTCTCTCGCTGCCCCCTCCCCCTCTTGTACGTGCTCTCTCTGTCTCTCTCTCAAAAATAAACATTAAAAAACATAAAAAGAAATGAAAAGAAAATTATGAGACAGTAACTATTGTCATTATACTAAGGGGATGTCAGCATCCCCTTACATGAACCTAGGGTTGGCGAACACCAAAGGTCCAGAAACTCTTGGTGTTCAATACCGGGTCCTGAGACCCAAGTTTGCTAAGAACTTTCTAACAGGAACCACAGTTTGTTTTTACAATGCCTCCTGAGTTCTTCACCCGGGCGACAACCACAGAAGCGATAAAACACTTTTATAAAATAGACCTCAGAGCCACTCACCGATCTGCTAGCCTGGGGTCCGGAAGCATCCTGGCCTCTTTGCTCAGATAAGCCCACTGCTTGCTGGGACGGCTGTGTGGAGATGTCCCCTGCTTCTGTGGGTTCTGAAGGACCGGGGGCTTCTCTGTCTTCAGGAATGGCTTCCCTCCCTGCATATTCGTGCGGGCGTGTGGGGTCCGCTTTGTCCCTCGCCATCTCCTCAAGACTTGTGTATAAATACGTCAGGTCGGTGGAGCTGACTTTCCCTTCAGGCGATGTGCCTTCCATATCGGATTCGAATTCTCCTTCAAATTCAAAATCCTCTTCCATTTCCACTTCTTCAACATTTTCGACTTCCCCATCAATTTCGGTTCCCCCTTCAGCAGGGACTTCCCCAGGAGCGGCAATGTTCTCTTCAGAAAGTTCTGCAGCATCAACAGCCTCTTCGCTTTTCTGGTGACTGCTCTCCTCTGTCGGTGGCATCTGAAGATGTGTGGCATGGAAAAGAATCAGGACACAGGGTAGAAGGCCTGTGATGTTTGACTCTTAATTGTGTAATTACACGGAAGGGAAAATTGCATCTACACATGTCTGCGTGTCACTGAGCGATTATGCTCAATGCTTTATCTGTTCTCTCCAGTGTTCGTGAGTTTTGCGTCCTTTGTTATAGAAACTGAGTTCTGAAAACCTCAGGGTTATCTGAGAAGGAGGCGGGGGCGGAGGGCATTGTGACTAGCCACCAACACTCAACAATTGGGGGGAAGGAAAATGATTTTCTCTGCGATGGTATTGAGTCTGTTCTAGTGCAAGGTGTAGGGTCACTGTACAGTCTCCTGCAGAGCAGCTCTTAACTCTTTAATTCCCAGTAAATACAAGCCCAGCATAACCCACCCCACAGGGAACTTTACCTGATCATCTTCATGACTGTGGTCCTCGCCTTCAACACTCTGGTCCTCGCCTTCAGCACTGTGGTCCACGACTTCCTTACTCTGGTCCTCCTCTCCTTCAGAAGTTGATTCACCTTCTGGCTGAGACCTGGTCGCAGAAATACAGTCTAAGCATTTCAAGTAACAGCGTTCTTTTTCTTAGCATTTATCACCTCCCTGTGTCTGTATATATTCTTATTTACTTGTTCATTATCTGCCTCCCCTCTAGGCTGTTGGCCTAGACTTTGTTATGTTTGTCATGAACCCCGGAACTAGATCATGCCCGTCACATGGAGGGAGGGAGTGCCACAGAAGAGTCGCTCCACGAATGAATGAAAAATAATTATGGAAACATCAAAGGAGAAGTGTAAGTAGATTACAACAGAAAGTCACCCTGAATATACATATACGTGTGTCTAGGACAAAACTGGGGAAAAGAAATACAAAGCAAAAGAATGTTGCACAAAAGGGACAAATATTCTCAAGACACTTGGTTAGTTTCTCCATGATTTTGATAGTAAAAGAATGTCATGACTTACATTCTTTTTTTAAAAATATTTATTTTTTTGGGGGGGAGAGCTCAAAGAGAGAGGGGCAGAGAGAGGGGGACAGAGGATCTGAAGCAGGCTCTGCTCTCACAGCAGTGATGCGGGGCCCACACTCACCAAACCGTGAGATCATGACCTGAGCTGAAGTCAGATGCTCAACTCACTGAGCCACCCAGGTGCTGTATGATTTACATTCTTAAAATTATTTTTTCTTGGGGCGCCTGGGTGGCTTAGTCTGTTAAGCGTCCGACTTTCGCTTAGGTCATGATCTCGCGGTTCGTGGGTTCGAGCCCCGCGTCGGGCTCTGTGCTGACTGCCAGCTCGGAGCCTGGAGCCTGTTTCAGTCTGTGACTCCCTCTCTCTCTGACCCTCCCCTGCTCACGCTGTCTCTCTCTCTCTCCTAGGAATAAATAAAAATATTTTTTTAAATTATTTTTTCTGATTAAAAATATAAGCTTATTTTAAATTTTAAAAAATGTTTATTTTTGAGAGAGAGACACAGAGTGTGAGCAGGAAAGGGGCAGAGAGAGAGAGGAAGAGACACAGAATCTGAAGCAGCCTGCAGCTATGAGCTGTCAGCACAGAGCCGGAGGCGGGGCTCGAACTCACTAACGGTGAGATCACAACCTGAGCCGAAGTCGAAGTCGGAGGCTTAACCGACTGAGCCCCCCAGGCGCCCCCAAACAAGCTTTTTTTTTAATGTTAAACTAATACAGAAGCGTGACACAGACAATGAAAATCCTCTCTGACTTTCCCTCCCCTTCTCAAGGTAACCACTAGTAATGAGATTTAAAGGTACATTCTTTCAGATATTTTTGTACACATTTAACCACACTGCGCAGGCGCGCGCGCGCGCACGCACACACACACACACACACACACACACAGAAAGATCACACTCTACATACTGTTTTCCATTTAGTCTTTTCATTTACTGTAACTTGGAATTCTTTCCATATCAGTACATAGTGCTCACCGAGGGGCTTCCTGACCCGCGGGGACCCCGACCCTTCCCCTCCCGCCCGCAGGCCTGGCGAAGGCGGGGGTCCGCCCTTCCAGGACGGAGGGGCGGGGCCCTGGCCCGAAGAGACCCCCACTCTCAGGCCTGGCAGCAGGCAGAGCCAGCATAGTGTTGCCATGGTTACTGCGGGGCGAGCAAGTCCCGGGGCTCAGGGAGCGGACAGCAGGAGCGAGGGGCGCTGACAAAGGGACTGGAGACGCGGAGG
>NW_027527428.1:6120917-6121454 GCF_008692635.1 Crocuta crocuta | reverse complement strand
GCGTGCGCGCGCGCGCACACACACACAGACACAGACACACACACACACACACACACACACAGTTTCTCCCTCTCTGAGTCCGAGCTTGCCCCGCCTGGCTCAGGTTCTGTAAAGCGACCGCCGTGTCCACGATAGTCCCTCCAGGCAACGCCGATGCCCCGGGGACCCGCGCGCGCCCAGCGCCCCAAAGGTGGCAGGCGGAGGTGGAGGCGCGCGGAGCCCCGGAGCAGGCTGCTCCTTGAGGAGGGACCGGGGCCCCAGCCTAGTGCCCGCCCATCCATCTCCAGACCCGGGGGGGTGGGGGGTCGGCTTCCCCTCCACTGAGGGGCCGCCGAGAGTCCTCGGAGGAGGTGGCACTTTGGTGGGTGATGACCCCTTCCTACCCCGAAATAGGAAAACCATAAACGGAGACGGCGGGCGCGCATGTGGAGCGTCCCAGGGATCTGCCTTCACTCCGGGTGGGGTCCTCGGGGCTGCTGTGGGGACAGGGTCCCCGGACCGGAATTGGAGAGGCCTGGGGCAGGGGACTTGGGGCTG
>NW_027527428.1:6100877-6120798 GCF_008692635.1 Crocuta crocuta | reverse complement strand
TTACCCCAGGATCACGCAGGGGCCCCGTGGGGCGCCTCTCTCCCGCGGGTGCGGGCGCCCCGGGCCGGCAGTGGACCTCATTCGGGGAGACTCTGTCCCCGCCTGTCTGGAGCCGTGTACCGGGGAACTTGCGGTCTTTGTCTGGCTGGATCGTCGGAGCACGCGAACGAGAACTTGTGGGGCCCCTCCCGTTTGCAGACACAGCCCCCCGAAGTGTGCTTTCCAGCCCAACAGCGCGCGCGCGCTCAGCATTGCTGGGCCTTAGGGTCGGGTGGTCCGCCTGGTAGGAACCGCGTGTCAGGAAACTCACTTCCTTTAGGCCCGGGCTCTTTCCCTCTCGTTCTTCACTTTAAAAAGAGAAAAAAAGAAAGAAAGAAAAAAGAGTAGAAAAAAGGAGAAAGGAAAAAAAAATAGGCAATTTAAGATTACTAAATATAACCGAAGGAACCCTGCCGGAAGCCGGTGAATCTTGAAATGCTGTTATTCCCACACTCGGAAGTTGGTGTCATATGTTGGCCACAATCTAGTTCAGATTCTATTCGGAGACAGAAAAGACATAAAATGTTCTCTTCCCCCACCGTGAAGTTTGCTTTACTGCCCCACCAAGTTCACATGAGAGAGAGAGAGAAAGAGGAGAGAGAAGCTGAGAAGCAAGGCTGCTACCCCCTCCCGGCCCCTCCCCTGCACTGATGTGTGGATCCTTCTTTACCACCTGAAGGCCCAGTTCTTGTATGGGGAGAAGTGAGAAATGGTTCTCAAAAGTGGCCATGTGCTGGGGCACCTGGGGGCTCAGTCGGNTCCTTCAAAACACATTAAAAAGAGAGACAGAGAGAGAGAGAGAGAGAGGCCATGTGCGCAGGCCTGTTATCAAAGGGTGCTCGCAGAAAGCCCACATTGGAGAAGTCTGTTCCCAATCCGTCATTGACTGATTAGAGAACTTTTAAAAACGTGTGTGTTAGTTTTAGAAATTCCTCATTAGAGGGGCGCCTGGGTGGCTCTGTCGGTTAAGCGTCCGGCTTTGGCTCAGGTCACGATCTCACGGTTCGTGGGTTCGAGCCTCTGCGCCGGGCTCTGTGCTGACAGCTCAGAGCCTGGAGCTGCTTCAGATTCTGTGTCTCCCTCTCTCTCTGCCCCTCCCCCTCTCGCTCTGTTTCTCTCTCTCAAGAATAAATAAACATTAAAAAAAATTCCTCATCAGACATATTAACATTAATTAACATTAATTGATTGTGACTATTGAATAGTTTTAAGAACTCTGAAAACTTTTGCAGCGTAGGGATTGCCATGTAGCTGCAGCTGCGGCGTTCCGGAACAGCTGCCCGTTGTCGGTCCAGTAGGCGCGTCGTCCGATACACGCGGTCATTATGTTTTCTGCGGCACTCGTTGGTCTGCGGAATGTTGGAGGTGAGCAGAGGCTCAGAATATGGCTACAGAAAGTTCTTGAGGTCTTCCAGCGATGGTGGTTGCCGTTGTACATAATTCGTGATTTTTCTGCACTCACGTAACCCTGCAAACAAACCCGTAAAGTCGGGACTGAGGCTGTCCCCATTTTACAGATGGGGACCCCGAGCCTTAGAGACGTAAACCCCCCAAGTTCATGCGCCTGGGAGCGGCGGAATGGGACGCCTGCGGCCCAGGGTTCTCCTGCCCCAGAAGCTAGTATGCACAGCACTGCCTCCCACCTTGTAACTGTCCCCTGCTGGTCACATGTGCACACTCTTCACGACCCCTCTTTCTGCAGACAACATGGTTCGCTCTGCCTAGTGATTCATAAAAATGCGGTGGAGTGAGGACTAATCCCATGTCACCACCAGCTGCTAATATCAGTTCACTTTCATCCGCTTGTGTGCGGGCATTTGAGAAGACGGCCGCGGGTCTGCGGAAGTGACCAGTCTGCCTGGGCCTCACTGCCCTGGTTTGGTGTAGCTCCCGCAGTGGTTAAAAATAGGGCCTCCGAAGTAGACTGCTGGGTTCACCATGACCCTGGTGCCTTCGTGCCTTTGTTTCTCCATGTGCACAGTGAGGATAATGCTCCTCAATGGCCGGTAGCAATGATCATCTGAAACACTTAGTGCGTGGGACGCCTGGGTGGCTCAGTCAGTAGCTGAAGCATCGGACTCTTGATATCAGCTTAGGTCCTGATCGTGAGGTCATGAGATCGAGCCCCGTGTCGGGCTCTGCACTGGCAATGCTGAGCCTGCTTACGAGTCTCTCTCTGCCCCTTGTCCTCTCTGTCTTTCTCTCTCTCAAAATAAATAAACTTAAAAAACTAATAAAGCACCTTGTGTCTGGCACATGCCAAGTGCCTGTTACTATTCTTTTTAATCTTATAAATGACCATCATTTGGATTTTTCACATTTAGCAAATTGGTAAAAACATTTTGATTTTGTCTTTTCATTCCTTGGGCGCGGGTCCATCAGGCGGGGAGCCGATCGGTGCAGAAGCGGAACCGTCATTTAGGTGCATTTACACTCTCGCCTTTGTAGCCCCCGGGGCCCTGGGTTCCTGCAGGCGGCTCCAGGGACCGGGTCTGGCAACACAGATCCCAAGTAGAGGTTTTACCTTGTCCACCTCCCCCTATGCACAGCCCAGGGACCCGGAATGTATCGCAGGCCTGAATCCTGTCTTGTAAGATTAGCCGCGTAGCTTCATACCGTGTCTCAGCATCTGGAGGAACCGATGATGGCGGGGGTGGGTATCATATACATTGTATCGTAGGTCGTTGTATTGCATGCACAACACGCAAGAACGTTGACCAGCCCAGTGCACGGAGAGGAAAGCACAAGGCCGCCTTCTCTCTTCCCCCACCAAGCCTCCGGGAAATGGTCCAGGAAATCTTTGTCCTTTCCCTTGAGCAGTGGTGTTGTTTTTGCCGTTGACCATCTGTGCATCCATTGGCACCAGATCTTACGTGTCTAATACACCTACTTGGATGAGCTGTCTGGGGATCCCTGATCGTAAGCGTGTCTTTCACTCTGTCTTTGGAACTAACATCGCCATCCTCAGAGACGCCCGAGGTCAGGCCACTTGTAGGCTAAGCGCGATGCCCCCTGCGCTGACCAGCTTCAGTCGGATGGAGAGGAATGAAAAGAACCCAAAGCCGGCGTCCAGGGGGCACGGCACGCCCTTCTCTTCCGGAGCCTTGGGCGGCAAGTCTGTCCAGGTGTTTAAAGCTGATGTGTGTGCCGAGCCCCTCCCACCCCCGGAGGGCCCACCTGACTGCGGGTACACCGAGCGTGGCGGTGTCTTTCCCGTGGTCATTCTGGCCCGGCCACCGCAGACGCCGTCAGAAGAGGGGTGCGCCCAGAGGCTGTGTCTGCGCTGGTTTGCACACCTTGGCTTATGTGCCGGTTTTCTACACTGAGTGACCCTGAATTCAATAGTCTGATAAGTTGGTCATTACGCGCTCTGGCTTTCTGAAATTGGGGCAAAGGGCATACCTAACAGGTGTCCTTTGACACTTTCGCTTTTCAGTTTCTGTAACCAAGAGGCTTTCCCNCCTGCCCCCCAATCCTTCCCCCTGCCCCCCCATTCGATTTCTGTCTTGTGGTGCGTTAGCTTTTCCTGTGCCACGGACAGAGAGCCTGTGCGGACCCAGGTTTACGGGAGAGTAGAAGACAGGCGCGCTAACCCCCTGTCGGCCCCGGTATCGGCTTCCTGGCTGGATTTGCACCTTTCCTTAATTTCTGGGTTCAGTCCTTTCTTGTTCCTCAATCCCGGCTCGTCTTTAAGGTCGTTCATCTCCCAGGCCCTACTTCCTCGGCTTTTTGGGGGGGAAAGTCGTGTTTTGGTGTTTGTTGCCAGGGGGGCACAAACAGCAGATGGTCTCTCTCTCGAGAGGCAGAAGCCACGGGGTTTTCCAGGGACCAGGTGATGATCGAAGTGACAGCTGGAGAGCGAAGGCGGAAAGTCACAGCCAGGCTGGCCACCTCCCCCTCCCACCCCCCGTGTCTGTGACTGTCTTGTCCATTCACAGCCACTCCAAGTCCTTTCCCGTATGGCAGTGGGTCCAAGCCTCCAGCACTGGGTACACAGTGGGTTCCCACTCCAGCTTATACCTTAATCTTGGTCCCCTCATTTGAAATACAAGTTGATTGTCTTGTATGCAGAGGCCTTACCCACAGCCACCTATCCTGGGGTCACAGTCTTTTCCGTGGGAATCCTGAGCGAACACATTCCTCTCCACGACAAGCCCGTAACTTGAAGGAAAGTGGACAGAGAGGAAGGCTTGTGTCAGCCGCCAGGAGTCTTGTCCCGGGACCAGGTTCCCCAGCCTGTCTGCCTGCAGGACTGATGTCACCCTTTGAGCCACAAAGCTGGGGCTTCCCCGAAAGACCGTGGCGCAGGCGCCTGGTCCTGGGAAGCACGAGGCAGGTGGGGCCTCATTTGAGGGGTGTTAGCAGCAGATGCCGTGTGGGAGGAAGACGAGCCTTGTTTTCATGTGTCTGGCTCGTGCTTAACTAGCATCGCCTTTTCCGGGCTCTGTGCTGATCCGGCTTTGAGGGGAAAGTGGATGAACCGGTTTCTGCCGGCCACGGGGCAGGTGACCGGGGCTTGGGGCATTTTGCTCCTGGGCAGTGTGACAGTGACAAGGCCAAGGGAATAATCAATCACCTATGGGCTTTGTCCCACGACACGTCCCCCTGTAAGGGTCCAGTGACCCACCCTTCCGGCTGCCTCCCCTGCTGCGGTGAGTGGCTGTCCAGATGGGTCTGAGCCGTGAGCCTCAGGTCCGCCGGAAGTGTGGCTCCTGCTGACCGCTGACCCCAGCAGCTGACCCAGGGTGGCGGGTGACAGGCAGTGTGGAGCAGCGAGTGGCAGAAGTCCAGCCAGCTGGAAGTCAAGTGGCTCCAGCTGCCCCATTTCTTCCTAGGAAGGTTCCAGAAGAGAACTTTGCACCTTTGCTCTTGTTTGGTTTTATGTTTGGCAATTGATGGAGCCCTTTATGCGGGGACGGGAAAGCAGGGCTCCGGGCGGAGGTAGCTGCCAAGGGCAGGCGCTGGCCTGTGAGCCTGCGGCTCTCCTCTGAGCTGCCTCGCCCCTGCCACGGGGACCTGGGCCCCCGGCCTCCCTCCCTCCTGCTCCTCGCCTGGGCCCTCATCCTGTTGCCCAACAGCTGGTCGCTTGGTGTGGGGATTCGACAGTCAGTGGGTGAGTGGGAGAGCGGCTCTTTGCAGAGTCCTTGCCGTGGTGCGGTCAGCAGAATGGTCCCCAAACATGTCCACGTCTGGATCCTGGGAGACTCTGGCTGTGTCCGCTTATGTGTAATGAAGTTTGCTCCTCAGCTGCCCTAGCAATGGGGAGATTGCCCCAGATTATCCAGGGGGACCAGTGTCTCCCCAGGTCCTTAAAAGTGGAAGAAGGAGGCAGAACAGGAGGCAGAGCCATGTGACATGGGGAAGACTTGAGTGGCCCCTGCTGGCTTTGGAGCTGGAGGAGGGGCCACCAGCCAAGGGGTGCGGGCGGATTCCAGAGGCTGGAAAAGGTGCGGAGACGGCTTCTCCCCTGGAGGCTCTGGAAGGAGCACAGCCCTGCCCACACCTTGATTTGAGCCCAGGGTGGGACTCAGCCTCCGGAACTGGGAGCCAATGTGTCTGTGTTGCTTTAAGCGCGGAACGTGTGGTGATTTGTTACCACGGACCTGGGACGGAAGTGTTTTCTGAAGGAGGCGGGAGGGGTGACTTGTGTCTTCCCTCAAGGATGTCATCTCTTACCCCGTGTTTTGCTCATTTCTGGCTTTTGCCTCTGTGTCTGTCTGGGAGCACGTTTCCCCAGGTATCAATCACCAACTCTCGGGGAACGAGTTTTGGGTCAGAAGTGTCTCCACCTCACCCCTGTAAATACCCGAGGAGAGCCACACGCCAGCACTGCCACGCTGACCTGCAGAAGCCTCAGGTGCTCCTGGGGCCGGGGTGGGTGCTCCCGGGGGCGGGGCACGTTCTTTGGGGATAGGGGCAGGTGCTCCCAGAGGTGAGGACTGGTGCTTCCAGGGGCCGGGGCAGGTGCTCTCTGGGGTCGGGGCAGGTGCTCCTGGGGGTCAGGGCAGATGCTCCAGGTCGGGGAGGGTGCTCCCGGGGGTCGGGGCAGGTGCTCCCGGGGGTCAGGGCAGGTTCTCCGGGGTCGGGGTGGGTGCTCCCAGAGGTCAGGGCAGGTTCTCCAGGGGTCGGGGCAGGTGCTCCCCGGGGTGGGAGGGTGGTTCTGGAGTACATGTGGTTGCTGGAGGCCTCCCGCCTCCTGCTGGCTGCATGCGGGCCCAGGGCCAGTCCCAGGCTGTGAGCTCACCTCCCGCCCGCCCCCACCCCCCAGCTCCCCATTCTCCAGCCACCTCAAAACCCCTCTCCTGTCTGCTGGTTCCCTTACCCTGCAGGCCATGAGCTGCGGTGAGGGGGGCCCAGCAGGGACCCACTGCGGCCCGAGCTCTGTGTTGTGAGTGTGCGTGTGGTTTGAGAGGAGGCCAAGTTCTCTCCTTTCCAATGACACAATAGCCTCTTTTGCACAGATCTGGCCCAACCTAGCGGTCGCTGATGCCTCAGGGCAGCACAGAGCTCCGCTTGTAATCCGGCCTCAGTCAGATGGCTAAGAACCACTCTGGCATTTTTAGTTTATACCTTTTAAAAGCATTCCTTTTTTTTGTGTGTGTGTGTGTGTGCCCAAGCTGATGCTCATTCTAGATCTTGGCCTCACTCCATGTCTGTATTCCATGAGCCAGCTGCAAGGTTGGCATTGTGTCCTTTCCATCAACAAAAACAAAGCACTTGGAACTTTATTGGAGGTGGCATTCCGGAAGGCACATCAGTCACCAAAGAGACTTTTCCGAGAGGTCTCGGACTCAGGAACTTACTCTAAAATCGCTAATACCGATGGGGGCATAACCACTTTGAGGGAGAAGAATTACGTGAACGCACTCTCGGGGAGTGACGTTTGTATCACTGTCATGAATCTTCCCTGCACGGCTTCTCTGTCCACCTTCGTCTCTCGGGTTTTGGGGAGAGGCTCTGAAACGTTGGTCCCCAGTGCTGGGAGCGCCTCGGCCCTGATTTCCATCAACTCTGCGTCCTTGCTAGAGCAAAGTTCAGTAGTTCGAGTGTTAATTGGTTTTGTGTGTCTTAGGGTGTCTGCTTGTCATTTCAAGATTGTGCCCCTGCCCCCAGCTCTGTACAAACAGAACAAGTCATCCAGCCCAGAGGGGGACCCGGACCCACAGAATGTGACCTGGGTGTTGTCCGCTCAGAATTCTGTTCCCCGGGAAGCTTTCTGGAGCACAGCTTTCTGGTCTGCCAGGAGGGCGGTCCTCTTTGCTCCTCCCGTCCCCACGGGACACCAGGTCCCTAAGGCCGTGGGCGCAGCCGCTCTGCTGGTTGTGAGCAAGAAGCATTCAAGGTCATGCATCTCTTGGATTCAAGGACACTGGGGAGGTGCCCGTGCCAGACCCCAGCATCGCTGCTGGCAGTGGCCCTCGGCATGGGCGCCAGGCCCTTCGTCACCTGCTGCCGCCAGCCCCGTCTCTAGCCCCTGCCTGTTCCTGGCCTCCATCCGCCCGAGTTCACTATCCGCCTGGCTTCTGTGGGTGCCTGCCCTCTGGCCTCTGCTCTCTTTTTTAAAAATTATTATTAATAAATTTGACTTTTTAGAGGGTTTTAGGTTTACAAAAAAAAAAAAGATCAGAAAGTAGAGAGTGTCTGTACACCCCTCTCCAGTTTCACTGTTATTACTAAATTTTAGTTATTTAAAATGTTTATTTATTTTGAGAGAGAGAGAGATTGAGAGGGAGAGAATGAGCAGGGGAGGGGCAGAGAGGGAGAGAATCCCAAGCAGGCTCTGCACTGTTGGCCCAGGGCCCAGCGTGAGGCTCAACCCGTGAATCATGAGATCATGACCCGAGCTGAGATCAGGAGTCCTTTGCTTACTGACCGAGCCCCCCGGGCGCCCCCCACACTATTATTATGGCATTTCATTGTGGTAAAGGCACTCAGGCCATCTCGAAGGGCACAGCTCCTTGGTGACCAGAGTNGTCAGCCCTCCCGGTCTCCCTCCCTGGGTCACATCCTGTGAAACCCTGTACCCCATCCTGGACACCTCGTCTATGTCTACATTTCCTCCTTATTAAGGGCAGGAACCACATTGGATCCCGGCTGCCCTAACGGCCCGCTTCCAACGTAGTCACCTCTGTAAAGACCCACTGCCACATACAGCCACATTCCGAGGTGTGGGAGTTAGAGCCGCACCGTGTGAATGTGGGGGCTCACGCTTTGACTCATGAACACGTGGAGAAACACATTTATCCTATGACTGAAAGCAAGACCTGGTGTAATCCCCATGGGTGGTCATTTGTTTATTTTAATTGTTAAAAATATGTATTTATTTTTGAGAGAGAGAGACAGAGTGTGAGCAGGGGAGGGGCAGAGAGAGAGGGAGACACAGAATCTGAAACAGGCCCCAGGCTCCGAGCTGTCAGCACAGAGCCCGACGCAGGGCTCAAACGCACAAACCATGAGCCAGATCATGACCAGAGCCGAAGTTGGATGCTTAACCAGCTGAGACACCCAGGTGCCCCTATTTATTTTTGAGAGAGAGAGTGAAAGACAGAGGGGAGGAGGAGGCACAGAGAGAGCAGAGTTGGGGGGGACGGAGAGAGATTCCGAGCAGGCTCTGCACTGTCAGCCCAGAGCTGGATTCGGGGCTCAATCGCATGATCTGATGGAGAGAGCCACCCAGGCGCCCCCGTTTTCGTGTTTCCGACAGGCACAGAAGATAGGAGAAAACACACACATGTTTTTGGATCGTGTGATTTAAGGATTTTGTATCCTCTTTATACTTCTCTGACCATGTTTCCTAATTAAAAATAAAAAAAAAAACATTAAAAAATAGGTCAAGGATTCTCCTCTTGTGGCTGGATAGAGCGCAGAGGTTGGGAGCTCGGTTTCATTTTGATGAAAGACAAAGACACGTATGCGTCTCGGAAATAAGAGCTGTGTGAACAGAGTAAATATTTGCGGCTAGTGTTTGACGGACCCACCCCGGGCACGCGGTCTTCTGCAGGGCGTCTGGGAGCTGCACGGGGGACTGTCCCCTGCCCACCCAGGTGGCGGGGGTGGGAGCCGAGCTCTGAGCACAGAGGACAAAGCTCTTAGGTTCCCTGCTCCCCGAGTGCCCAGAACCTGTTTTCTCATGTGCAAAACCGCCGTCCAGGAGGCGTGTCCTTGAGCGACAGGCAGCCGCTTCGCATCTGCCGTGCGGGAAAACGCCGTACTGGGAGCACTTGTATTTGGGGATCTTCCAGATCTCCCTGCACATTCTTTTGATTATCCTCCACGGTGGCAAACATCTTCACTTAACGTTGGTTTGGTTTTCAGAATCAGATGAGAGTCGTTTGCAGTCCGGTCTGGCGGTTCGAGGGATTAACCAGGGAATACAATTTGAGGCCCCAAAGGAGGCAGGGCGCCAGGCTCACCCACCGGAGGCCACCAGCCCCCGCAGCGTGGCTGGTCCTCACCGGGGTGTGCTTAATGCAAAACACACACCAGACTGTGGACGCTTAAAGAATGTAAAACAGCTCAATAATTTTTTCTGTATTGATTACATGCCAAACTCCTCCTATTTGAGAAATAATGAGTTACATGAAAGTATATAACCCAAACGAATCTTCCTCATTTCTTTTTACTTTTTTTTAAATGTTTATTTTTGAGAGAGAGAGAGCATGAGTTCGGGAGGGGCAGAGAGAGAAAGAGAGAGAGAGAGAGAGAGAGAGAATCCCAAGTAGGCTCAGCACTGTTAGCACAGAACCGGACGGGGGCTCGAACTCCTGAACCGAGAGATCATGACCTGAGCCGAAACCAAGAGTCAGATGCTCAACTACCTGAGCCCCAGGCAGCCTAGGATTTCCTTCCTTCTTAATGCCAATGATGCCCCACTGTGTGGACGGACCACATTTTGTGTTTCCGTTCCCAGTCAATGATTTTACCCTAGTGGCTTCCTGCTGGGTTTTTCCTTTCAAAGAGAGGAGGGTGAAGTCCTTCCGCAGATGCCCCTGAGGCAGCCCCCCCACCCCACCCCGGAAGCCGGCCTGTGCTGCCCAGCGTGGTCTCAGTCCTGCACATCCGCTGTCTCCAACCAGGAGGCAGCATGGCTCTGCACGCCCGTGGCCCGTTCCACGGCTCAGTTTGGTGGCCTGCGTTCCCACGCAGGACCGACGGGAAGGATCTGGTTGGTCCACGTAGCTAGTGCCCAGGCCTCTGATGGTTGGGTTTCCGCCCAAATAAAAATTGCTTCCGGCCGGTCTGCTGGGTGTCGGCTTTCGTTTGAGAGGGAGAACCTTTTCTCTTCTCAGGCCTTCACTTCACTCTCCTGAGAGTGGCCGTACCGCTGCTCCGTCACCTCTAGGAGATCGTACATGTACTGCACCGAGTACTTTTGTTTCTCATCTGGTTTTTCAAAGAACGAGTAGTGAGCAGGCTCAGGTCCTTCAAACACCGCTTGTGATGGCCCGGCTGAGATGACCCATCGCCGTGTTGGGGACATCAGGCTGGGGCTGGGGGTGACGGGGCGGGGGGGGGTGGAGGGGGCCGGGAAGGACGGGATGGAGGAGGGACCCTCCCAGGGAAGCACCACGGAGGGGTGAGGAGTTCAGGAAGGGAGGGCTCACTGGCGCAGACGCAGGGGTAAAGACGGAGCAGAGAGAAGTCCGGCAGTTTCATGAGCTCGCTGTGGGGAGCAGGGCCCCTCTAGACGGGGCGACTAGGCCCCCGGGGGGGACGTTTGCAATGCCTGGGGACGTTTTTGGTTGTCGTGGTGGGAAGGGGGCTCCTGGGGGCAGCGTAGCCTCCACCACCACGAAAGACCCGGCCCCAAATATCCGGAACGCCACGGCCTAGAACCACGTGGGCCCTCCACGTGGCCTCGTGCTGGCGGGACCTGTTCCGGTAGTTAGTGAAGCACCGTCCATTCCGAGCCCACTGGTGTGAGGCCCGTGACCTTGGCCTGATGCGCTCCTCGGTGTCTTTCTCCCCCAGCCACGTCTGGGCGAGCCCCGCCTGGGCCGAAGCGTGCGGACGATGGAAACCCTCCCCCCGCCATGTCTCTGGGCCGTCTCCTTCGCCGGGCCTCCTCCAAAGCCTCGGACCTCCTGACCCTCACCCCGGGCAGTGGTGGCGGGTCCCCCTCCGTCCTGGACGGGGAAATCATCTACTCCAAGAACAATGTCTGCGTGCACCCGCCAGAGGGGCTTCAGGGGCTGGGGGAGCACCACCCAGGTGAGCCCAGGAGAGGGGAGGGCCTGGGGTCACAGGCTGGAGGGGGGGGATGGCCTGGGGGGGGGCTGTTTGTCTTTCTTTTTTTTTTTTTTTTTTAATATTTGTTTATTTTTGGGAGGGAGAGCGCAAGCAGAGGAAAGGCAGAGAGAGAGGGAGACACAGAATCTGAAGCAGCTCCAGGCTCCGAGCGTCAGCAGAGTCTGATGCTGGGCCTGAACCCACGGACGGCGAGCTCATGACCTGAGCCGGCATCAGAGGCTTAACCGACTGAGCCCCGCAGGCGCCCCCACCTGCTTTTCTTTCTAAACTGACCAAGCCCCAGTTTTGGAAAGCTTTTAGGTCAATTCTCCGTTTGCCCTAATTTCCCCATCTTCCAAAGGGCCAGTGACCTTTAACTCGTACACATGTGGTGGGGGAGGGGACGGTTTAAGGGGAATCAGCCCCAGAAGAAGACATTAGGTCGCTGCAGGGCTGCTGAGAGCAGGGCCGCCTCTGTCCAGGGTGGGAAGCAGGCAGCCCTCCTCTGGGGGCGCCCGCCGGGCCCCCTCAGGCAGTAGGTGGCCGGAGCACAGCCCTCACGCCAGGCTCCAGGCTTCGTCCCTCCGGCTGCTGGAGGCTGGGCTGAGAAGTGGCGGGAGTGTTAGGCAGGCCTGGGAATCTGGAGACACAGGAATCACCAAGTCTGTGATCTGTCCTCCAGCCGCACTGTTTGGAAATTAGGGAAGAAAACTCTCCGCTGGAGTCGGCAGAGGGGAGATGCAGGAACCCCCCCGTATGACCCTGGGGCCCTGCCCGGGGGACACGCCAGTGCCAGGGGCCCTCAGCAGTCTCTGGGGTGGGACACTTTTCCTGCTCTCCTTTGCCAAGTCACAGAGAAAGAAAGGGCACATTTCCCCAGGGCTCACGTTGCGTCCTGAGCCCTGCAGCGGCGGCGGCTGCCCCGGGCACTAAGGGGCGGGGCCGCAGCACACAGTCACAGCATTCAGTGCTGTTTCCAGGGCGCACAGCCGCCCGGGGCTGTCCTCCGGGCCGGGGGCAGATCTGAGGGTATTGGTCTGCTCTAGCTGCCCCGCACTAGCTCCTGGGTGTGTTCCTCCAGCCCCGCTGCCCCCCGTGGGAGGAACAAATCGAGGGGTTAGTGACCCCCAAGTCCTGTGTGGTCCTTTGTCATTTGTGCAAATGACTTGCAACAGAAAATGGATGGCTTTATTTTATTTGCATGTTAACCTCAGGAGAGTGTCCCGGGGCCCCCCGGCAGACCCCTTTTTTGGACAAGGAGGCTGGTTCTCAGAGGCTGGGCCATTCCCCACATAGCGCAGGGTGGGGGTGAGGCCAGCACAGGCTCTGGGCTCTCCTCATTCTTCGCGAGGCCTCCCCTGGCTGCTTAAGGGTGCTCAGGGTCCCCTGTGCACCTGCTGCCTGACTGTGGCCCGGGGACTTGCCTTCCCCCGCTCAGACGGAGGCCCCGTACCAGGTGTCAAAACATCTAAGTTATAAATCACAGTCAGGTACGAGCACTTTACTGTATGCAAATTATGTGTCCCCAAAATACTGAATCAATAAGCTTATTAAAATACAAGAGGTTTAAGTTATGTTAATGAACTGGTTTTGGAAGTGATCCCTCCTCCTGCCTCGCTAAGTCTATCTTTACAGCCACCCAGATGGTCAGGTGCAGATTTGGAATCATCGGGCCTTGCCGGTTCTAAGCAGGACAGCCGACCTCCAGCCCAGCTCTCTCCTGCCCTGTAAGGGACCTCGGGTGTGCATGTGTGGGCACCCCAGCCCACCTGCAGCCCCCCAACCCCAGCTCAGGATCAGGCCCTGGGAGCAGGGGGTTCCTGGGGAATTCCAGGGCCCTGCATTCCCGGAGAGATGCCGGTGGCACGTGCTGTGGATGCCTGAGCACAGGGCCAACCCTGAGGATTCGAGGGCAGGACGCAGAGGTTCTAGGGCTGGGTCTCAAAGTGGTTAGCTCTTCTGGTCGAAGTCAGAAGGAACAGCACAGCCTTTGGAGAGCTTTGTGGTGATGCTGTCGTGACGGGGGGCTGGGGGACAGGGGCCGAGGCCTCGGGCCTCCTTCCCAATCCCCGAGCCTGAGGGTGTGGAGACACTGGGCCTCACCTGCACCTTACCGGTATCACAGCTGGCTGACAGCCTCTGAGTTTCCTGGGAACGGTGCTCAGAGACTCCGGTCCCGGTTCTCAGAGCCCCAAGGGGTGTGAGGGCCCAGCTCTTGCAGAGACCAGGAGGCCTGGGCACCTGGCACGATAGGCCCAGGAATCAGGACATCCTGGGATGGCAGGAAATGCCACCTTCCCCCCAGACTGAGTGCCCAGAAGCCCAGAGAGCCCCCCACTCGCTGCGCCTCGGAGGGGAGCCGCTCTTCTCCGTCCTTGTCACCCATCGGGTGCTTGACCTCACGGACGGCCCCTTCTTCCAAAAAGCTGCATTAAAGAAGAAATATTGAGGCCACGACTGACTGCACAACCCCCAAGCACCCCTCTTCGGATTTGTTTTGTGTGAAGTAGAAATGAAGTCTACAGCCTCTGTCCCTCCCAGCGGTGGTGAAGCCAGACTCCTGGTTCCCTGGACTCGCCCAGACCTGGGGAAACTCAGGGGCTGCCAGACAGTGGGCAGGGTGAGCTCTGAGCCGGAGGAGGGCTCCCCGTGCCTGGAAAAGCGACGGCAGCCCTGCCTGGGGGCCCAGCGCCCCGGATCTGCTGAGTGGTGCTTAGGCGATGCCCACAGCTCATCACCTCCAGCCCAGCCGTGCGCCCCAGCGGTGCCGTGTGTAACCCGCCTGTCCTCCTGACCCTCCCAGGCTACCTGTGCTTGTGCGTGGAGAAGGACGAGATGCTGGGAAGCACCCTCATCCTCACGTGGGTGCCCAACTCGCGGATCCAGAGGCAGGACGAGGAGGCGCTCCGCTACATCACCCCCGAGAGCTCCCCCGTGCGCAAGGCGCCCCGCCCACGGGGCCGGCGCGCCCAGAGCTTGGGGACCCCCCGCCAGCCCTCCCCCACGGAGGCCAGGCCCGCCCTGATCCCCAGAGATGAGGACACCGCGGCGGTGGCTCAGAGCGTCAGGGATGCTGAGCGCGTCAGCCCTTCCCCCCCTTCCGAGGACGGCGAGAAGCTGGCCCAGAGCTTGGGGATGGCTCCGCCGCCAGCCCACAGCGACTCCTCTGGGATCCTGTCGGCTGTCAGCTCGCAGGATGGGACCGAGGAGGGGCGGGAGCCGCGGCCCGAGGCCTGCGAGGAGGAGGGCTCCCTGGAGCTCTCAGCGGATGGCGTGAGCAGGGACAGCTCCTTCGACTCGGATTCCGACGCCTTCTCTTCACCCTTCTGCCTCTCGCCCGTCAGCACCGCCCTTGTGGACAGCGGCGGCTCCGTGTTCCTGGACAGCGAGAGCGGGTGAGTCCCGAGTCCCGGCCCCCAGGCCCGGCCCCAGCCCCGGGGTCCTGGGGGGCAGTGCCTGTGTCATAGCTCTGCTCCCCGAGTGCTGAGGACCGCGTGCGCCCCCGCCGGCCAGGGTCCAGCTCTCCNCACCTTCTCTCCCCTTCCCCTCCCCTCCCCTCCCCTTGGCGGCCTCACCTGCCGGGTCTGACCTGCCGCATAACGCAGACTGAACGCCACGAGGCCAGGCCTGGGAATCCTGGTGTCCCCTGCTTTTATCGCTGGGGGGGCGGCAGATTGTTGGCCGTCAGAGAGCACGCTCGGAGGCTCCTGGTGGGTGGCATGTGACATAAGGTCCCCAGCCAGGTTCTGAGCTCTGCCGTTGCAGACAAGCCAGGCACGTGACCCGGCCCTCCGGACCCAGTGTGGGGGAAGCCTCGGCCTTTCTGCTCAGAGCCTCGAGCTGTCAGAGTCTGGAACACAGTCCTGGGGGGCATGTTGGCAGCATTTACTCTACAGCCTGAGAGCCTGGGAGAACCAGATATCTGGACACATTGGCACCCTCGCGGGCTCGGGCCACACTGGCGGGGGTCAGGTGCGTCAGGAGTGAGCTCACCTGGCATGCACCTGGTGGGAAGGGTTGTCAAAGCCCGTAGAGGCCGCCACACGGCATCATTAGGGGGCCTCAGGGCGAGCACAAGGCTCGCAGGTAGTCAGCACGAACCCAGAGCCGCGGGGGCTGCACAGGACGGGCCACCCCTGACTTCCGCAGCCCCTTCCTTCGCTCTGGTCCCCGCCCCCGTTAGATTCCAGGGAAACAGTGGTGATAACGATGTTAGGCGCTGGTGGTATTCAGCCAGCATACAATTGTTGAACTCGAGCTGTGAGCCCCACACATGCTAGGTACGGATGGTCCAGCGTGGCCTGGCCCCCGGGCACGTGTGCCCCGGATTACCCACGACCTCCCCAAACCCCACGAGGTGGGTCCTAACATCACCCCCGTCTGTAGGGAGGGAGAGCGAGGCTCAGAGAGGTTAAACAACTTGCAGGCGGTCACAGAGCCAGCAGGCTGGCCGACGGGATTGGAATCCAGCCGGGTCTGCACCAGACCCGGAGCGCGTAAGGTCACGCAGGGCCCAGCGGAGAAGGAATTTGAGATGGAATCTTTCCTGACTTTATCCCCTCAATAAGGTGTGACTCATCAGAGCCCGTGGGTGGACTCACCTTTGTCTCGAGTGCCACAGAGCAGGGCACACGACGAAGAGGGCGTCGGCTGGACCCACGTGGTTCACTGGTGGTGTGGTGTTTCCCCCCGGGAGCCAGGCTGGGAAAGAAACGCAAGCCTGGCTTCCCACCGCGGGGCTTGGTCAGAGCCCCCCCTGGCGGTGCCATCTGCCAGTGCAGTGAGTGCCCGAGGGCACCGGTGTCCAGAGACCCCTGAATGTCGGTGGAGAGGAAGGAGGGGCGTCTGTCCGGCACCCCCGGGGCCAGATAGAGGGACGGGTTCCCAGCTCCCGTCTTCACTCTGAGCCAGGGGTGCTGGGCCTGGCCTGTGGCCTCACGGCTGAGTTTGTAGTGGCAGAACCCAAATCAGGGCCTGGAGTAGTGGACCCTTTGGGCCCCGGATCACGTAAGGAGCTTGGATCTGGGAGTTTGGGGGGCCTGGTTGGCGCCAGCTGGGAAAGCTCCGTGCCTCCCTGGAGCCTCGTCTCCCCGTTCCTGACGTGGGGACAG
This sequence comes from Crocuta crocuta, assembly GCF_008692635.1. NCBI lineage: Eukaryota > Metazoa > Chordata > Mammalia > Carnivora > Hyaenidae > Crocuta > Crocuta crocuta. Next base: position 6,104,419 of record NW_027527428.1, on the reverse strand, counting down.
TGGCGTCCGCTGTGGGGTTGCCCAGTGAAGCCGCTCCTGGCCTCCTCTTTCCCCTCCCTCTGCCTGGCTGGGTCTGTACCCTGGGTGCCCATGAGGATCCCCCAGGGGACCTTTTATATGCTCTGGATGCCTGGGAAGCTCCAGATGCTTCTAGAGCCGTGATTGTCTCCTGGAGCCACAGAAGACCTGTGGCAGGGTCAGGACACATTGCGGTCACCACTGAGGATGGGGGTGTGTTTGGCACTTGGAAGGTGGACGCCTGGGCTGCTGGTGAATCCCCACATAGCCGGGACAGCCACCCACGGCAGAGTGGCCCTGCCCGAGAAACTTCCTGCAGTTCTGAGCGCCCCAGACAGACGGGGCAGCCGGAGGCGGGACATTGTCTTGTTTTTCTGATGGTGGTGAAACAGACCTGACATAAACTTTGCCACTGTAGCCACTTAAAGCCACGCACTTATGTGGCATTTAGTACGTTCACAGTCTTGTCCAACAAAGACCTCTGGCTCCAAAATGTTTTCCTTGTCCCGGAAAGAGACCCCACACCCACTGAGTGGTCAGTGTCCATTCCCCCTCCCCCAGCCCAGCAGCCACCCGTCTGCCTTCCGTCTCTGTGGGTTTGCCGGTTCTGGATGTTTCGTGGTAGTGGAACCGCACAGTCTGTGGCCTTTGGTGTCTGAGCATCGTGTCCATGTCACCGCAGGTGTCAGGACCTCGTCCTTTTCGTGGCCGACTAACAGGCAGTGCCGACTGTAATCGGATAGGAGAGCCCCACTCCGTACTGCGCAGACCCCCAAGGGAAGGCAGGGGCGTGTGGGGTGCAGGGGGGCGGCTACCGTGTCAGGCGGTCTTCCTGGAATAATGCTCGGGAGCCTTGTTTTTGCTCCAGCCGCAGCCCACCCAGGTTCGCTTAGGGTCCGTGCTTAGAGCTGCTTCCCAGACAGCGCGCCGATCTCGGGGCGTGCGCGGAGGCCGCGGTGTGGTCGGGGTGCCTCCTCCACCACGGAGCCCTGGAAACCCAGGACGCCTGCTCTTCTGGCCCGAAGCAGTCCAGTCAGGCTGCGGCTCTGTGCTGCGACATGACGGTCACCGACGGCCCCCTCCGTGCCTGCTGGCCAGGAGCATGAGCTCCTCCCGGGCTGACCTGGAAACAGCCTGTGTCCCAGGCAGGGCCCACGGGTGTTCCTGACCCAGCCGCGTGTGACAGGTCGCTGGGAGCTTACAAAAGCAGATGTGGATTCTGGAAGGCGCTGCGGCGGGCCCTGAAATCTGTATTTTTCAGAGGCAGATGGAAGCCAGCGTTGGGCAGCGGGCCAGCCCTTGCTGTACACATTTGCTTCTTTACTCTGAGCCACGTGGCCGCTCTTGTGTCCCCCCCACGTGGGGGACGCTGGAAGCAAAGACGGAGCTCCTGGGTCCCCTTCCGCCCCCCGCAGCGCCCACGGGCGATGGGGCTGGGGGTCCGGACTGGGGTCCAGGCCAGCCGCATTGGATGCTGGAGGACCCACCTGGCTGCAAGGGAGAGTACCCGGGCAGCCTTGAAAGCGCCTGATGCCCAAGTGGTACCCAGACGGATGCAGCCAGCACTGCTGGGAGTGGGGCCCAGGCGGGGCCGGTGTGTGAAGCCCCCAGGGGGTTCCAGTGCGCAGTCTGGTTGAGGACCACAGCTCTGAAGGGGCCCGCGGGAAGAGGGGTGTGCTCCTCGGGCCCCGGACAGAGGGGGCGTCTGGGCTGAGGCCCAGAGCGCCGGCACTAGTGGGAGCAGACACCCGCCGCGGGGCTTGGCTTTGAGGACTGGCGTGTGTCCACAGCCCCCCCTGGAGCCAACGCTCCTAACCTGACTGGCAAGTGGGTCCCCAGGAGGGGGGCAGGCAGGCTGGCTCGCGGGCTCCCTCTAGCGGCAGAACCGGAGAACTACATGTAGAGGCCGAGTGACTGGCGGGGATGGGGTCCCCCCTCCCACTCCCCGCCCCCACCATCCGAAAGCTCCTCCAGCATTTCCTTACCTGATGGGCGGTTCCTGGAAGGGCCGTGTCCATTCGTGTGCTGCCTGTGGGGCATGGCTGGGCAGGGCCCGCTTCCTAGATGGCGAAGCCACACGCTCTACCCCCCACAACCCGGTGAAGCCACACACTCTACCTCCCCTACGACCCGGTGAAGCCACACGCTCTACCTGCCCCCCAAAACCCTTGACCAAATCAGCACTCAAGGTGGCCAAGGGGAGAGGCTGCTCCTGCTGAGTTTTGTGCCCCCCCCACCCCCCACCCCCTTGCTGTGCCTCCCCCGGCGTCAGAAATCAGGGCTTGGGCCTGGCATGCAGGTGAGGATGGTGGCCAGCCCGTCACTTGTTTCTATCCTGACTGTTACCCTGTCCAATCTAAAGGGCCAGTGGGTGAGGGTGTAATACGGCAGGACCCGTGTGGGGACCCCGTGTGTCAGGCCATTACCTACCCCCCCCCCTAGGAAGTGCATCGGCCGTGTGTAGGAGGAGCGGAACAGGCTCCTGCCTCTTAAATCAAATGTCTTCTGGGATGCATTTTTTTTAAATGTTTTTATGCATTTCTGAGACAGAAAGCACGAGCTGGGGAGGGGCAGAGAGAGAGGGAGACAGGAATCAAAGCGGGCTCCGGGCTGTCAGCACAGCCCAGCGCAGGGCTGGAACTCACAAACAATGAGATCATGACCTGAGCCGAAGTCAGACGCTTAGCGGACTGAGCCACCCAGACGCCCCTTCTGGGACGCGTTCTAAGAAGTCATTTGAACTACAGAAATGAAACACATTTGCACGGAGATGTTTGTCACAGTACTTTTTATAATGGAGGAAAGGGGGGAAAGAATTTAAATATCCAACAGCTGAGAAAGAGGTAAGTCACGTCTGGTTCACCCTACTAGACCAAGGAGTTTTATCCGGGGTCAGGGAGCCCCCTGAAAGCTTATGCCACTTTTTGCTCGTGTGCTCACGGGTGCACATTTTTCTGCGGAGGGGGCTCCCCGGCTTCTGGAAGTGCCTTTGGCTCCAAAAGGTTTAGAACCTCAGTGCCAGCAGGTGGAAGAAGATGCATTTAGAAAGTCTGGGCTGCAGCGCGGAGATTGGCAGGGCCTGGAAACCCAGGCGGGTGGCACATCACGTGCACATTTTGATTAAACACTCCGGAAGGGCCTGATGCACAGGTGAGGCCATCAGAGCAGGGACACCCACCAGAACTTCCTGCCATGCCACACGTCGTCCAGATCCCTGCCATCCGATGTAGTAGCCACTGGCTTCCCACGGCTGAGGAGCTCTTAAAATGTGGCTGGCGTGGGGCACCCGGTGGCTCAGTCGGTTACGCGCCCAACTTGGGCTCAGATCGTGATCTCAAGGTTTGTGAGTTCAAGCCCCGCGTCGGGCTCTGTGCTGACAGCTCAGATTCTGTGTCTCCCTCTCTCTCTGCCTCTCCCCTGCTCATGCTGCCTCACTCTGTCTCAATAAATAAATAAATAAATAAATAAATAAATAAATAAATAAACATAAAGAAATTTTTTAAAAATGTGGCTGGGGGGGCCTT
>NW_027527428.1:6096279-6100834 GCF_008692635.1 Crocuta crocuta | reverse complement strand
TCCAGATATGCCAGTGTGTTAAAATAATTGCAATCAGGAGTAATGTTCTTTTTCTCAATTAAAAAAATTTTTTTTCTAGTGTTTATTTATTTTTGAGACAGAGAGAGACAGCGTGAACAGGGGAGGAGCAGAGAGAGAGGGAGACACAGAATCTGAAGCAGCTCCAGGCTCTGAGCTGTCAGCACAGAGCCCGACGCGGGGCTCGAACCCACGAAACGCGAGATCATGACCTGAGCTGAAGTTGGGCGCGTAACTGATTGAACTGCCCAGGCGCCCCTTCTTTTCTCAATTTTAAAAAATGGTATTCTGTGATTATATTCATTTTATGATTTTAAAAAAAAAAGGGTTTAGAAACAGATAGGCAGTTAAAGTCCTGCCCAGCTCAGACGGGCTCACCCTGGCCTCGCCTGCAGACACGTTCCCCAGTAACGGAGGTGCTGCCGGCAAAGCTGATGCTACCGATCGGTGCCCCCGCCCCGGGGAGGTGCTGCTGCTTCCGCTCTCAGCAGATACGCTTGTCACTCTTGATGCGTGTTCTTTGCAGGGCCGTCCCAAGTGAGGGGGGTGTGCGGGGCCACAGAACCGGCTGGGTGGCCTCACCATGCAGGGACCCTCACGGTGGTTTCCTTGGCACAATGGTCCGGCCCACTCAGACATGGGTCTAGTGAGCCGGGCATCGGCGCCGGGGGCACCTGCATTCACGGTCCTGCGGGGGTGCTTAGTTGCCTCCAGCCTGTCCCCTGCCTCGTCCCATGCACGCCTCTAGCCGCCGCAGCCTTGCTGCCTCCAGCTGGAATGTTCTCCCCTTTGCCACTGAAACCCCAGCCAGCCTGCGGGCAGGGAAGGCCTTCCCTGTGGCACTGCCGCTGCCCGTGCGCCTTGTTCAAGCCGCACCTGAAATCTGCTGCTTCGTGAGTCCTGCCTGTCTTGTGAGCTCCGTCCATCGGGACGCTCTGCGGCGGTGGATGCTGTCCAGGCGGAAGTTATTGGCCACGTGTGGCCGTCGAGCCCTGGAAATGTGCCTCTTGGGGCTGAGCACTTGGATTGTTGGTTTTGTTTGCCCTCTGTGAATTTCAATCTTGGTAGCCCCACGTGGCAAGCCGCTTCCGTGCCAGGCAGTGCGGGTGCACACGTGACCGCCCTCTCGTGGAGGATGGCGGTGGCACACAGCGCCCCTGGATTCTCTGTGGAAAAGAAACAAGGGGTAAAAGACCAAGCGGCCAGGTGCCCCCCTCCCGCGTGGCGGGTTTCCCGGGGTGGCCGGAGGGTCAGGTGACCCTGAAGCCACAGGCAGAAGCCAGCGAGGAGGGACGACGTCACGGGCTGCAGCTGGCCGTCCCCGCAGGGCATGAAGCGGAAATAAACGGTATCTTAAGTGCTTTTTGCCTTGAGGAGGAAACGGCTGCATGACACGGGGTATCAGCCGCGAAGGCTGCATTATTTATGTCTGCCATCATCGCTGGTGTAACTGGCCCGCGCACAGGGGCAGAAATGAGGCGCGAACCCAGTCTCTTGGAAGGATCCAGAACTGGCAGGCTCGGGGGCCCAGGTCTGAGCACCTGGGGGTGCCATCCAGGGTCACCCTAAGCCAGTCAAGGGCGGCAGGTGCTGTGAGGCTGCCGTTCTAGTTGCTTCTGGCTGGTTTCACACGTAGCCTTTCCTTTCCTGCAGAGCCGCCTCGGGCCGCAGGGCGCCTGTGCAGGGGAGGGGCTGGGAGAGCGGGCGAGCGAGGTCAGGAGGACCGAGGAGCCTCCGGGGGAGGGGACCGTGAGACTGGGGGCCGCCCCAGCAGCAGCAGAACGAGCGGGGAGGGGGAGGGCTGGGGGCCCCCCCACCTGGGGGAAGGGGTGCGGGTCCACGGTCAGCTGTGCGATGCCAGGTGGAGGCAGGCGAGGCAGGAGCCGGAGTGGCCGGGAATTGTCGGGAGCCGCGCCGGCTGGGAGGGCGAAGGTGCGTCCCCTCCCTCGACATGTCGGGAAGCCNTGGCCCCGGGGCGGCTCTGGGGACGGCCCCCCTCGCCCCTCTGGGGCCTCAGCAGCAGCCTGGCAGCCAGGAAACTGGCAGCTTCCAAAGATCTGTTGTTTGGGTTTGTTTGTGCTTCTGTAACTGAGCTGAGATTTATTTCTTTAAAACATCCCGTCTCCCCACACCCTGCAATCTGTTCTGCGCTTCGTTAGGGCTGAGCTCGTCTTCTGTTTCAGCAGCGCTCGGCGGGCGCTGTGCCCACATCTCTCCCTCCCTCCCCGCGTCCTTCCTGCCCCATCGGGGTGCCCGTGGCACCCCCCTTGCCCTGGGCCTGGTGGCGGGGCTGACACCCAGGTCCCGAGGAAGCTGCCCCAGGAAGGGCAGTGGCAGGGCCGAGCCCTGTGTCCAGGCCGGTGTCCAAGGTCAAGGACGTGCCTGTGCCGTCGGCCCCTCAGCCCAGGAAGCCCACCGCTGCAGCCGCTCAGAGGGGCTGCCCGGGAATCCAGGCCGGGCCTCCACAGCGCCCAGTCCTCTGATGTCCAATGCGGGGCGGCCATCTGAGGAGGGGAGGGGTCCCACAGGGCTCGGAGTCTGGCGAGCTCTGTGGTCAGACCCAGACGTGACCCCGAGCCCCACCACCATCGCTGGGGCGTGGCCTTGGCAAGGTGTTTAATCTCCCTGTGCCTTGGTCTCCTCATCTGTGAAATGGGGCCATGGTGGGGAAAACGTGAGGTGGTAAAGGGAAGCACTTGGAGAGGACCCAGCCCAGAGCGGGTCACCGGGTAGTCACGACCGGCAGGGTCAGCGCGACCGCCTGGAGGTACTTGCGTCTGCCTCCAGGAAGGGGCCCAAACCAGGCAGCCTGGAACAGCGGGAATGGAGTCTCCTGCAGCCTGGGGGCTGGAGTCTGAGATCATCCCCTCTGGATCTGGGAAGGACCCTTTCTGCTTCTCCCCGCTTGGGGGGCCCAGGCGTTTCTTAGGCCACACCCCTCCATCCCTGCCTCTGGCCTCACAGAGCCTTCTGCCCTGTGTGTCTGCACATCGCTTCTAGTACAGCCTCTGGCCGCTGGATGTAAGGCCCCCTCTAGGTCCAGGGCGACCTCGTCGTGAGAACCTTGACCGACTGCCTCTGTAAAGATGCTGTTTCCAAATAAGGCCACACAGGGAGGCTCCAGCTGGACACGAGGTTAGGGGACACGGTCCAGCCCAGCACATGTGGCGAGTGCGCTGGCTCATTGAATCCCGGAAGCAACGCCCCAGGCGGGTGCTGTTCCAGAGGAAGTGGGGCACAGACGGCTCACGCCACCTGCCCAGGCCACAGACAAGCTCCTGGCTGCCGGCTTTGGGGAAGCAGCAGCACCAGAAGTATTGTACTTGATTGGGCGTGGCTGGGTTCCAATCAGACCTTATTTATGGGCCCTGAAATTTGGAATTCATACAGGTTGGAGTGCATATCGCCAAGTGACAAGCCGGTCAGAAAAGGCTCCGTGCTGTGTGGCCCCAACCGTATGACCTTCTGGGAACAGCAGAGCTTTGCAGACAGGGAGAGGACCAGTGGCCGCCGCGGCCAGGGGAGGCGTGGACGGGGCACGGAGGACGTTCAGGGCAGGGAGCCCACTCCGTATGATTCTGCAGTGGCTAATGTGTGTCATCGTCCCTTTGCCAAACCCGCAGAGTGGACGAGACCGAGATGGACCCACGTAAACTGTGCGCCATGATTATTAATAGTGATGAATGGTTATTGGTTCATCAGTTATAACAAGCAGGCCACGCTCATGCCAGATGCTAATCAGGAAATCGTGGAGGGGGTGTCGGGTGGGGGGAATCAGGACCCTTGTACTCAAGTTTCTCTGTAAACCTAAAACTGCCCTAAGAAATTAAATCTTTTTTTTTTTTATTTTCAAAGTTCTCAGCTCTTGGGTTATAAAGACAGTGGGCCATAATGTTCTGATTCTGGTCCAAACCAGCCCTGTCCAGTAGAAATGTGATATGAGCCACATACGTGATTTAAAATTTTCTAATAGTCTCGTTTTTGAAAACTTTTTTGTTTTTTATTATTTTTTAAACATTTATTTATTTATTTATTTATTTATTTTGAGAGACAGAGAGACCAGGGGAGGGGCAGAGAGACAGGGAGACACGGATCTGAAGCAGGCTCCAGGCTCTGAGCTGTCAGCACAGAGCCCAACGGGGGGCTTGAGCCACAAATCGTGAGATCATGACCTGAGCTGGGGTCAGACGCTTAACTGAGTGAGCCACCCAGGTGCCCCTTAAAAACTTTATTTTAAAATAACTGTGGGGTGGGGGGGGCGCCTGGGTGGCTCAGTCGGTTAAGCATCCGACTCTTGATCTCGACTCAGGTCATGATCTCTCAGGTCATGGGGTTGAACCCTGGGTCAGGGTCTGTGCTGACATGGAGCCAGCTTGGGATTCTCTCTCTCTCCCCCGCCCCCTCAAAAACAAACTTACAAAAAATAAAATAACTATAGAGCTGCAAAAACAAAATGTACAGGGAGGCCCCGCATACCTTTCACCCAACCTCCCCTGCAGCAACATCCCATAAGCCACAGCGCACCTTCCCCGCCAGG
>NW_027527428.1:6094918-6096118 GCF_008692635.1 Crocuta crocuta | reverse complement strand
TCCCGCCGTGGACTTGTTCTGAATCTTGCCAACGATCAGTCGGGCATAGTTTGAGTGGGTCTGATAGCCACCCTTTGAAAAGTGAAAAAAGAGACGTGTCGAATTAATGTTAATAGCCCCTAAATATCGCCGTTTCCACATGTGATCAGGACCAAGTTTTTGGTGAGAAACGTTTACGTTCTGTGTCCGTGCTCAGTCTCGGGGATCCCGCGTGTCCGCCACCCAGAGGACGCGTCTCGGGGTTCACGTGCCTGATGCTGCGCGGGGCCTGGCACCGCCACGTCGGCCAGCTCGGGTTAGGGCACTGCCTTTTTTTGTTTCGATTTCCCTGGCCAGCCTCCGTCTCCCAGAGAACGTTCTGCGGACCTGAGCCCTCCCTGGCTCTGAGCAGGATTCCAGAGGTCTCCAGCCAAAAGTGTCACCCAGGGAGTCACTGCACCTGGTGGCTTGCCTTGAAGGCGCCCGCCCCAGGACCGTCCGTCCGTCAGAAAGTCGACCTCTTCCTGCGACAGCTGTCAGGACAGGGAGGAGGGAAGACGTCGGTCCCTCCAGGACCGGAAGCGGGGCTGCCTCCACAGGAGGCTCCTCAAGGGACCAGGACATGAAACAGTGTCCTTTCCTGCTGGGCTCACACACCGCGACAGCCCCTCTGGGGGTCCTTGACGCAACCCTGGGTGACTTGTTGCATGGGGGCCGTGGGCTGCTCCCCGGGGAGCTGGTCGGCTCCGGCTGCTTGGCGCCGCCTTCGGGAGCGGGAAGCCAGAGTCCCCGGGGCCCCCGCGTGAGCCCCCGAGAGGTGGAAGTGTGAGGTCACAGAGGCAGTGACGCGGCAGCCCCTCCCCGGTGACACGGGGCGTTCACGCTCTGTCTGTGGGGACCCACGCCCGGCTGTCGCAATGCAACCCCGTACCTGATGAAATCCTCCCCGAAAGGGAGAGGTGGTGGTGAATGACCTTTGTCTTCTGATTGAAATGTTCTCGTATCGCTGTGTTTACCTTAACGCTCATTCCCAGCAGAGCAAACAGAAAGGACATTTTTTACTTGGGCTTTCCGTTCAGTTCAACCAATGTTTCTCAGGCACCCGTGATCGACAGGGGACACAGCTCCCGGTGGCCCCCCATGGCCAGCAGAACATGCCGCAGGCAGTGACACAGGTGGTCCCTGAGCATGGCAATGCCAGGACCCACCCCCTGGTCTCCC
>NW_027527428.1:6088555-6094763 GCF_008692635.1 Crocuta crocuta | reverse complement strand
CACCCATGCCCCCCCCCCCCCCCCTGCCCTGGGAAGTCCCTGCCGTTTCTCCACACGACAGGCACCACGACCAGCGTGTCCACAAGGCCATTGCGAGAAGTAGCCCCCAAGTGCATGTGAGGTCCTGAAAACCATGGCCGGGAGCCACCCCACCCGTCGCGTGCTGGTCCCCTGGTGCCCGGAGGAGGGAGCGTGGAGACTGCCCAGGGTTAGATGGGCGCACCCCTTCTCCTACGCTTTGATGGTCTTCAAAATGGGGTGGAAACCCTTTCGAGAAGGGGGCCCTGTCCTGAGGGGCTTGGGAGCCAGAAAGGGCTATAGGGGAGAGGTGCCTGGGACATGGGGGAGTAAGAAACGAGACGGAATGTTCTGGAAGGGGGACAGTGGCTGTCCTGTGGGTGGCTGGAAGGAGACCTGCGACATGTCACAGGCATGGGGGGAGAGTAGGAGACGCTGGACCCAGCAGAGGGGGCTGGTGGCCTCTCCCAGGGGCCCCGGGGCTGGCGGTCAGGGCTGGACCCTGTAGATGGTAAAGGCATCAAGGTCTGTCTTGCTTCTGTAAATATTTAAACACTGGAAGGATTATTTTTGGTAGCTACGGTCTCTCCGAGCCTGGCGGGCTGCCGGGAAGGGTGTCGAGTGACAGCAGGCTCACTGCATGCTCCCCGGGCTCCCCGTTCTCGAGATCCAATGGCCACCGTTTAATCGGGGTCATGCCCCCCCCCCCTTTTGGGAGCATGTGGACAGACAGAGGCTCCTATAGCTTCCCTGCGGGCGAGAGCGACACACAGCCCTGCATGTCATGTCTGAGAAGTGTCCCTGATGGTAGCTCCTTGAGCTTCCAAACCGCGAGCAGTCAAGTGCAGGGCCGGGAGCCAGCGGGCACCCCAGGGAGGTCGCCACGCTCCGCCAGAGCCGCCCGGGGTGAAAGGGCACATTGTGCGCCCCGCAACGCAAGGGGAGCCTGCAGAGAGGCGTCTTTGTGGGGCCCCGGCGGACGTGCAGGGGCGCCTGCTTCCCGGGTCCCGGCCCTTCGCACAGCGCGCCCGCCGGGCCCCGCGAAGGACGAGGCTGGAAACACCGCCCCCCAAAGCTCCATTTTCCGGGAGGTGGTGTTTCGGCTGCGGAGGGATCCCCGCGTGTCCAGCAGGTGGCGGGCTTCCTCCAGATGAGCCAGGGGTGTCCACCGCCCGCGGCGCCCGCCGGCTCTCCGGGCCCCTCCGGCGCCGCACCGCCCGCCAGGGGCTGGGGGACCCCGACCTCCGCCTCGTTGCCCCGCTCCTGGCCGCCTCCTCCCGGGGGTTTGCCCAGCGCTTGTCAGCGTGGACATGACCCGGCCGGTCCTGAGCGCTCCGCCTGCTGTGGGGGCGGCTGCTGGGGAGGGGGCGGCGAGCTCAGGCCCAGACCAGGCTCCCTCAGCTGTGGGGCCACCAGACTCCCCTCCCCGGGGGCCTCTCTGTGTTTTCAGCTGGCTCCCGACTCCTTGCCGATCTCTGGGTGTTGTGGGCAGGCACCCCACATCGTGCCTACCCCGCCTCCCCGGAGACCAGACAGACCAGGCCCCGGCCCTGGCGCAGGGGCACCGCTGCTGTTAGCGCCGGGGTGTCGGGAAGCGTCAGGCAGATGCACCGGACTCGGGGATGCAGCCTGGTTCGTGTCCTTCCCGCCGCCCCCGACACGCTGGACCCGTGGCTGCCCGAGCCCAGGGCGTGAATGAAGAGTAGAGAATAAAGAGGAGGTACCGCGAGGAATGAAAGCAGGGGCTCGGATATGTGCACCCCCACATTCCCAGCAGCTTTCTTCACGGTCACCGAAGTGTCCGGCGGTGGATGGAAATAAAACGCGGTCCATCCGCTCCGTGGAGTATTATCCAGCCATAAAAAGGAAGGGAATCCTGACCCCTGCTACCCCACGATGGACCCGCTGGACGTGACGCTCAGCGAGCTGAGCCGCTCGCAACAGGACGAATCCCGGAGGACTCCACCTACGTGAGGCTCCCAGAGGCCCTGTTTATATGGAGACTTGAACAGAGGGCGTCAGGGGCAGGGGAGGGGAAGGGAAGCTAGCGTTTAGTGGGGACAGAGTTTCAGTTTGGGACGATGACATTCTGGAGACGGACGGCGGTCGTGGTCGCACTACAGTGTGACTGTGCACTTCAAAGGGGCTAAGACGGTAAATTGTACGGTGTGTTTTGCCACAACAGAGGACAGAGGTGGAAGGAGCCGAGGTCGGCAGGGTCACGGGGGGAACCTGCTCCGCGGGAGGGCCCAGAAGTGTGCGCGGACTTTCCACCCTCCCGGCAGGCGGGCTTGGAGCTCGGGCGTCGGGCGGTCCGGGGCTGCTGGCTGGGGGCCCCGGTGCCGCTCGGCCACTGCGGCGCCCGGGCCTGAGGGCTGGCGGTGGCCCGGGCTCCCCACCCAGGGTCTCCTTCCCCTCGCTGGCCCGGCCGCCCCGTGACAGACACCGACTCTGAACACAGCTTGTTTGGTCAGAAGAGACAGCAGTTTGGAGTAAAATGAGGAGCCGGGCCTGGACGCTGGCCGTTCCAGAGACTGCGCAGGGCAGCGGGACGGGCCCCAGAGCCTGTCAGGACCGGATCGGGACGTAGATCGCCGTGCTCCCCCCAGGCTTCCGCGGCAGGCCCTCCGAGGTGCGACGGAAGTGTCCGCGGGCCTGGGGCCAGCTCCCTANTGGAGGGCACGTGGGTCCCCCCGCCCCACCCCGAGGAGCCTCTCTCAATAACGTGTGCTGAGATGGGCCAGCGCCCTGTCATGCCTCCTCTTAGAGCGTGAGCACTGGTCTTTCTTTTTATTTACTTTTGAGAGAGAGAGAGCATGAGCAGGGGAGAGGGCAGAGGGAGGGAGAGAGAGAGAATGAGAGAGAGTCTTAAGCAGGCCCCATGCTCAGCACAGAGCCCACCACGGGGCTCGATCCTATGAACTGTGAGATCATGACCTGAGCCGAAATCAGGAGTAGGATGTTCAACCGATGGAGCCCCCCCAGCACCTCTGGTTTTTCTATTTTAATGAAGGTTCTAGAGTTCTCTCAGCCTGTGGCAAAGCAGGGAAAGGGGAGCTCAGGGTCGTGGGCAAAATGAGCAGGGGCCGCCGGAGGGGCCGCGGGAACTGGGCTAGCCACGGCAGCCTCCTGTTATTTGCCGGCCCTCGCAGTGGGCGCCGTCGGGGACCTGCACCGCTCTCCCTCTTGCTTTGCTTCAGAGTGGCAGGGAGGGGGGTACAGATCGGGGCGCAGACCCCCAGGCCAATGCCCCACCCCCCTGCAGGGCACGCCTGCCTTCTTGCAGGTCACCCACGGTGGGGGTTTCCAAAGTCTGGGTCCAGAAGCTGCTACGTGGCGGGCCCTACGGGTTTGGCAGGTGTTAAACTTCAACTACAACCTGAAGGGCCAGTGCCCTTGACCACACAGGGTCCCCAGCGAGGACCTCAGGCCGCCCCCGGGCCTTGCTCCTGGGGTGGCCCAGCCAGGAGCCTGAACCCACAGTGACTCAGCGCCCATAGCCTCTGCTGCACAGGGCCGCTCTGTAGACGGTGCGGGTTCAGACTTGTCCACACAGCAAGAAGCCTTTAAACCAGTTCTGTACTCGCCAAGGCCCTTGGCCCTGAAGAGCTCCGGGGAGGGCAAGGCAGGGGCACTTCTCAGGGCTTTCTCTACGGCAGACAAAAGAACAAAAACAACAACCGTGTCTTTTCCTCCTTGAGATAATCTACGCTGTGCTTATACTTGGGCTCAGAGCAGACGGGTGGCCTGCTCAAGGCCACACTCTTAGAGATGGCCCCCCATCTGCTCACTAGGCCAAGGTAACCAGTTAAGGAGGCTTTGGGCCACTTAACCGTGATCAGGAGGGACCTGGCTTGGAGGCCCCCTCTCCTGTTACTTGTTTAGTGGGTGGGATTCGCTCCTGGCTCTCGGTGCTTGTCCATCAGGGTGCTGCTTGTGAGGATCTTAAGGGCCCCCCTCCAACACTTGGGGTGCATCAGGACCACCGGAATCCCGTCTGTGGGTTCCCGGGCCTTTCACATAGACGGTAGAAAAATGTCCCTACTGACCTGTCTGCGTTTTTTTGTGGTTTATTTTTCTATTTTAAGAAACGTCCTCTGGGGAAATCTTTTCCTTCTTCGTGGACTGAAAGGCTTTCCCTTGACAGGACTGAGGGTTCTGGGTCCCCGGAAAGGGCCTGGCATGAGAGGCAGGTGCAGGTGGTGCAGTGGCGTCACCATCCAGCCCGGGACGCACAGCCAAGGCCAGGACTTGGGGCACACCTGGCCAGACAGGCTTCGCTGTACTGGGTGGAATTAGGGTTTGAATTTTCAAGACTGTAACCAACGGAACAAGCAAGGGGCCACTGAGTTTCGCTCTGTGGCTGATTGCCATTAAAAGGCAAACATCCTGTGCATAGAACCTTCCAGAAAAATGCCCTTCACCCCCAAAGTTAACGATTTGGCTTTTGTTCCCCTTGTGTCGGAATTGGTTTGTTGAGCGGCTGGTGTCTGCCGATGGAATCCTTTGGTTCGGAATGGGGAACGCGTGGGAGTTTCCCCCGCCGCCTTACGATTGAGCAGACCCGTGGCCAGGAGCCCTGTCCCGGCCGTGCCCACCACGCCTCTTGGGCATATGCCCAATGGAGCCGAATGTGGCTTTGGACTTACTTAATGCATTGCTCTCGACAGTTGACAAAGGGAGACTATGTCCAGTTTGGGCGAATTGACCGCCACCATTGCTGGGGCCAGAGAGAGAGGCCTCTCCGCTGGTGTGACTTCTTCGGGTAGTATTGCTTTGTTTTGTGACTCTGGAAAGGACATGCAAGACTGGACAGATGGTCGCTTGCCAAGGAGCCCAGGGCTGGTGGCCAGGCCAGCACGTCCTGGTAAATGTCAGGGAAAATGTTCAAAGTAAATATGTGTGATGATTTCTGGGGAGGCACAATACCTTCCCTTCTTTCCTAATTCCAGCGCCTGGGGCCCGATCCCCAAGGGCAAGCTCTTGTCCTTTCATTACTGAAGGTCGCCGGGGCCTGGGCAGGGACAGGGAATCCTGGCTTAAAGCACACAGTCTGATTAAGTGTCCGATCTTGGCTCAAGTCATGGTCTCAGGTTTGTGGGTTCCAGCCGTACGTGGGGCTCTGCGCTGACAGCTCGGGGCCTGGAGCTGCTTGGGATTCTGTGCGTCTCTCTGCCCCTCCCCTGCTCACTCTCTCTGTCTTTCAAAAATAAATAAATGTTAACACACACACACAGACACACACCCCACACACATATACATGCACACGCAAGCACACATGGGCAGACATACCTGTACACACTTGTATGCATGCACACAATTGCCCGTGTGCGTACATGTACCGCATACACGTGCACATACACGCACACACTTGCACACACAATGCGTGTGTGCATGGTAGGCACACAGGCACGCACATACATGCACTCACATACACATACAAACATAACACTTCATGGAGGAAAAACTTGAAAATTGTTTGAGTCAGAAGAAAATATTCAATATCCTCCTTTCTTTGTTTTTTTTTCAAATAACTTTTGGAATTGCTGAGATAGTTATTCCAAATTTAAGACATTCTCCTTCAGAGGCACCTGGGGGACTCAGTAGATTAAGCACCGACTCTTGTTTTCGGCTCAGATCATGATCTCATGGTCGTGGGATCGAGCCCTACGTTGAGCTCTATGCTGAGGATGAAGCCTGCTTGGGATTCTCTCTCTCCCTCTGCCCCTCCCCATGCATAAGTGTGTGCTTTCTCTCTCTCTCTCTTTCTCTAAAATAAAATAAAATAAAATAAACCCCCTTAAAGAAATGCTTGCTCCTCATGGGAACCCAGATATTCTGGAACAATTCCCATGTTGGTTTGGGCTGGGGTCCTGGAAAGATGCTCCCATGTACCTGCTCCTGGCTGGAGGCCTGATTCTGCCCCGGGCAAGGACGCTGTGGCCACCTTCCTGCGACGGATCCTGGTCCTGACCATCCGTTGCCTGCAGTGGAGATGCCAGGGCCCCAGCTTACGTCCGGGACCCTCCATGGAAACCAAATCTATCCCAAGGGGGCTTTGTTCTAAGGCTGCCGAGGGATGGGAGCTGGGGAAGCGCAGGGGGAGAGACCAGAGGGCCAGAGGGTGCAGCTGACCGAAAATCCAGAGGTCATCACAAATGCAGCCTGGGGTGTGCCTCGGCACCCCTCC
>NW_027527428.1:6076436-6088544 GCF_008692635.1 Crocuta crocuta | reverse complement strand
GTGTGCCTCTGCCCCCCTCCCCGGCCCCCCCCGAGGCCCCCCCCGCCCCGCGCCCCAGGCCCCAGCCCTCAGCCCTGCCCGCCTGCCCCAGGGCCGGCCTCACTCACCAGTCTGGCTGCAGGTTTCTCACTCAACCAAACCTTCCCGTCGACCTAACAGGGGTGACTTGGCCACTGAAGATGTGGGACACGGGGTTCAATCGCAGCTCCTGCAGGGCCAGGTTTGTGGGAACTTCGCTAGTGAACGGGAACCCCAGCTGGGATTTCGGTTTCCAGGATTCAGCCCACTCACGGAGGCAGCTCTGCCCTTCGATAATAAGAGCCGAGGAACAAGGCTTTGCCACTCAGTGCCTCTGGTTTCCAAGATGGAAGCCACCTTTGGTGGGGGCGCCCGCGTGGCCCAGTTGGTCGAGTGTCCAACTTTGGCTCGTGGCACAATCTCACGGTTCGTGAGTTCGAGCCCCACCCCGGGCTCTTCGCTCTCAGCACAGAGCCCGCTTCAGATCCTCTGTCTCCCTCTCTCTCTGCCCCTCCCCAGCTCTCGCTGTCCCTCTTTCCGCTACCAAAAATAAATAAACAAAAAGAAAACACCTTTGGCAGAGGAAAGGCCTCTCCCTTTCTGCTCTGTCTTCGCCGGCGGGGGTCTGGGGGAGGGGACACTTCACCAGGGTGCTCTGCAGGGGGGGCCCTCCAGGGCTGTCCGGGGGGCTGGGAGACGACCGCTAGGGGTGATGGGGAGGGTGTGGGCCTGAGGCATCTGCTCTCAAGCTCTGATTTGAAACTGCATTTGTGCCAATCAAAGCATCCGCGTGGATCGGACTGGTGTCTTAGAGCCTGACGACCAGGGACCCCACATTTACGAGGCGAACGTAGACCTGGAGCGGGGAGCCGTGCCCGGAGTCCTACATGTACGAGGTCTGAGACTGGCGAACAAAGCTAGTGACGGCTTCTGACCCAGAGTGGGTGGGTGTGGACCCAGCGCACACCTCTGCCCCCTCCGCCTCCCGCGCACCGGGACGTGCGCTGCTCGGACCTATTCACGTGCTAATCACACGCGTTTATTTTCTGATTATCTCTCCGTGTGATGGACGGCAGATGCCAGCACAGTCAAAATATAAACAGGCTCCGGTCAGAACATCTCAAGGAAGAAATCCGCCGTTCCGGGGAGCAGAGGACGGCACCCCCTTCTGCCGCCTGGCAAAGAGTTTCATTGGGAAAAATTATTTTCCGTAACCTTTTTGCTTTCCATTCAAATTAAGCTTCGCCGAGCAAGTTTGGCAGTAACAGAGGGCTCCGAATTTGGTCCCCCTTGACCTCTGCCGCCTTGATTGGCAGCGCGCTGTCGGGCTGGAGGCTGTGCCCGGGGGGTGCGAGTGAGCAGAACAAACGCCGGAGGACAGCTCCGTGTCCCCCGAGGGCCGGGGCGGAGGGGGAAGTGTGCAATTAGAGAGGTCTTCACACAGAAAGTTAATTAGCTACTAAATAGCATTTAGCACAGTTTACGATGGGAAACGCCTGTCTGTGAAGCAAACGGAAGGGATCGGCGGAGAGCGGCTGCCGCGGGGCGAGGGCGGCCCTGGCCTGCTGGCATCCCCTGTCCGTGGCGTCGCCCTCTCCCTCGGCACCAGGGCCTCGGGGCTGCGGCGCTCCCGGAGCTGGCGGGGTGGGGGTGCGGGGGCACCACGGCCCGTGAGAAGGACCGGCCATGTCCCCAGGATCGGGCCTCTGCGAGGGAGGGCCGGATGCTCCAGGACGGGGGGGGACTGTCCCCCGAGTACCCCCCTGGCCCTCAGGTGGACTTCCTGCCTGGCGCACACCGCCCGGCCTCCCCGTCACAAACGTGGCTTAAATACGCCTTTGGTTCCCCGGGAGCTTCGTCTCCAGGGGGTTGAATAGTGCTCCCCCCATGATTCACGTGTACCCAGAACCTCAGACATGACCTCCCTCGGGGGGCCTTCAACGGCTGTCATTGAGGGTTGAGACCACACGGTTTCCGGGTGGGTCCCGGGGTGGGTGTCCTTGTAAGAGACAGAAAGGGACGGACGGACACGGGGAGAAGGCAGGGGTCGCAGGGGTGCGTTGACACGCAGGGACAGCAGGATGCCAGCAGCCGCCAGAGGCCGGAAGAGGTGAGCTTTCGGAGGGAGCGCGGCCCTGATCTCAGACTGGCGGCCTCCGGCGCCGCGGGATGTGCGTTCGTCCTGTTTGTAGGCACCCAGTTGGGGGTGGTTTGCTGTGACTGCCCCGGGAGACCGACAGTGTCGCTGGCCACGGTAGACTCTTGACCTTGGTCCACAGGTGCTGGTGCCGAGCCGGAGGAGGGCCTGGTGGGCGGGGGGGGGAAGCCAGGGCCCCCCCGAAAGGCGAGGAGGGCCAGGACCGCCTTTGTTTCCTGTAAGACCTAAGTCCTGACTTAGGCGTTGGTCATTTGACTTTGTAGTTTTATATTTCTCTGTTGAAACTTCGAGTCAATTGCTCGAGGTCATTTTTTTGTCTGTAAAGGAGAGACTTTTTGCTTTTTTTTTTTTTTTTTGCTGTTGTTTATTTGTTTGGGCTTCTTTGCCTTTGATTGTTTCCTGATTTGGAGGGATTTTGTTTTTCTTTCTTTTTTAATTTTTAAAAATTTTTTTTAATGTTTTATTTATTTCTAGGAGAGAGAGAGAGACAGCATGAGCAAGGGAGGGTCAGAGAGAGAGGGAGTGACAGACTCTGAAACAGGCTCCAGGCTCTGAGCTGGCAGTCAGCACAGAGCCCGACACGGGGCTCGAACCCACGAACCGTGAGATCATAACCTAAGCGAAAGTCGGACGCTGAACCGACTAAGCCACCCAGGCGCCCCGTTTTTCTTTTTTAATTCTAAAAGTCACACATACTTACCAAAGGACTTTCTGAAGGGGAGGGGGCATCTTGCCGAGGACCTGCTACCCCACACAGCCCTCAGTGACATTGTCTTGGGGTTCCCCCCCGTTACCTTTATTTCTTGTTTCTTGATTTGTTTCTGGCGCCCGAGTTATTTTACAGAGTCGTAGACACACCATTTGTAAAGTCTGACTTCTTGGCTTTAAAAAAAATAATCTAAAATTTTGTTATACAGGATGTGTGCAAAAACTCCTTGTAGCACGTGTGGACCACGCGGCCCCGTGACCACACGAGCCCCCTCGGCCCTCACACAGCCGCGTGGACGGGAGCCCCCGGGTCATCTTGGGCGGAGTCACCTCCCGGATGCTGAGCGCGAGTCCCCTGGCCCACCTGCAGGGGGCTGTCCCCGTCGGTGCGCCTTCACCAACAGTACCGCCTGCAGCGTCCCTGATTTGGGACATCACAGAATCGCCTCCGCCCTTTGCAGCCCTCTGTGACGGGCTCTGTGTCTCCGGTCGTGCCTGCGTTCACCTCTCCGGACGGCCGTGCCCACGTCCACGCTTTGCCTGTTTCCGTCCGTCCGTGTGCCTGTCGATCTCCGTCCGGTGTGTCTTCGGGGGGTTTTCTCTGAGAACAACGCCGTGGTGACAATTTCTGCTCCCGTCCTCGGTGCGGGGAGCAGGTCCCTGTGGAGGGCACGCCGGGGCCCAGGGTGGGTGTGCGGGGTGCACGCTGCGTTTCACGAGATGCGCCCGTCGCTTCCCCCGGGAGTGGGCCGGCCACGGTCCCGCCCCGGGGGTCGCAGGAGCTCGGTCCTTAAGTTCTCCCCTGCTCCGCGTCTCCTTAGCGGCCGTCAGTTTTAGCCCCTGCAGACGACCCTTCCGGGCAAACGCATGATGTTTCACTTGACCACACGCCTGTCACGGATGCTTACCGCGCTCGGCCTGTGAGAAACATGACTGTGCCTGGTGCTCACGCACAAGGAGAGTTATTCCTGCAGCGGCGCCCAGAGTCAGAATCAAAGAGGAGAGCGCTTTCTGTCCCTGAGACACGTTGCCAATTTGCTTTAAAGATTCGAGCCAGGGACGCCAGGGGGGCTCGGTCGGTTGAGCGGTTGAGCGTCCGACTGCGGCTCAGGTCATGATCTCACGGTTCGTGGGTTCGAGCCCCGCGTCGGGCTCTGTGCTGACAGCTCAGAGCCTGGAGCCTGTTTCAGTCTGTGACTCCCTCTTTCTCTGCCCCTCCCCCACCTGCACTCTCTCAAAAATGAATAAATGTTAAAAAAAAAAATGTGTTCGAACCTTGGTTGTGGACAAGCTGACAGATGTGCAGAGAGGTACACACCACACACGTACATGCAGAGGCCCCGTGTACACACGTGTGCACAGGAAGTCCCATGAATCGCTTCGCGTTTGCACAGAGGTTTGGTGCATACACACACGTGCACACAGGCGTGCACGCTGAAGTTCAATGTGATATTATTTATCTGACCAAAATAAAAAAAAGAGAGAGAAAATGGGACACATTTCAAGTCTTGTCCGTAAAGAACGTTTAGACACATACACGGGGCCTGAAGCAGCCCGTCAGCGGCGGGGCGGCTGACGCAACGTCCCGACGGGACAAAGGCCACGGCTGTGATGACGTTTCTGCCCTGACTCATCTGTGCGGGGGCGCGTGCTTGCGGAGCACCCCGCCCACAGTCCTGTGGAGGAGCGGGACAGGACCCCTCACAGTGTCGCTTTAGCCGCCTCTGAGTGTCAGAATTTGTAAGGAGCACCTTCCTTTTCCCGTCAAAGAATGGGCAGGGAGGGGTGGGGTTTGCCCCGGGCAGGGGGAGGTGCCTGCCTGGTCGCAGACCTCCAACACGGCTGCCACCCTGCTTGGAAGTCACTCGTTCCTGGTACAGGTGCGGAAACCCATGCCCGCTTGCATTCTTTGTGGCTGACACCTCGGCGTGTATTTCTGCGCCTTGATCGGCGCTGTGTCCTCTTTCGGAAGGAAAACCAGAGGCCCGCTTGTCTCTTGGGGTCTTCCTGGGTTTTATGGAAGGGAGAGCACCTCAAAGAGAGAAAGCTGTTAGCCCTCACTGGAAGGTCCCAAACCTCCGCGAGGACCACCATCTTGGAATTGCTTTCATGGTGCAATGGGGCTGCTCTCTGGGGTCTGCCGCCCATCGCATAATGGCCTCTTTATCCCTTCCGCCCTGGGAACCGCCTTTGCCATCTGGGCCCGGCCACGAGCTTGGGCCTGGGGCGCTGGGTCAGGCTGAGGGAGGATGCCGCGCTGCCCCGGAAGCCGCCTTCCCAAGCTCCCGGGTTGGCGAATAGACATTTTGCTCAAAGAATGCTGTCGGCCAGTGTCCCCATCCTGGTTTGCCTGAAACACTCCCACCCGAGCCGAGCGACGGCTCTGCGCCAGAGATGCTGTCGGCCAACCTGGCGGCGGCCCAGGGGGTGAAGAAACCAGAGGCGGGGAGGGGGAGGCAAAGAATCGCAGACTTCAGGTCTGTGGTGTCAACCACGCGGATAGAATTGAAGTGAACATTAATGAGTGGCCCTTTCAAAGCCTGCAGGTGATTTTATTGTTATCGTTATCTGCTGGTTGGCGTCGGGTGGGGTAGAGGGCTCACAACAGAGCCCCCGGAACCGCCAGGCCTCAGGCTCCAGCCCTTCCTCTCTCTCGGCTCTGGGTGTGGGGTTCCCGGGTCACGCCAGGGTTTCCTGGGGGAGCCCCTGGGGCATCGCTCTGAGCATCCTGGNGGGCACACAAAGCTGGACGTGGGAAGGAGCCCCGTGGAGTGGCACTGAGCCCAGAGCCCAAGATCCAGAATGTTCTGGCTCCCAGCTCCACGCATCCGCCCCCTGGCTGTGTTTCTCAACTGATCCCTTCACTCCCTGTGCCTCCTGCCGCTGTAGGAAGATGAGCTGAGTTGGCCTCATGATCTTTTTTTAAATTTTTTAAATGTTTTTATTTATTTCTGAGAGAGAGAGAGAGAGAGAGAGAGCGTGAGCAGGGGAGGGTCAGAGAGAGAGGGAGTCACAGACTGAAACAGGCTCCAGGCTCTGAGCTGTCAGCACAAAGCCTGACGCGGGGCTCAAACCCATGAACCGTGAGATCATGACCTGAGCCAAAGTCGGAAGCCCAACTGACTGAGCCCCCCAGGCGCCCCAGTGATCTTTAAGGTACCTCTGTGACCATGTGCTCCTTTTCTGGGTAATCATCATTATCACCCGGACCCATGATGCACCTGGGGCTCCAGACCCCCACTGCCCTTCCCCATAAGCCTCTTCCAACGGTCTTGTCGCTCTGGGCAGGCGCGTCCAGCCCGCCAGGTGGAGCCCCCTGATCCTCACGAGGGTCAAGAAGTCTTTGCGGTGAGGCCCAGAGAGAAGACGAATTTGGGCTGAGAGCCTGAAAAAGAGTTCATGAAATTTAATCAGATGCCTAAGGGGAACACCTAAATTTAGTCAAATTATTATTAGCATTCATTCCATTTTTAAATTGCCTAAGGGAACGTCACCGGAAAAGTCAGGGAAACCAGCCTGGGTGGCGAGGATTCTGTTTCCGCGGAGCCGTGGGACGTGCAGGGGCGCCACGGGGCCCCTATAGATCACACACCCGCTGCCGGTGGCGTCCAGGCCACGGGCCAGGGGCTCCGTGCGGGGAGAACAGATGCTCACAGGGGCTCGGGCAAACCCGAAGGTTTCCCGTATGTGCTGTGATGGACCCACAGTGAGTCCCCGGTTGACCCAGGCAGGCTCGGCGCCAGGCTCTGGGCCCCGGAGCCCACCACCCACGGCAAGGCCCCTGGTCAAGGCGACCCCCACCCGGAGTCTGCTCCTTGTGACTCAGTTACGTGCTTAGCCTGTTGCTTGGTCTGGCATCCGTCTCTTGGTTCTGTGGTCTGGGCGTGCTTTCTGGAACGGGGGTGCAGAGGACAACGGGGCCCCTCCCTGCTCCTGGTAACGCGTCAGACCTGTGTGATGTGGGGCCCGACAGATCGGGGGGGCTCTGCAGGGCTGGTGAGCTGTTCCAGGCATTTCTGCAGAAAAGCCACGCAAGGCCAACGTGGCGCCTTCTAACTGCACTAAACAACCTGATGGGGGAGGAGCCCAGACAGGTCGTGGTGCCCTGCCCACCCCCCTTCTCCTCCGGCATCGCATCGCTGCTTTCTGTCTGGTGTCCCAGCTTTGTCTCGAAGGGGCCACGCGGCTGGCAGGTGAGCTGGGCTGGGCCCGACCCTGCGGATGCCGGTTGCCTTCGCGGACGCTGGGTGCAGGGACCCGCCGTGGGCGTGCATCCTCTGCCTTTCTCTGCCGGCTCGGGGGCTGCCGGCGTGGCCCTCGGGACCTCGTCTGTCACGATCTGGCTCCTGGCAGACTGTGTGTCTCTCCCTGTTTCTCTCAAGCATGTGAGACTCCCCAAGTATGACCACAAATGGGCTGAGCGCACAGCTAATAAGCGCACTCAGGTTTCGAACTACCTTGTTTTCAGGGGCGCCTGGGTGGCTCAGTCGGTTAAGCGACCGACTTCGGCTCAGGTCATGATCTCTCGGTTCAGGAGTTCGAGTCCCACATCGGGCTCTGTGCTGACAGCTCGGAGCCTGGAGCTGCTTCAGATTCTGTGTCCCCCTCTCTCTGCCCCTCCTCCGCCTTAAAGAATAAATACACGTTAAGAAAAAAAAAACTATCTCATTTTCTCACCTACACTAAGTTCCTGTAAAACCGGGGAGGGAAATGTGTAACTCTGCTTCTCATTCTTTTTGGAGTTCAGAGGGATCCCTTTGCCCTTCTTTTCTCAGTGAAGTCTATTTCAGGGATTAAGTCAGCGGGGAATGGAGCCGAATGGTTTGGTCCTTAGAAGCCTGGTTAGGGAGCAGCTAGGAACGGTCTCCAGACTGCTTGGCTATTAATTATTTTGCTTTATTTATTAGATGTACCCAGGGTCCCTGAGCCTCCAAGCATATTTGCAAATGCCTTAAGGGAAAAAGAAAAACAAATGATTGCTGCCATCCGAGTCTCCAGCCCGTAGCGAATAAGGCCGCGTAATGCCGTTAAGTGGAGAAAGGCCCGCGTACATCCTGAGCCTCCACCTGTGCGACATTTGTACGCGTCTGAAGCCCAGAGACTCGCGAAGGCAGCTGGGCTGTTTCCCCAGAATGTTTCTTAATTTTACTTAGAAATCTGACGGTGCCGTTCCGTTTGCCTCAGAAAAAATGAAAATACAAACAGCACCCACAGGTCTGGCACATTCTCTCCCCCACTGCCCAGAGCCCTGGCCCCGCCCGGCACCCCCTGGGCTGGTAGAGGAGCAGAGCAGGGCCTGGCCTGGTTATCTTTTCCTAAATTGTGTTGGTAATAAACCTGAGTAATGTGCCTGCTCCCTTCCTCCCCGTGATTTACGCCTTTCATAATTAGCCCTGCGCCCACGTGATGTCAGGGACCGGGAGACGGAGGTAGTCGTCAGGCTGAGGCGCTGCCCTCCCGGCTCAGAGCGGTGATTTATGCCCTGCTCAGCCTGCCTCCCGTGGCCCGGGCTCCGGGTCCCTCTGGGCGGAAGAGCCAGGTTGGCCTCGGGTTGGGGGGACTGATGAGTCCGGAGCTGGGCCACAGCAGGTTCTGGGCGCTGGACCGGCGGGATCTGCTCCGCCTCTGCTCTCGAGAATTCCCAGTCCGAGCCCAGGGGGTCCGGTCCCTGCGGCGCCCTGCAGCATGGAGGTCTCCAGAAAGCCTGTACGGGCAGCCCGAGGGGCCACATCTGCTCAGCTTTAGTTCCCCTGCTGGCCATTCGGGATGTGGCACTGAGCGTCCTGCCCCCTTGCAGGGTCTCTGCCAGCAAACCCCAGAACGGCCCCCGCAGCTGCCGAGGTGCCGTGGTCCTTGGAAACCAGACAGAGCCCAGCGCTGCAGGCACATTGGCCCAGCGCCGTCTGTGTGCGGGCGTGTGTGTCTGTGTGCGGGCGTGTGTGTCTGTGTGCGGGCGTGTGTGTGCGCACACGCGTGTGTGTGGTGTCACTTACGGCAGACGGGCCTTCAGTTTTGCTTGGAACGGTCAGCGTGGTATGCATTTTAGAACCTGCCAGAACTCGAGAGCCTAATGGGGTCTCAGATCTCAGCCTCTGGCCACTGTGTGCGCCGTCGCTGTTGTACAGAGAAGAAGGTGCACACGGTGAGGCTGCCTCGATCACCCTGCTGCGTCTCCGGCTCGCCGGGCCCTGAGGAGGGAGGGAAGACACTTCCCTGCTGGGGGCATGAGGCACCCGGCAGGCACGCGTGCTGGGGAAGGGCTCGGGGCAGGTGGGCCCCTGTCGGCGGACAGAGACTCAGGTGGAGGCCTGCCGCATGCGGCCCCTCGGCCCCAGCCTCCCCTCCCGTTTGACACAGCCCTGGCGAGGCCGCCTTCCTGTCCGGGTGCAGGGAGCAGGGCCCAGACAGCCTCTACCTGAAACCCCCTGTCCTCCCTGACTCCTCGCTCATGGAAGGTTCGGCAGGGCTCCAGAAGATTGCAAGAGCAGAGAGGTGTGGAGAGAGGTGCCCATGCAGAGGCCGAGGGCTGGGGGGTGCCCGGGTCGGGGCTCGGCAGGGAGCCCAGACCTGCAAGGAGATGACATGGGGCTGCCCGGACGGCCCTGTGACCGCGGACAGTGTGCCCGGCAGCAGGCCGCACCCGACCCGCAGGCAGAATAGCAGCGTCCACCCGGCCCTGCGAGTCTCCGCCCACATTCACACGTGAGGCCCCCGAGGCCCCACAGAGGTGGGTAACTGGCCCCAGACCACGTGGGCCGACGAAGGGGCCAAGGCAGGATGGTCCCAGGTTCCCGGGCGCTACGCCCGGCGGCAGGAGGAATCCCCGTGAGCGTGGCCGCAGGGGCAGAGGCATTCCCTGAACGCGCTCCGGGGCTGCGGTCCCTGGGCGGCGGGAGGCAGGGGGGCGGCTGGCTGGGCACTCGCCCTCCTCTCTGCGGCCCGCAGAACCCCCGGCCGGCTCGGGGCGGAGCGGCTTCCGCAGTAACCCGGGGCCAGGGCTCTGGGCACAGCTGGTGCCGGCACAGGCCCGGCTTGGCCAGCGAGGCCGTAGGCGGATTGCAGAACCTCAAATCCGGTTTGGTTTGTTCTCCCTTGAGCCCCGCAGGCAGGCAGGCTTTCTTCACATCGACTTTACCAAATGCGAAGAGAAAGCAAAACAAAAGAAAAAAAGTCCAGAGCCTGGACTTGGGGTGCAGGGGGAGGGCGTGGGGTCGCTGCGCAGACCAGGGGGCGGGGCCTCCCCTTTCTTCCATGGGCTTCCCTGGGGGTGGAGGAGGGGCCTCAGCCCCCACCCTGGCTCACAGACGGCACCCGGCCAAGGAGGGGACCGGACACAGGGAGGCGGCCGGCCAGCCTTCCACCCGCTGTTTGAACGTTCTTGGACTCCTTCTCGGGCTGAAGCAGCCATGGGCAGGGCTTCCTGCAGCCTCGCCGTCGTCCCCGAGGGCTCCGCGCGGCCCCCCGGCTGCCCAGCCCTGCAGCTGGCCCTCGAGGGTGTGGTGCCCAACTCGAGCCAGGGAAAGATCGGCAAGGCCAGAAAATACGTGTTAGCGTGGGGGACACGAGGAATTCCGAAGCATAACCTGTTTCCTTCCTCCCTTTCTCCCCTCCTTCTTTTAAGATACACATGATATAAGTGTAACCATCTTAACCACGTGTAAGCGTGTAAGCCGGCATCTTCCCAAACCAAAGCTCCATCCCCATTAGTTGCCCTCCCCCAGCCCCCGACAGCCACCCTTCTTTCTGTCTCTGTGAACTTGACTCCTCCAGGGACCCCACGTGAATGGAATCCTGCAGGACTTGTCCTGTGGGGACGGGCTGACGTCACTCGGCATCATGTCCTCAAGGTCCATCCGTGTTAAACAGGTGTCAGGGCGTCTTTCCTTTTTAAGACTGAATAATATCACCCGGTGTGGATGGACCGCATTGTTTTTATCCTTTCATCCATTTGTTTGAGAGCTTGTCTTTAAACCATCAAGGCAACTTGTTTTTCTTTTAATATTTATTTTTGAGGAGGGGGGAGCGTGAGCTGCAGAGAGAGGGGCCCAGAGGATCTGAAGCATCTCCAGGCTCTGCACTGACAGCAGGGAGCCCGACGTGCGGCTCAGACTCATGAGCGTGAGATCATAACCTGAGCTGAAGTCAGATGCTTCACTGACCGAGCCACCTCTAGGGGCCCCACGGGGCAGCCTGGCTTTAACCTCAGTGCCCGGAGCCTTCTCAGGGTGACTCTCACCAGCCCTGCCTGCTTTCTTCTTACTCTTCCCACACATGCCCTGCACCTTTCAGGCTCCTCCCTCCACCCGAAGACCCTGCCCAAGACCAGCCTGTGCGCACGCTCCTCCCCTGCCCTGCGGGGTGCTCCCGGCACCTTCTGCTTCTCCCTGGAGCTGGCACGGTCCCTGCTGTGTCCCAGCCTCTGTCTGTGCCTTAGCTCTCTTGCGAGGTCCCCATCCCCCGGTGGACGGGGGACCAGCCTCCTTCGGCCTTCCCGGAGGGCAGGTGATGAGTTTGGAGTGCTGCAGTGAGTCCGCTTGAATAAAGATCAAGGGCTGTCCTTTTTTAATTGTGCCTGAGCCGTTCTCCAGAATGGTGTGTGTACAAGTATCCTTTAGCCGCACATGAGCATGTGGACAGGGACGGCTTCTGGGGGGCGGGGCACGTCCACGGCGGTATCTGCACTATTTTTAAATTTTTGAACCACGAAAGTGAATTGATTTATTACTTGCAAATTTTAAGCAATAAAAGAATTACAGGGAGTGTCTTTTCATGTATGATTATTTGCTATGTGAGATCATTTCCATTCCCACGCCTGGGAGGGAAGTTAAACTCCACGAAGTGAGAGCAAATGAATTTCCGTTTCCAGGGCAGCTCGGTTTTCGCAGGAGGGCCGATCCAAGGGGTGACGCCTTTCCCAACATCCTTTGCCTATTTCATGTACTAATTCTCCCTGCGATCTTTTTTTTTTAATGTTTTTTAAAAAATTTATTTATTTTGAGAGACAGAGAGAGGCAAAGAGAGAGAGAGAGAGAGCCCCCAGGCAGGCTCCACACTGTCAGAGCAGAGCCCAACTCAGGGCTCCATCCCACAAACCCACGTAACCTGAGCCAAAACCCGGAGTGAGTCGCTTGTTAATGACCAACCCAACCCCTTGGGCTCTTTGCTGACTCTTCCCACTCCCACTGTTGGGGCCTCGCTGGGGCCCCAGGACGACTTCTCTGGAG
>NW_027527428.1:6067256-6076298 GCF_008692635.1 Crocuta crocuta | reverse complement strand
TGTCTGCCACCTTGTTCCCCACCAGAACGAAGCTCCACGCGGTGGCGACCCCAGAACAGGGAAGAGCTGGGGGCACACAGAACTTACTGTTGAATAAAGAATATTTCCTGAGGTCATGCTTAATGCAAGACCCTTTGCTCAGAGAAGTATAAGATGACCCAGGCGGTGGGGGGGTGGGGGGACACAGTGACTTGTCTTTACGGAGCTATCATTCACCCAACACAGAAGACGCCCTTGAGAGTGCACAGGCCAGTGGCATTTCATCCATTCACAGGATTGTACAGCATCACCACTAACTCCAGAATATTTCCGCCGCTGCCCCAAAAGACAAACCATGGATCCCCTGCAGCCAAAGGCCACTTCTCCCCTCCCCCAGCCACTAACCTACCTTCGGTCTCTACGGATTTACAGCTTCTGGGTATTTCACATCGACGGGAGCTTACGACACGTGTCCTTCTGTGACTGGCTTCTCCCCGTGTGTTTTCGAGGCTCACCTGGGCCGCAGCGCGTACCAGCACCTGTCACCTTCCGTGGCTGAATAATGGCTTCTGGTGTGGAGGGACCATCTATCGACGGACATATGTGTCATTTCCCCTCTAGAGCTGTTTTGTAAATTTCTTTTCTTTTTTTTAAGTTTTATTTTATTTTGAGAAAGGAAGAGATCAAGTGCGGGAGGCGCAGAGAGAGAGAGAGAGAATCCCAGGAGGCTTTGAGCTGTTGGCAGAGAGCCAGATGCAAGGTTCGAACTCACGAACTGTGAGATCATGACCTGAGCCGAAGTCAGATGCTCAACTGACTGCGTCCCTCCCCCGCCCCGGCACCCCTCCCGTCTGGGGTTATTACAGGCGATTCTGCTAAGAACATCTATACAAGGTGTCATGTGGACGTGTTTCCAGTTTTCTTGCATATACGCCTAGGAATGAGACCGCCAGCCCATGTGACTCTGTTTACACTTTGAGGAACTAGAATCCATTTTCTGCAGGGGCTGCACTGTCCTCTTTACCATCAGCCACGCACAGGGCCCCCGTGTCTCCACATCCTCACCAGCACTTACCTGTTGTCCATCTTTTTGACTCTGCGCGTCCTACTGGGCGTGAGGTGGTGTCTCCTTATGGCTTTGTTCGCATTTCCCTAACGCCCAATGGTGTCGGGCATCGCTCTCTTCATGTGCCTGTTGGTCATCCGTGTGTCCTCATTGGAGAAATGTCTGCTCAGACGGACCCATGTTTGAGTCGGGTCACCTGTCTCTTCAGGTAGGATTCTGGGAGTCCCTTAGCAGATACGTGATTGGCAAATATTTTCTCCTCTCCTGCGGGTTGTCTTTCCATTTTCTTGATAGTTTCCTTTGAAGCATAAAAGCTTTCCATTTTTATGAAGTCCAAATTATCTATTTTTTCTTTGGTTGGTTGTGCTTTCGATGTCGTATGGAAGAAATCATGATCTGATCCAAAGGTCATGAGGATCGATGTCTGTCTTCTTCTAATGATTTTAAGTTGTTGCTCTTACATGTAGGTCTTTGGTCCATTTTGAGTTCATTGTTATAAATGGTGTGAGGTCAGAGTCCAATTTAATTCTCTTACACACAGATAAGTTTGTTAAAAACACCATTTGTTTGAAAAACAAAAACAATAAAATGCTCTTTCCTCCACTGAATCACTTCAACTCTTGTTGGAAACCAGTTGACCATCACTGGGTGGGTTTCATTTCTGGACTTTCCATTTGATTCCATCGATCATCACGTCTGTCTGTACGGCAGCCCGTACAGCCTTGGCAAGCGTAGCTTTGTAGAAAGTATTTAAATTGGGAAATGTGAGCCCTCCCTGCATCTTCGTTCCTCTTCCCCAGTGTTGTGTTGGCTGCTCTGGGTCCATTGCATTTCTGTAACATGCTTTATGCGTGTTAGCATCAGCTGTGGACCGCTGCAAGTAGGCGAGTAGGATTTCAATAGGGACTGGGTTGAATCAATGGAACAATCTGGAGAATATTGCCGTCTTAACAGTACTTGGTCTTCCGGTCCATGAACGCAGGATGACTTTCCGTTTAATTTGTTTCAACAATGTTTTTGTCCTTTTTAGGGGACAAATACTTCTTGTACGTGTGTGTGTGTGTGTGTGTGTTGTAAATGGAATTGTTTTCTTCATTTCACCTTAGGCTGTTATGTTGATTGCTGTTGCATAGAAATGCAATTAATTGGGGTGCCTGGGTGGCTCAGTCGGTTGAGCATCTGGCTCTTGATCTCAGCTCAGGTCGTGATCTCACGATTCGTGAGATTGAGCCCCGCCTCAGGCTCCGTGCTGACAGCATGGTACTCTCTCTCTCTGCCCCTACCCCCATTGCTCGCTCTCATTCCCTCTCTCTCATTCCCTCCCTCTCAAAATAAATCAATAAACATTTAAAAAAGAAATGCAATTAATAGTTGTTTATTGATCTTCTATTCTATCCTGCAACTTTGTCGAATTCATGCATTCGTTCTAATAGGTTTTGTCGAGGACGAGATTGAATTCCTACAGAAGTGTAAGATCATGTTATCTGTGAAGAGAGTTTTACATCTTTCCTTCCAATCTGGATGCCTTTTATCTTTCTTGCCTAATTGCCCTGAGTCCAACCTCCACTACAACGTTGAATAGAAGTGAAGAGCGCAGACTTGCTGCTGATCTTAGGGGAAAGCTTTCAGTCTTTCATCGTTGAGTATAATATTGCCTGTGGGTTTTTCATAGATGCCCTTTATCAGTTTGAGGAAGTTCCCTTCTATTTTTAGTTTGTTAAGTGTTTTCATCATGAAAAGGTGTTGGATTTCCATCAAATGTGTTCTCTGCAGCCAGCGAGATCATGTGGTTTTCGTGCTTTATTCTGTTAATCTGTGTATTACACTGATTGCTCTTCATAGGTCGAACCACCTTCGCATTCCTGGCATAAATCCCACTTGGTCATGGTGTATAATCCTTTTTATATGTTGTTGGATTCGGTTTGCTAGTATTTTGTTGAGAAGTTTTGTGTCTGTATTCATGAGGGGTGTTCATAAGGGCCTAGAAGTTTATGTTCTTGGGATGTCTTTGTCTGGTTTGATCATGCGCAAGTGACTTTATGCAAAGTCAAAGACAAAACACACAAAAGAGAACAAAACTTCTAAGGATTTCCCAAGAAATAAAGGAAAGTCAGCGTCCATCGCCTACCTGCTACATGTCAGACGCTCTGCCTGGTGGCTTCTCCAAGGATCAGGAGAAAGCACCGTGGATACAATGGTATGTACGCTGGGCCTTGGAGAGTGAAAAGAAGACGCATGGAGAGGTTGGGCGGGCAGCCCCTGTGGAGGGACCTGAGTGACAAAACGCCCGGAGAGGAGATCTTACGGAGTGGAAAGGAAGAGTTGTCCAATTTGCCTGGGGTTGAATAATGTCCCCCGAGTTCATGTACACCGGGAACCACAGAACGCGATCTTCTTTGGACGTCAGGTCTTTGCAGATGTACTTAATTAAGAAGAGGTCGTTCTGGATTAGGATGGGCCCTATTCCAATGGCTGGTGTCCTGATAAGAAGAGAAGATAGAGACGCGAGAACTGCATATGGAGGAGGAAGGCCCTGTAATGGTGGAGGCAGGCATTGGGGTGCGGTAGCCACCAGTCAAGGAGAGACCAGGATTGCCAGCAATCGCCAGCGGCTGAAAGGCAAGGACACCTCCCCTCCCAGGCCCTGCGAGGGAGCGGGGCCCTGCTGACTCTGACCCCAGGCTTCGGGCCTCCAGAGCTGGGAGGGAGAAACTGCTGTGGTTCTAAGCTTGGCAGTGTGGTGACTTCTCCCGGCAGCTGCAGGAGCCTCCTACGTCACATGCCAGGCTACAGACGGGTCTCTCCTGCCAGACGGAACCTGAGGGCTGACAGTTTCCGGGCCCGGAGCCTGGGGCACAGGGGAGGAGTAGACCGTGTTTAAGGGCATCCTTTTAAAAACAGAGTTTTGGGGCACCTGGGTGGCTTAGTCGGTTAAGCATCTGACTTTTCGCTTAGGTCATGATCTCACGGTTCGTGGGTTCGAGCCCCACGTCGGGCTCTGTGCTGACAGCTCAGAGGCTGGAGCCTGTTTTGGATTCTGTGTCTCCCTCTCTCTCTGACCCTCCCCTGCTCACGCTGTCTCTGTCTCTTTCTCTCTCTCCTAGAAATAAATAAGACATTAAAAAAAATAAATAAATAATGACTCTTGATTTCTGCTCAGGTCACGATCTCACAGTTCATGGGTTCGAGCCCCATGTCAGGCTCTGTGCCCATGGCATGGAATCTGATTGGGATTCTCTCTCTCCCTCTCTCTCTCTCTCTCAAAATAAATAAATAAACATTAAAAAAATAATATCTCCCTCTATTAGCAGAGTTCCTGGCATGTAGGAAGCCACAGATAAAAGATAACTGTGATGATGCCCAGTTATTTATACCTGACCTTTTCCTTTCCTTTCTTTTTATTTTTGAAATTACTTTTATTGGTTTTCAGTATAAAAACCATTAGAGGCTTCTTGTTAAAAAAAATATGACTCTACAAGCCTCGCTTACTATTTTTGATTATCGAAATGATTCATTACTACATGTAGAAAGTTTATAAAATAAAAAACAAGATAAAAAAACTATAATCATGCCGTCTGGACATGATCATTATAATTTGGGAGCTGTTTTCTAGTTTTGTAATATATTTATATAGCTATAAAGTATCTATAAATATATATTATATATAAAGCCATATTGATATTATATTCTACATAGTTTTACATCCTACTTTTATTCATTTCACATAACAGTGTGAGCATTTTCTTTGTTCCTTAAATACTTTGATAAAATGTTTTATAACAGCTTAATGGCATTGTATCATATAAATGGGCCATGATATATTAGAATATTCTCCTGTGTTAGAAATTCAATAACAATGGGGCACTTGGGTGGCTCAGTCAGTTAGGCATCCAACTTCAGCTCAGGTCTTGATCTCGAGGTCCATGAGTTCGAGCCCCGCGTCCGGCTCTGTGCTGACAGCTCGGAGCCTGGAGCTGCTTCGGATTCTGTCTCCCTCTGTGCCCCTGCCACATTCATGCCCTGTCTCCTCTCAAGAATAAATAAACATCAAACAATTTTTAATACTGTGTTTTTACTTTATTGAGGTATAATTTATGTATGTTAAATTGCATATATTTGAAGTGTACAGTTGCTGAATTTTGACACACACACACACACACACATACACACACATACACACACCAGTAAAACCATCAACCACAATCATGTTAAAGAGCATATCCATCACCTCCAAGTTTCCTTTGTGTCCCTTTGTAATCCATCCC
The DNA here is from genome assembly GCF_008692635.1 of Crocuta crocuta. Lineage (NCBI taxonomy): Eukaryota > Metazoa > Chordata > Mammalia > Carnivora > Hyaenidae > Crocuta > Crocuta crocuta. The sequence goes on along the minus strand of NW_027527428.1, from coordinate 6,070,988 downwards.
TTCCTCCAGCCCCCACCCCCAAAATGACTTTTCTGCTTCCTGTCCCTATAGATTACTTTGCATCTCCTAGAATTTTCTATACCTGGAATTATGCAGTATGTACTCTTTCTTCTGTCGGGCTTCTTTCACTCGGCATGATGATTTTGTGATGTACCCACATTTTTGTGTAAATGAATCAGGAGTTCATTCATTTCTATCGCGGGGTCCGGTTCCATTGTGTGTATAATCCACGATGTGTTTATTCATTCACGTGCTGGGCTGTTCTCAGTTCTCAGCTACTACAAATACAGCTGCTCTCCACATTTATGCAGAAGTCTTGCATCTGGACATAGGTTTTTATGTCTTTTGATAAATACTTGGGAGTGGAATGGCCAGGTCATATGGTGAACAGGTGCTTAACTTTCTAAGAAACTGCCACCCTGTTTTCCAAAGTGATTGTCCCATGTTACACTCCCACCCGCTGTGTGTGTGAGAGTTCCAGGCACTTCCTGGCCTCATCAGCACTTGGTCATGGTCAGTCTTTTCAATTCCAACAGGTGTGTGGGAGTATCTCATTGTGGTTTTAATTTATATCTCCCCAATTATTATTGTTGTTGAATATCTTTTCATATAACCTTTTGAGTCCTGCTTTTTCCCTTAATATATTTGATATTCATCCATGATGCTATGTGTATCATGGTTTGTTCCTTTTTATGGCTGAGTAGTATTCCATTGTGGGGACCTACTTCTTTATCTGCTAACCGGTTGAACGACCCATCTGCTGGCACTTGGTTTTGCAGTTGTGAATAAAACCGCAGTCAGCATGCACACGAAGATTTTTATGCGAGCATTTTTCGTTTCTCTTGAGTAAGTACCCAGCAGTGGGATTGCTGGGCCATGTGGTAAGTGTGTGTTTCCAAAGTGGATTTTCATGTTGCATTCCCGCCAAACCGCATGTGAGTCTGGTTGCTGTGTTTCCGGCTGGCAGTCTAGACGGTCAGTTTTCACCTGTGTTATAGTCTTCCCCACAGGTGTGTGGTGTGTCGTTGTATCGCTTTGTGGTTTCCGTTTCCGTTTCTCTCCCGACCACCCACGTCAAGCACCTTTTCATATGCATACTTGCGCCCATTTTTTGATGGTCTTTTCAAATCTTCTGCCTATTTTAAAATTGTGTTTGTTTTCCCATGACTGACTTTGAAGTTTCTTTATACACTCTGGATATAGATCCTTTATCAAAGATGTGTTTTGCACGTATCTTTTCCCAGTCTGTGGCTTGTTGTTTTATTTTCTTAGCAGTGTCTTTCAAAGAACCAAAATTTGTCATTTTAATAAAATCCTGTTTATCAATGTTTTTCTTTTATGGATAATGCCTTGGTGACATACCTAAGAAATCTATGTCTAACAGTACTATTGAGTTTCAAGAATGTCTCATACAGGGAGGGACACCTGGGTGCCTCAGTCAGTTGAGCGTCCCACTCTTGTTTTTGGCTCAAGTCATGTTCTCGTGGTTCATGGGTTCAAATCTTTCGTTGGGCNTGGCCAGGTCATATGGTGAACAGGTGCTTAACTTTCTAAGAAACTGCCACCCTGTTTTCCAAAGTGATTGTCCCATGTTACACTGGGACAATGTGTATCTGTGCTGATAGCCCAGAGCCTGCTTGGAATTCTCTGTCTCCCAAACTCTCTCTGCTCCTACCACACAGTGGTCTCTCTCTCAAAATAAATAATCTTAAAAAAAAAGAAGAGTGTCTCATACATATTCTGGGTAATCTTTTATTCAATATATATGTTGTGAATATTTTCTCCCAGTCTGTGGCTTGCATTCCTGTGTTCTTTAATGGTGAATTTTGAAAAGAGTTTTTAATTTTCCAGTTTATTAATTATTGCTTTGACTATGCATTTTGTATTCTAAGAAACATTGGCCTATTCTAAGGTGGCTAAGACTTCTTTTTCAGATTTTTCTAGCAGTTATATAATTTTAGGTATCACATCTATATCTGTGACCCAATTTGAGTTAATTTTTGTATACAACATGAAGAAAGACATGATATTAAATTTTTTTCATACAGATATCCAATTGATCTAACAGCATTTGTGGAAGAGCACTCCTTTCTCCATGGAACTATCCCTGCATCTTTGTCAATAATCAATTGATCATATTTCTCTATTTCTGGACTCTCTGTTATGTACCATTGATCTGAAAGTCTGCATTTTCACCCTTGCCAGACTGCCTTGATTACTATAGGTTTATAATCAGTCTCAAAATCAGATAAGTCCTTCAACTTTTTTTCTTTTGTAATTGCTTTGGTTCTTCTAGGTCTTTTGCATTTTCATATGAATTTTAGAGTCAGCTTGTCAGTTCTTACCCCCAAAACAAGGTCCTACTGGAATATTGATTGGGATTGTGTTGAATCAATTGTGTAGATCGATTTGGTAGGATTACCATCTTAACAATGTTGACTGTTTTAGTCCATGAACATGGTATACCTCTCCATTTATTTATGTTTCCTTTAATTTCTTTTAGCAAAGTTTTGTGTTTTTCAGTATGGAGGTCTTGAATATCATTGGTTTGACTTGTTTCTAAATATTTTATGTTGGGATCTTTTTGTAGGGGGCCCTATGAATGCAATTTTTTAATTTATTATATTTACCAGTTGTCTGTTGCTCGTCTTTAAGAATACAATTAATTTGTCTACATTAACCTTTTATCCTGCAATCTTACTAAGCTCACTTATTAGTTCTATTAGTTGTTTTGTAAATTTCATGGGATTTTTTGTGTGTGTGTAAATAACTGTATCATCTGCACACAAGGACAGTTTTACTTCTTCTTTTCTGATCTTTATGCATTTTGTTTCTTTTCTCATCTTATAGAGAGGCTGGAGCCTCTGGTGCAGTACTGAACAGAACACAGGCATATGAACCATATCCTGATCGTGAGGAAAACAATTCAGTCTCTATCACTGAGTATGACATTTAGTATAGAATGTTTCTAGATGATCTTTATCAACTTAAGGAGGTTCCCTTCCATATTCCTATATATTCCTATATTGCTAATGATTCTTATCATGAGTGAATGTTGCATTTTTGTCAAATGCTTTTTCTTTTTTTCACTAAATTTTAATGTTTATTTTATTTTTGAGAGAGTCAAAGCATGAGCAGAGGAGGGTCAGAGAGAGAAAGAGAGACACACACAGAATCCGAAGCAGGCTCCAGATGTGGGGCTCAAACCCACAAACTGTGAGATCATGACCTGAGTTGAAGTTGGACGCTTGACAGACTGAGCCACCCAGGCGCTCATGTCAAAACCTTTTTCTCTATCTATTCATGTATGTGTTTTTTGTGGACATCGATCTTATGATAGATATCTAAAAATGAAAGTGAAGGGTCAAAATGTATAAACATTTTTAAGCCTTTTGCATCTTATTTCCACTTTGCCAGAAAGAAAAGTTTGACCAAGATACAGTCCCCACTCCGTGGCTGGACGAGAGTGTCCATTTTCTCCAAACCCTTACCTACGCTACACTTTATAGTTTTTTGCTTCTTGCCAATTTCATAGACCCAGACCTCTCCCCAGAATACCTTGTTTCATTTTAATTTATTTCATTACTTTGGACATGAAAATTTCATCGGTTATTTATATTTATTCTCTAGTGAACTGTTTTTTCTTGTCCTTTTGTCATTTTTCTGTTGGGCATTCTCTTGTTTTGGTTTGTTTTGGTTTACATACATTTTTACATAATACAGATATGATTC
>NW_027527428.1:6062539-6067221 GCF_008692635.1 Crocuta crocuta | reverse complement strand
TCCCAGTTTGTCCTCTCACTTCTCATTTTGTTTTGTCTTGTTTTAACAGATGTTACTTTTTAGAGCAGTTTTAGGTTCATTTAAAAAGTCGAGAGGAAGACAGAGAGATTTTCCATATACCTCTTGCTCTGACCCATGCCTTTCCTCCATCATTATCAGCATCCCACACCAGAGGGTACGTTTGTTCCTGGTGAACCTTTATTAACACATTATTATCGCCCCAAGACCATAGTTTACGTTAGAGCTCACTCGTGGTGTTGTACATCCAACGGGTTTTAATAAATGCATAATGACATATATCTAACTTTATAGCATCATACAGAGTACAGTTGACCCTTGAACAACATGAGGGTGAGGGGTGCTGACCCCTCACACACTCAAAATCCACATGTAACTTTTGAGTCTCCAAAGACCTTATTACTAATAGCCTACTGATGATCGGAAGCCTTACCAACATGATAAAGAGTTGACTAACATGTACTTTGGATGTTATATGTAGTATATACTGTATTCCTACAAGAAAGTAAGCTAGAGAAGAGTAAATGTGATTAAGAAAATCATAAGAAACCAGCAACAGCACTGCTAGGAATTTACCCGAGGGATACGGAAGTGCTGATGCCTAGGGGCACATTTGACCAATGTTCATAGCAGCACTGGGGCGCCTGGGTGGCTCAGTTGGTTGAGCGTCTGACTTCGGCTCAGGTCATGATCTCACGCTTCGTGGGTTCAAGCCCCGTGTCAGGCTCTGTGCTGACTGCCAGCTCAGAGCCTGGAGCCTGTTTTGGATTCTGTATCTCCCTCTCTCTCTGACCCTCCCTGCTCACGCTGTCTCTCTCTCTCTCTCTCAGAAATAAATAAAACATTAAAAATTTTTTAAAAATAGCCAAATCATGGAAAGAACCTAAATGTCCATCAACTGACAAATGGATCAAGATGTGGTTTATATACACAATGGAATACTAGTTGGCAATAAGAAAGAATGAAATCTGGCCATTTGTAGCAACGTGGATGGAACTCGAGGGTGTTATGCTGAGTGAAATAAGTCAGGCAGACAAGGACAGATACCATATGTTTTTACTCACAAGTGGAACATGAGAAACTTAACAGAAGACCATGGGGGAGAGGAAGTGTAAAAAATAGTTAAGGAGAGGGAGGGAGGCAAACCACAAGAGACTCTTAAATATTGAGTACAAACTGAGGGTTGATGGGGGTGGAGGAGTGGGGAAAATGGGTGATGGGCATGGAGGAGGGCACTTGTTGGGATGAGCACTGAGTGTTGTATAGAAACCAACTTGACAATAAACTGTATTAAAAGATAAAGAAAGAAAAAAAGAAAAGAAAAAGAAAATCATAAGAATGGCCCATGGGTGACTCAGTTGAGTAAGCGGTTACTTTTGATTAAGCATCCAACTTTTGATTTCAGCTCTGGTCATGACCTTACAGTTCATGACTGCGAGCCCTGCGTCGCTCTCTGTGCTGACAGCGTGGAGCCTGCTTGGGATACTCTCTCTCCCTTTCTCTCTGCCTCTCCCCTGCTAGCGCTCTCTCAAAATAAATAAACTTCAAAATTTAAAAAAAATCATAAGGAAGAGAAAATGTACTTACAGGACCACACCGTATTTATGGGGAAAAATCCATACAATGTTCAAACCCATGTTACTCAAGGGTCATGTGAGTTTCACGGCCCTAAAAGTCGCCTGTGCTCTGCCTGTTGATCATTCTCCCTCCCCCAACCCCTCACAACCACAGATCCTTCAACCGTGGCCATAGTGTTGCCTTTTCCAGAATGTCATATAGTTGACATCACACAGTCTGTAGCATTTCCAGACCGGCTGCTTTCACTTAGTCATGTGCATTTAAGGTTCCTCTGTGTCTTTTCACGGCTTGATAGCTCATTTCTTTTTAGTGCTGAATAATATTCCCTTGTCTGTTTGGACCGAAGTTTGTTTATTCATTCCCTTCTGAAGGACATCATGGTTGCTTCCAAGTTTTGGAAATTATGAGGGGCCACCAGAGGGTGGCCTTATTTCCATCCCCCTTCCACACACTCCCCAGCGTGGCTGCACTCACGCCATGGAAAGCAGATCCAAGATGGAGACTCATGCTGGCAGAGTCACGGGTGTGGCTGGAAGCACTTCCACGGGTGTGGAAGGAGCCCCAGACAGAGGGCCGCCCCCCCCCACCTTCCCAGGCAGCTCGCCTCCAGGCACAGGGCTGCTCCCACCCTTTCGCGGCTCCTCAGGGCACATTATTTGCATTTACTAACTGATGGATCCCTTAACTCCAGACACTGCGCTTGGGACCCACTACTGGGGTTCCCATGGTTCAAACTTGAGCAGAGTTGATGGGCGCCGTAGGTCTCCATGGCGTAGGCCCATGATAGCAGATGACTGATGGTCACCTCAGCCACCTAGCATGACCTCTGTCGCCCCATAAGACTGGCTGCCACGGGGTGACAACCATATCTTGGTGGCTGCTGCTTCGCCAGCTCCCAGCACAGTCCTGGCATGAACACGAGGTCCCTTAACACTCATGCCTGTGGGACGCCTGGGATGGGCGTAATTTTGGAGTATTTCTCTTCCCTGCTCACACTTTTTCTGAAAAGCGGCCCCTCCTCTATGTACTGGTTAGCTGTCACCGTGTAACGAATGACTCCAGAACTTAGCAACTTGAAAACATCCCCCTTTTATTTCACAGTCCTGGCTGTGGGACGCTCAGTCAGTTGAATGTCTGACTTTGGTCTGGGTTCAGGTCATGATCTATCTCACAGTTTGTTGGATCGAGCCCTGCGTCGGGCTCTATGCAGACATCATGGAACCTTCTTGGGATTATCCCCCCACCCCCACCCCAGCTCTCTGCCCCGCCCTGATTGCTCTCTCTTTCTCTCTCTCTTTCTCTTTCAAAATAAATAAATAAACATTAAAAAAAAGAAAAAGAAAAACCATTCTCATGCCTAGGATGAACATGTAAGATGTCTGCAAACTTCGAAGCCGTGAGAAAACCAATGGTGAGGAAGTGAGATGTGGGGAAAATTGAAATGGGCCCGGTTTTTACTTTTTATTTCTGTACACATGCAGGGAAGCTCAGTTCCAAGAATATTCCAATATGCTCTGTGTAATTTCGGTCGCTCATACAATTATTATGTGTGGTGCACTGAAATTAAACGGATGGTTTATTTAGGCAGTCACCTCCCCAAATACTACGAGTTAAAAATGTGTGATAGAAAGAGCCAGAAGACACCAAGTAGCATCATCTCTCGGTTTGTGCTACTCTCTGAGGATCACCAACAGGCAGAGACAGAAAGGAGAGAGGGCAAAGCCAGTGTAGTCGCCACTGAACGCGGCACACGGGCTCTGCTCCCCGCCCTCCCCCCTCCCCGTGACCTGGGCCACGTCAGGTCACTGGAGATTATTCTCCGCCGCAGCTCCTGTGGAGGGTCCTCCCTGACTCCCGGTGCGAGTCCGGCCCACCAGCCAGTTGCTTGGACCAGCGGGGTGCAGCGTGAGCAACTCTGGAGAGTCCAGATCCCGCCTGAGCTCAGGAAGCAATGCCTCCTTGCTCTCACTGCCACGTAAGGAAGCACCACAAGGGGACAGAAACCCGGCTGAGGCAGCAGCGGAGCCCCCAGACTGTGGGGACAGAGGCCATGCCGGGCCCCCCATCCCATCCCCCCAGCTGGCTACCGCTGCCTGAGCACCCAGCCAGGACTGTGAAGTAAAAGGGGGATGTTTTCAAGTTGCTAAGTTCTGGAGTCATTCGTTACACGGTGACAGCTAACCAGTACATAGAGGAGGGGCCGCTTTTCAGAAAAAGTGTGAGCAGGGAAGAGAAATACTCCAAAATTACTGAGTTTTGGTTCTTGTCAAAGAGGCATTGGGACCAGATTTTAACATTTTTAAAATATCCAAACTTATCTATTTATCTATCTATCTACCATATATAGAAGGAAACAGTGCGGGGGGGGGAGGGGAGGGGCAGAGAGAGAGGGAGAGAGGGAGAATCCCAAGCAAGCTCCGAACTGTCAGCAAGGATCTCCACATGGGGCTCAAACCCACGAACAGCGAGACCAGGACCTGAACCCAAATCAAGAGTCGGACGCTCAACAACTCGAGCCACCCCTAAAATACCCCTAAAATATCCAGACTTCTAAATCTGGTCTTGCTTTTCTTCATCCTGAGCTTTCTGAGTCGGCCGAAACGATAGGTTGATAGAACCCCAGTAGTGGGTCCCAAGCTCAGTGTCTGGAGTTAAGGGATCCATCAGTTAGGAAATGCAAATAACGTGCCCTGAGGAGCCGCGAAAGGGTGGGAGCAGCCCTGTGCCCGGAGGCGAGCTGCCCTGGAAGGTGGGGGGGCCCTCTGTCTGAGGCTCCTTCCACACCTGTGGAAGTGCTGCCGGCCACACCCGTGACTCTGCCAGGGTCTCCACCCTGGATCTGCTTTCTGGAAGCCTCGGCCTGCCCCATGGCGTGAGCAGACCACAGCCGCTCTGGGGAGCCCCGTGCGGGTTTTGCACGGTGCTGCCGTGTGTGTGGAGTGGTGGTGGGGGAGGGGCTGGAAATGATGCCACCCTTTGGTGGCCCCCCCTGCAGCCAGTTTTGGAGGCGAGCCCGGGATGGACTGGCCAGCCCAACAACCTGTGAACCTATGGAGCCCGTGGTCTCCCAGCCTCGGGGTCGCACT
>NW_027527428.1:6060586-6062420 GCF_008692635.1 Crocuta crocuta | reverse complement strand
CTGGCGGGGGCGGGGGGGGGGGGGGGCGTGGTGAGGGGCTGTCTGCAGACCCGCGACTTGCCTTGTGTTGCAAAGAATGATCGCCCGGCGCAGCCTGGTCAGGGTCCCCTCTGGAAGGCAGCGACACCCTCAGCCTTTCTGGGTTTGCCACGTGACCACAGAGGCTCAGCTCCCTTCCCATCCCTTCCCATCCCTTCTCTACCTCCCTTCCCATCCAGCTACTGATTTTCCTCTGAGTCTGTCCCCTGGGAGTGGCCACGTGCCCCCCAGAAAGGGCAGGACCTGGCTCAACCCAACGTCCTTACACAGGGCAGGCAGAACACCCGCTGCACCCTGCACACCGGGCCGACTGATGTTCTAGAAGAAGGAAAGGTGCTAAAGGGCCAGTCTTTTCTCTGTAAGGCTGTTCCAGGTTCTGGGGGTTGTCCTGGCCCAGGGTGGCCCCGTGGAGAGAGCTGGTGCCTTTTTGAGAAAGAGGCGCCTCAGGATTAAGTGCCTCTGACACTTTCATGCTCTGGGCTGAACCTGGGAAGCTGAAGCCTCTGCTGCCGTATCTCTGTAGGAGGCTGGGGTGGGGGGTCCAGAACAGATGCTCGCTTCGACTCTGGTTACGTTTTCCTGCGCATTTGCTCGGTATTACCGTTAAATCTCAAGAGATGGCACTTAACCTGTGGTGCGGCTGAATCAGTGTAAGAAAATCCTTTGCAACTGGGGTTTTAAACAAATTCATGAACTTAAAAAAACAAACAGAATAAATGCGGCCGTGTTCCTGTTGAGGACCCAGCCCACAGAGCCTGGGTTCAAAAACCAGCTCCAGCCCCTGCCAGCTGTGTGACCTTGGGCAAGCCACTTAACCTCTCTCGGCCTCAGCTCCTCTTCTGTACAAGGCGGGTAATGGCGCCGCTCATTGCAAAGGATTATTGTGAGGATTATATGTGACAAATGCCCATAGGAGTGGTTAAGACGGGGCCAGGCCGAACGGAGGGTTTACTAACTGGGCAGTATTTGCATCATTACTCACGTTTCCTTACTGAACCATAAACAGAATCAGGGTCTTGTGTTGTGTTTTGTTTTTTTCTTTTCAGGAAAATAGTGAGCCACTATAGACTCAGACAGAAGCCCCGCCCTGTCTAAAATGATCACGAGGCAGTTTCTCTGGGAGAACTTGAGGGCCAGGGTGCCCAGCACCGGACCCTCTGCAGCCCTTGATCCTGGGCAAAGCCCGTGATTATCTTCACTTTCCAAATGTAGAAACAAAGGCTCAAAGAGGCCTTGGTGACCCGCCCAAGGTCATGCTCAGTGAGGGCTTGGGGGGTGGCGGGGCATCGGTCATCAAGGCACCTCACTGCCTCCGATCACGTGGGATGCAGTTTGATCAAAAAACGCCGTCCTTCCACATGAAATGTAACTGGGCGTGACTGTAATGGGACTCATTCATTCATTCCTTCATTCGTTCGTTTGTTCATGGGTGTCTGCCACCCGTGCGGCTCGCTGGGTCCTGTCTGTGTGCGCGCTTGAGCTGGCCTGTGTGCGAATGTTGCCCCCACGCCCCCGCCCTGTCCCCGGGCTGCGCGGACAGAGAGCCGCGTGGCCAGCACGTGACCTGCTCCGCCAGCTCCCCCTGCGGCCCCGACGCCCAGCTGCGCTTCCCCGAAGGCGAGGGCCTGCTGGCGACGCCCCGCTGGGACGAGCCCCAGAGGAACTGCGCCCTGGAGCAGATCTGCGGCGTGTTTCGCGTGGACCTGGGCCACATGCGCTCCCTCCGGCTCTTCTTCAGGTGAGAGCCCCTCCCGGCCGCTTCCTGCGGGGAGGGGGGGGGGCCAGGGGGGGGGGG
>NW_027527428.1:6058700-6060541 GCF_008692635.1 Crocuta crocuta | reverse complement strand
CGGGGGGGGGGGGGGGGGGCGCCAGCGGGCGGGGGCTTCGGGTCCAGCTGTGGGCAGCGGTACCCCGCTAGGGCTGCCCCCCGGAACCGGGCCCGGGCAGCTCCCAGACTCTCCCATGTGCCCTCAGGGCCTCAGGGTGGCGGTAGCCCCGCTGTGGCAGCCAGACCGGGCTGCACTGAGAGGGGGCTGCTCCCCGCCCCCCCAGGAGGCTTCGCAGCTGGGCCGGTGTGCAGGACGGGCATGGCTCTCCGCAGGAGGCACCCCGTTTTCATGGGGGCGGACCCTCCCTGTTAGCATCCGGGCTAGCGGCCACATCACATCTCTGCTGAAAGGCAGGGGGGCCCCGCACGTCGGCCCAGCACGTTGACATGAAGCACACGTGTCACTGGAGGGTCCCAGACCCAGAGCCACAGTCTAGCCTTTCAGCGAAGAGCAGCCAGGGCTGGGCTGAAGGCCCTGCTGGGTGTGTAGTGAGTCCTCCTGGAGGATTCTCGCAGGGTGCCCTCCAGGCCGTCCCACCTGGGCTCCAAATCCGATTCCACCTAAGGGCATCTGCACCCTGGTCTCTGGGGCACCAGAGGGGGAGTGCCGAAGAGAGGAGGGCACAAGGGGGGGACACCGGAGGGGAGGGGCCATAGGGGGGCACCCAAGGGGGGCCCTAGAGAGGAGGGGGCACCCGAGGGGGGGCACCACTCAGGCTGGGGATCCAAGGCGGCTCAGGCAGCCTCCAGGGAGCGAGGACAGTCCTACTTCCCGGCCTCCCCAGGGGGGCGCTGGTTTGCCTTCTTCAGCCAAGGGGGGCGATGGCTTGTGTGCGGGTGTAACTCTGTCCCCCTGTGGCCGGCAGCCAAACTCCACGGGGCCTTCCTGTTTCCTGCCCGGGGGTCAGCAATAGGGGCCTCNGCTCAGCGACGAGGCCTGCACCAGCGGCCAGCTGGTCATCGCCAGCCAGGAGAGCCAGTACAAGGTGTTCCACTTCCACCGCGGCGGCCTGGACAAGCTGGGCGACGTGCTCCAGCAGTGGAAGTTCTGCACCGAGACGCACCTCAAGGACCAGGTAGCCCAGAGGCCTGCCAGAGGGGCCCCGCGGGGAGTCACGGGCTGCCGAGCCCCCTCCCCGCCCCGCCCCTCCCCTCCCCTCCGACGGGGGGGCCCGGGCGCTGGGCGGCTGATAGAGCAGCGACTTTGAATTTGAAGCCTGTGCCCAGGGCTTCTTGTAAAGTCAGTGCTGTGCACTTGAAAAATCATGTTTTGACAGGGCTTCCTGCCATATTTTGCTCCATCTACATACAAATGTAATAAGAGCTCTTTAATTATCTGTTCAAGATACTGTATGTGCTTATTAGAAAGGGGCTGACTTTAAGATTCCCTCCCTTCCCACAGAGCCTCCTGCCGGCTTCCCTTACGACACTAGCCCGGCTTTCTTTTCCCCCCACATTGAACAACCTTTGATTTTTGAATTAAATGTCAGCTGCAGTTTTGCCCCGGATTCGTGACTGCCCGTGGAGACAACCTGACAGGCGGGCTCCCTGCTCGGAACAGCGGCCCCTTTGTCTGTGGCCAATCACATGTAATTTATTGCAGGCCCTCCCGGCAGAGGGAAGTTGGGCCGAACGAGGCATTAATTCCGTTTTTGCGGCCGGGGTCGCGCAGAGAGTGGGGGCNCCAGCTGTCGCCCCGGCCAGCAGGTCGCCGACGAAAAGACGTGCATGCAGTTCTCCATCCGCCGGCCCAAGCTGCCCTCGACAGAGACGCACCCCGAGGAGAGCATGTACAAGAGGCTGGATGTGACGGCCTGGCTGCGCCACCTGAACGAGCTGGGCCAGGTGGAGGAGGAGTAC
>NW_027527428.1:6052541-6058542 GCF_008692635.1 Crocuta crocuta | reverse complement strand
CTCGCGCGAGCGGCTGTGTGAACACGCCGATAGAGCAATCAAAGGCGCTGCGCTGAAAAGGACGCCTCCGGAGCGGGTTTGGGGGACCCCGCGCCAGCCTGTATAGAAGAGCTCGCGGTGAAATGCGCCGCTTCCAAAACCGGGATTAGGCCGCGACGTGAGAACGACACGTTCATCGGAGCGCCACACCAGGGTGGGCATTGACATTGAAATGAGCCTGGTTGTATCCTGTATGGGAATGGAGGGCCTCCACTTTCCCCTCCAAACATGTGCAAATTGCAGCGATCTGAATCAAGGCATCAACTGTCAAGAAGGCGCCGCAGAGCCACCCCAACACAAATCTCCGGGGATTTGGGGGTGCTTTGAGCAGCCCTGGTCGGGCCCCTCCCCAACTCTCGCTGCTTCCTGCAGGCCATTTTCTTCGGCGGCATTGATGTGTCAATCCGGGGGGAGGTCTGGCCCTTCCTGCTGCGGTATTACAGCCACGAGTCGACGTCGCAGGAGAGGGAGGCGCTGCGGGCGCAGAAGCGGAAGGAATATGCCGAGATCCAGCAGAGGAGGTGAGGGCCGCCCGCCCACCCCGCCCCGGCCGCCCAGGGGCACGTCCGCTGAGAAGGCAATTTGAGGTGCAATCCCGCATTGATAATACGTTCTGTGACCCAGACTTTCTTTGGAAAATGGGTCCCAGGCACGGAGTGATGGGCTGGGGATAAGTGCCGTCATTATCCCCAGCGCAGCTCTTTAGCTCTGTGTCAAGGTTTTAGAGTTCTTTTTCAACAGACTTAACTAGGCACTGACATCCCGCCGTGAGTGCCGGGTGGCAGCGGGGGTGGGGGGCGCCGGAGCCGGGCTGCCGAGGCCTCTCTGGGCCGGGCTGACCCTGGGCTGTGCTGGGGACCCGTGGAAAGCCTCGGATACGCGCCCAGCCCCCACCCCGACCCCGGGAGCGGGGGTTGGGGGGCGGGCCCTGCCTGGAGTGTACGCGCGGCTCGCTGAGCCCCGGGAGGGTGCCCTGCTCCGTGCCAGGCTCTCCATGACCCCTGAGGAGCACAGAGCGTTCTGGCGCAACGTGCAGTTCACCGTGGACAAGGATGTGGTTCGGACGGATCGAAGCAACCAGTTCTTCCGGGGGGAGGACAATCCGAACGTGGAGAGCATGAGGTACGCGCCACCGCCCCTCCCCACTTCGCTTCCTCATCCGCCACTCTGAGGGAGTCACCTTACCCACTCGTCTGTCTGTCTGTCTGTCCGGGAAGTCAAGGAACAGCAGCAGCAGCATCTGCTCGGTGGGGGCGCTTTCTCCCAGGCTCTACAATCAGCACCCCGGAGGCAGAGGATCATTAGCTAGTGTAGCCTACCACCGCGTCCTGTGGCCCCTCCCCAGGGTACCAGCAAGGCCTCCCACCACCTCCCTCCTCCGGGCATCCACCAAGCCTGGAGGCTCCTCCCCCGGTGGCCCTCCAGCACATAACGCCACGCAGAGCCCAAGGCTGGCATCTTTGACATTATGCTGCCGCCTGGCAAAATAACTGCACAACATTAGCAGCCCATAAAAGTGTCCCCGCCAGCCCACCCTGTGTCACAGGCAGGCACCAGGAGGAACATGAGACCCACGTGCTCCCTTCCCTGCCCTGGGGGTCCGGCCTATGGGCCGCTCCTAGGCTCTGAAGACAGTCCCCAAAGCTGCCCTCTTTGCCCCGCGATCGAGGTGGAGGGGGGATCCCTGCACCCTGGGCGACCCACCACCGAGGGCGTGGCAAGGGCGCTGACTCCTCGGCCCTGTGTCGCCAGGAGAATCCTGCTGAACTACGCGGTCTACAACCCAGCCATCGGCTACTCCCAGGGCATGTCAGACCTGGTGGCGCCCATCCTGGCCGAGGTCCTGGACGAGTCAGACACCTTCTGGTGCTTCGTGGGCCTGATGCAGAACACCATCTTCGTCAGCTCTCCGCGGGACGAGGACATGGAGAAACAGCTGGTGAGGCTGGGGGCCCCCGTGGTCACCGAGGGCACGCCGCCTCCTGCGGGGTCGCCGTGGCCGCGTGGCCTGTGGCTGCTGCGGGTCAACAGGAGGCAGAAGAGCCAGGGTGGACACTGTCTGCGGCGCCTCTGGGAAAGGGCCGGCTCCCGGGGAGGAACACGTGCTATTCCTTAGTCCCCGGATGCTGGCTGCCATCCCCACCCGCAGGCTGGGCTGGGCGGACGGGCCCCTCCCCGGGTGGCCTCCCCGCTCCCCGTGGAGTGAGGAAGGGGAGGCCTGTCACACCTGGCCCTGTGCTTTCCACAATGGGTCCTCAGGCGCATGGGGGCTGCTCCCTGGACGGGTCCGACGCCGTCAGGACGCCTGAGCAGGCAGGCATGGGAGGCTCCTGAAGCCACCCAGAGGCCCCCTGGGCAGTCGCCACACCCCATCTGGGGCAGCAGGCCTACCCTGCAGCCCCCAGCCAGCTCACCCCCTCTTCCCGGCCCCCCCACCCTGCACAGCCCGGGCAGCTGTGGATGTTGGGGCGGGGAACAGACAAAGCTGTGAGGCGGGGCCGGGAGCACTCAGCAGCACCCGTGTGTTCCGGTCACTTCCGAGAGCCGGGTGGGGGGGCGCTTGGATGTGGTCTTGGCTCCCACGTCCCAGAGACCGCTCCGGTCTGGAGGCGGACAAAGACGGAAGAGAGGCAGGCGGGTCCGGCCGTCTCTGCGGCACGCGGGGTCTGCCCACACGTGGCTGCGCACAGGTTCGAGCGCTGGTACTATGCGGCCTGGTCCTGTGGGACCCGACCTGCCCCGTGCAACGAGGGAAGAGCTGAGTGGAGCGCCTCGAATGCCAGGACCAAGGACCAACTGAATGGGAGCAGGGCAAAGCCGGGGATCCACAGACGGGTGGGGGGGCGGTGCCAGGATCCGGGAGGTATGGCTGGGAGGGTGAGGGNGCATTGACTCTGTGATGTCAGGTTTCCACGGCACCTGGGGAGACAATTATGGGGTCTGACACGATGCGCCCCAGACGGGCTCATGCAGCACATGGCCCTGTGACTCATTATCTGCCGGAGATGGATTTTCTAACGGCACTGAAGTCAGCCTCCATCTCGTCCCACGTCACTGGGTGGTGACCTTAAACGCAGGAATCGAGTGCCCTGGGCTTCAGAAACGCCCCCTCCCTGCTCTAAGTCAGCTCTGGAAGATGAAGGATCTTGGCGATGGGGGGGGTGGGGTGCGGGGCGATCCATGCATGATCCGCTTGCCTTCCCGGGGCGGGGAGTGTCAGAAACAGCCCCCTGTGGTGGCCACAGCCCCAGGCGGGAGCCTCCCATCCACCCCCAGGCAGCGAGCTCTGCCTCGCCCTGGGCTGGGCTTCCAGTAATGGTCTGAAATTGAGGATAAAGGAGCCAAGACAGGTGCGAATCGATTCCAGCAGCAGATTAAAGTAAGCAGGGGCAGACACATGCCGCCCACGGAGACCTGGCGCTAGGCATGCGTGCCTCTTGGGTGCAGGGCGGGGGGCTGAGGAAGGGCCCCAGGGGAGTGGGCGCCTCGCACGGAGCCTGAGGCCTCTCCGGTCCTGGCCTCACCCCCAGCTCTACCTGCGGGAGCTGCTGCGGCTGACACACCTGCGCTTCTACCGGCACCTGGTCTCGCTGGGCGAGGACGGCCTGCAGATGCTCTTCTGCCACCGCTGGCTCCTGCTGTGTTTCAAGCGCGAGTTCCCCGAGGCTGAGGCCCTGCGGATCTGGGAGGCCTGCTGGGCCCACTACCAGGTGAGCCAGGGCAGGCCGCTGGGCGCCGGTCCCCACCCACACCCTGCGAGGAGGCGCACCTGCTCTAGGGCCCCCTCCCCCGCAGCCCCGGCCCGCATGACCCACACACCAGCCCCGCACTGGGCGCCGGCCGGCGGGTCCCGTGGGCCTGGCTCGGACCTGCGGCTCGCCTCCGTGACTTAAATAGATGCGAACTGCCCGCTGACTGTGCTCATTACCACATTCTGGGGCCGAGCTCCCTGCTGCCACTCAGTGTGAAGGACGTCGTCACCGGGGTGCGCAGGGCCCCTGCAGCCCAGGACGCCCGTGGCCCACCTGCCGGGGCCCACGCCCGCCCGGTCCTCCTTCCTCACTCAGGATGGCTCAGGGGAAGAGCCCAAGACCCCGCGTCCCCATCAGCCCCTCCGGAGAGCCCAGGCCCCACCGTCCCGGTGCAGATTTCCACTTTGCGTCTGCTGTTAGCAGCACCCCTTCTGCAAAGCCCCCGAGAGCGTGTGGACCTGTCACATGGCTTTAACGCCCAAATTAGCAACAAGCCGGCGACGTTAAAGGATGGGCAAGTCTNCTTCCCGGCAGCCGGCAGCTCCATCACACAAGCCTTGCAGGTGGGTGGGAGCCCGCAGCGGCCTGTGGACACCTGCGCCAGTGCGCCCAGCCTTGCCGACGTTGCCGGAGGCACGTGGGGGGGGGGACAGCTAGTCCAAGGACACACGGTAGGTGCCCATCCGCGCCCTCCGCCCGTCTCGCCCCCGGCCCGGGTCTGACTCTGCGGACTGCCTGGAGCCGCGTGCTTGGCGGGTAGGCTCAGGGTGAACCGTCTGCATTCATCAACGGAATCACTGGCGTAGATGGTCCGAGACACTGGATCACGTATTTTTTGTAAACCGTGTCTGCTTTGCAAGGCTTCGTACATTTCCCAGCGGACCTGCTGCCCTCCTGACATCACGTTTCGGCTGACGTCACAAGTGAACTATGAGCGTTGCCCGATGGCCAGAGCCGCGTCGCCTGCTGATGGTCATCGCTGCGCTCTATCTCCGTTGGCCCGGCCCCTTGATGACATTCGTGGCCCAGAGGTGGGGAAGTGGCCCCATCATGGTAGTGGGAGTAAGGCCACTTCGTCAAGAGTGAGCGCCATGGTGGGGGGAGGCTCTTTTGAAGTGACCGCTGGGACAGAAGGGCTCTATTCTACACATTTACTACTAGCGTGGGGCAAAGGGGCTGCCCCAGGCCTCATCCTGCGAATGAACTGGGTTCTGTCCTGCTGCCCAGCCCTAGTTAGGACACGCCTCACCTCTTCCTCCCGACCTTTCTCTCTCAGAGGAGCTGGACACCCCCTTCCTGGAACTCCGCTGTCTCCCACCCCAGCGGGAGTTCAAATAGCTGCAGAAGGAAAGTTCTGAGACAAAGCAAGTCTATTCCGGATTCGTTCAAAGGAAGGGGCCAGGCAGCCTGGGGGACGGTCTGCCCGGAGCAGGCCGGGCGCAAGGCATTTGCTGACTGTTACCTCTGCCGGAATTGTGGGCTCCGCCCGGCCGTCTAGCTGTCCCGTCCGGCTGGCTGGTCGACGTCGGGAGACTAAACACGGGCTTCCTGGTGCTCCTTCCTCTTCCTCTGCCCTTGGGAACGAGGCGGAGTCAAAGGCAGCGTGCTCTCAAGGCATCCGGCGGCAGGAGAACACACAGAATGCCCCCCAGCCAAGTGCACGCCCGCCGAGTGCCGGCTTCCGGCCGCGTGCCTGGCGCTGCTGGGCAGTGGTGTGAGGGGGGCAGCAGGCGCATTGTAGCACTCCGTGGGGGCCGTCAGGAAGCTGCCTTGCTCCTCTCTGTTAGAATCTTCTCGATTTCTTAGCAACAAACCTAGGGGTCATCTCTGGGGCAAGACGGGATGTTCAGCCTCGAGGCAGGGAGACACTGACAGGAGGGTGGCTGCCAGAACATTCTCGCTGGCGTGTCCCACGGCCCCAGTGGCATGTATTGTGACCCAGCCTTCTGCACGCACCTTTATGAACAGACCAGAATGGGCACAGGCCAGCCTTCAGAGGAAGCCGTTCTTTGCCTCCCGGGTCGGAGGGCATCCAGAGAGCTGCATCCGTTCCCTTGTCCTCTCACTGCAGCCCTCGGGTGTGGGTGCTGACGCTGGCCCGTGTGCAGGTGGGGAAACTGAGGACAAAAGAAGCTTGCGGCTTGCCCAGGGCCTCGTGAACCCAGACAGCCTCACCCACACCTCTGCACTCAGCCTCCACCCGGGGCCTT
>NW_027527428.1:6052258-6052449 GCF_008692635.1 Crocuta crocuta | reverse complement strand
TTATCTGAACCAGACTCTCCCCCCCCCACCCCAGACGGATTACTTCCACCTTTTCATCTGCGTGGCCATCGTAGCCATTTACGGGGATGACGTCATTGAGCAGCAGCTGGCCACCGACCAGATGCTCCTGCACTTTGGAAACCTGGCCATGCACATGAACGGGGAGCTGGTTCTCAGGAAGGTAAGTGCTG
>NW_027527428.1:6046341-6052153 GCF_008692635.1 Crocuta crocuta | reverse complement strand
CCAGCCTCAGGCCCGGGCCCTGGAGCCTGCCCCCCGCCGCGTGCACTGAACACAGTACCGGGGGCCCCTCACTCACGGACTCCTGGCCCAGAGCCAGGAAGGCAGAGAGGGGCTTTGGGAGGGGCCGGAACGAAGCGGGAGACGGAGAGCTTTGCCACCCCCGTTCCCAGGCCCCTGCAGCGGCCCTCGGGGGCAGCGAGGGGGACCTGGGTCAGCGCTGCCCACCGCAGCGGGAACAGGCCCTGCAGAGGCTGCCCTGGGGAGCGCGGGGCGGACGGGGCTCCGGGGCCCCACGGTCGGGCGCTGAGCCACAGGGGTCGCCCTGCCCCGCTCCTGCCGCCCCTTCAGACCAGGGCCCCCCAGAGCCTCCGTTGCCCAGGCTGCCGCCCCGCCCACTGCGTGCCCTCTCTCCGCAGGCGCGGAGTCTGCTGCACCAGTTCCGCCTGCTGGCCCGCATCCCCTGCAGCCTCCACGACCTGTGTAGGACGTGCGGCAGCGGCATGTGGGACAGCGGCTACATACCCGCGGTGGAGTGCACCGGCCACCACCCCGGCTGGGAGAGCTGCCCCTACGGGGGCACGGCGGAGACCCCTTCGCCCCGGCCCCCCAGAGAAGGCAAGAAGGGCGCCAAGGTGCCTCGGGAAGGCTTCGGTTTCCGCAGATAGCTCGTGCTCCCTGCGCGCCGCCGAGGCCCCGGGCATGCGGGAGGGGCAGGGATGGGCATGGAGGGGACGGTAGACAAATAAGGAAAAAGAGACTTGCGGCAACAGGAAGAGAACCTTTTCGTATTCGCGACGTAAGTAGAGCCCCGGAGTGACAGAAGTTACGACCCGCCAGCTGCCCAGAGAGGAGTCAGCTCCGGAAGCGGTGGAGCCAGAATGGACGCTGTCAGCTGCCGATGCCCGCCTCGGGGGCTCCCCCAGCTCCAGCGGTGACCCCGGCAGCGCCAGGCGGTGAGAAAGGACCAGAAGGCCCGCTCCCCCAGCAGCACAGGGAACGCAGAACAGAATGGGGTCCCGTCCAGCCCTGAGACACCTCTGCAAGCTGGACACACGTCGTCATCAGGCCCCATTTTCCGAGCGGGCCAGTCTCACTTTCCACAGCTTCAGAGCTACTATGAAGATGTCTACAAACAAAACAAAACAAAACAAAACAAAACCCGGTGGTTTCAGGATAGAGAGGGGTAGGCACAGTGGAGGGTCTGAGAAGCTGGGGGCTTTTCAGTGTCTGTTTAGACGTTTTATGCTCCTGGTATCAGCCCGAGCCTCGAGGTGTTGGACTCCCCTCCCGTGGTGGAGGGGGCTCTACGGGAGCATCTTTGACATTGTTGAAGGTCCCCGTCACCAAACACAGCGACCAGCCGGGGGCCATGTGTGCAGGCAGGATCGACAGTCTCTGAAGGAAGTGGTAGTGCGTTAAATGACCATCCAAGACAAAGGCACCGGAAAGAACTAGAAAGGCTCCCGCGTCCCCACAGGCCCTGCACAGCGTGAACGTGGGCCTCCTGTAAGCTTCGCGGGTGGTTGGGGGCAGCAGTGACCGCAGCAATGTAGCCGGCACTCAGGACACAGTTGCCCCTTCCGGGACCTAGCGGTGGACAGGGGAGGGTGTGGGAGAGTCCCCAGCCAGCCAAAAAGCATCCGGCCTTTTGCACGGGAAGGCTGCCTCTTGAGCCGTTGGAGTCGTGGAGGTGTGAATCTGTCCCCGAATCCTCCTGCACATCCTTGAAGGGGTCATCGTGGAGACACTGAGGCTTCCTCCCGCTCTCGGCCTTCTCCCTGGGGAGCAAACTCCGCTGCTGGTGCCACGTGAAAAAGACATGTATCCACAGGAAAGGAAGTTACCGGCCCCCTCCCTTGAAGCTTCTCAGTCCCCCATGAGCCCAGAGCCTCCCGCAGGCAAGGTGGCCAAGACTGGCATCTCCGAGTTCCCAGTGCTGTTGTCCCCAGAGCCTTCTGGGGAGACTCTCCTGGAGCCCCCACAGTCCCCAGATCCTGGGGTGCTGGCTATTTCAGCCCAGCAGCAGGGTGCAGGCTGGGTGGGGGTGGGCCTCTGGGAAGAGGGAGTTGCCTTTCTGTGTTGGCCCCCAGTCTGCTTTGAAAAAAGCTTCAGCTAAGCAGGCGCCGTACCGGTTCTGCCGTAGAAACCACATCCACATGAACTGGTGTTATCAGTTATCCATTGCTGCAGCGGTGCTGTGTAACAAATGAGCCCCAACCCCGGCAGTCTCACACACAGCCTGAGGGTCTGCGGTTTAGGCTGGGCACTTCTGGTCTTGGCTGGGTGTGCTTGGGGAGGTTACATCCCGGTGGGGTGCTCACGTGTGGACAGGTCACGCCTGGCACTGCGCCGTGTCTCTCACATCCCCCACCGCCCCCTGCGAGCTAGCCCCGGTCAGGGCAAAAGTGCAGAAGCAGAAGTGCACGGGCACCTTCCCAAACCTTGGGGGAGGCCACACCTGCTGTCATCCCGTTGCCAGAGCAAGTCACACAGCCGGACCCTCCCCTTTAGTAAGAGGAGCCACGCAGGGACAGCAAGGGGCTGGGAATTCAGAGGGTGAGAAACCGGACAGTCTGCCACCGCCTCCAGGAAGTCTTGGTCCAAATAACCCTGTGTGGGAGCCCTCCCATCAGGGGCATGGCTTCCCCTGTAAAGGCAGGAGGTGCCCGAGGGGACAGAGGGTGCTCCTGGGCTCACCTGTCTAGCGAAGTAGCATCTGTGCATTTTACTGAGATACTTTGTGCCTTTGGGCTGCTGTGTATGTGGGGGTGGGGAGGGGGTGCCAGGTGATCCCTTCACTTTGGAGGGTCCTGGGTGCAAACAGTCCTGCCGAATCTCCCCGCTCCGACAGCTCCCACGACCCCTTACAAGTGCCGCCCACCCTCACCCCTCACACCGCCCCCGCCTCACACCCCTGTACGCCGAGCAGGCCCCCAGTGAGACCTTCGCCTCTCAGAGCAGCCAGAGTCTCGGAAGCGGGAGACCTGGACGTGTGGAGGAAAGGCTTTCTGGAAGGTGGGGAAGGCCCGCCTTGCAGGGCTCCCTTAATCTGGATGCAATTAGAGGAAACCAGCCAAAAACCCTGCGGCAGCTGTTGCCCCGGGATTATTCCCAGCCAGCAAAAGGCATTAGGTTGATAATTCCGTCATTAGACTTCTAGCCTTCCCACCTCCGATTCGTGCAAATATGGGATAATCAGCCCGGCACGGCCGTCCTCCGTGATGCTGCTTATTTAACCCATTTTTTTAAATGACACTTAATGTTATTGGCTGGTGTGCGTGTGTGCGCATACTTAATTTCCCCACCGCTGATGCCTGTGCTGACGCCACACGCTGTCGGGGCCCCTGGGAAGAGACGGAGCCTTTGATGCGCATGTGCTGGCATGGAAGGCACTGACGGGCAAAGCCGGGGCTCGCCGGCCCCGGGGAGGGTGGCTCTCCCGGGGGAGAGGGGAAGACAGGGCCTGGGAAGACAGGGGGATGCCGGGCCCCGGAGCGGGTTGGGGGGGTGCAGGCTGGTGCGATTGGAGCCTGGTTAAGTGCAGAGAACAGTGTTCTGTTCCAGAAGGCTCCAACCCAAGTCCCAGCCGGGAAGACTGGACTCACAGGTTATGGGAATTGGCGTCCCAGTGTGGGAGGGACAGGGTGGGGGCCCAGACCACCTCCTCGGGGGAGGGGGCTCTGCGATCCAGAAAGGGCGGCCCGGCTCCCTCGGCAGCCTCCGTCTGGGTGCCATCAGCAGCAGCACCTGGTCCTGATCGGCCGCATGTCAGGCAGTGTGGAGGTTTCCAAATCCAGGACCCCAAGCGTGTGTCCCTTTGATCTCTCAAAGCCCCGTGTGCAGTGAGCAGCCAGACGGGATGAAGCTTCTGGTCCCGAAACGGGCACTTCTCCCAGGCTAAGTGGCCGCGGCTGGCAGGGGGCGGGGGATGGGGTGCTCTGTGGTTTCCCCCTCGGTTTCTGTGAGGTCCCTCTTAGCTCTCCTAGCCCTTCCTTGTTTGGGAGAAGTCGCTTGGAGTGTGACTGTCCTCAGGGTGATGGGAGTCTGCTCATGGCACAGCCTCACCCCTGCATCTGGCCTCCCCTCCCCCATAGGGAGGCTGGAGGGTGCCAGGGACCCCTGGGTTCACCCGGCAGAGAGAAGGAAACCTATTCCAGTCTGCGTGCCCTGAATGGGAGGAAGGGAAAGGCATTCCCCCAGGAAGACCCACACTCATGCAGGGGTGTGGACTGGGCAAGGGGAGGTGGCCTACGGCCCAGGGAGGGGCCCCTCAAGCTGGACTTGCCACATCCCCAGAGCCTTGAGGGAGCCACACAGCCCAGGGTCCGATCAGCCCTGTGTGTCTAAGCCAGGTATCCCTTGGAGTGAAAACATTGTGTCTGGACGTTCCTGGCTCAAAGGGAATTGCCAGCTCATTTCCTCCAAAGTTGTGAAGCCTGAGGCCAGGGCTCCCCATAGGGGTTGAGCAGTGTTGCCTCTCTGAGCCTCAGTTTCCCCATCTGTAGAATGGGAATGATGGTACCCACCCAACCTGCCTCACCGCTGGCCGTGGGGCCCCTCCGTGTAAAAGCTGTCCTAAGGGTGATCTGCCAAGCCCCAGGGGCCCTCACCCGCCACTCAGGGAAGAGACCGCTGACCCTGGCCTTCAGCAGCCTCGCCTGAGAGCCATAGCACATCCCCGCTCCACAGCTCTCCCTGCTTCGGGAGTCCGTGAACCTGTTCCCTCTCACATCCCCACCTTGCTGTGTGTGTGCCCAGCCGGTGGGAAACCTTTCTGTGCCTCTTCTGTAAAACACCCCATGCGCCCCCACTCCTGCCACCAAGAACAGTCAGCAGGACCCGTAGCCTCAGCAGCCCTGCAAGATGCCTGTCTGCGTGGACGTGCAAGGCTCTGGCAGGGATGTGTGCTGGACACGAGGTCTCACCCGCACCCCGGGAACCCCCGCCCCGCCCCGTGCTGGGACTCTGGTCTCCCAGGTCAGAGCTGTGGGACCAGGGGACGGCCATCCCCCGGCCTCCAGGGAGCGGGGCAGAGGTACGCGCAGCCCGCGGGCATCTGGCCCTCCAGACACATGGCGCTGACTTTCTAGGCGGGGAGATAACATTTCAGACGCGACGAGGGATCGGCCCACCCGGAGTCTTCTCTCCAGCATCTCGTTGGCTGGCGGGGTCTGCTGTTGAAGGGAAAACTTAATGAAATGTCCGTCCTTTTCAACAGATAACCATTGCAAGCGCTTCTTTCTCTGTGTTTTGTTTTGTCTTGTTTTGTAAATACAGTCACCTGCCAGGCAGGCCCTGCCCCAGGCCTGGGCTGGTCACCGTGACCCCTGGTCGCCGTGGCCTCCCAGCAGTGCCGCCGGCTCTCACCGATTCCCTGGCGAAGTAAATAAAATCGTAGTGACGGCACACCTACGCTGGAGGCGCCTCGGGAAGGTCAGCCCGGGAAGGTCCGCTGGGCTGTCAGGCCGAATCGTGGCTGGATCTGGCGCTGGGCAAAGAGGGCCTCCCCGGAAGGGCGAGGGAGGCCTGCGGACGCTTCTGGGCAATTCTGNGGAATGGAGGGGGGCGGGGGCAGGAGGGCCAGGAGCAAAGGTGGTTCCCACGTCCACCTTGGAGGGGTCGGTGGGAGCTGGTGAGAGGCCGGGGAAGGCCTGGGGGCCCCCACAACCGGGTCCCTGAGACGGGCCCCAGCGCCTCAAAGCGCACAGGGGGCTTTATTGAGACTCAGCGGCCGCGGTTCCGACTTCAGGGAAAGCTGGAGTCTTGCATCGAAGAACTTTTTAAAGGAGGCAAAGAAGATGAACTTGACCTT
>NW_027527428.1:6046072-6046224 GCF_008692635.1 Crocuta crocuta | reverse complement strand
GGGCTGGGGGGGGGCGTGGGGGCAGGGAGCTGAAAAGAGAATTCTGGCATCAGCCTCTCCCACCTCCAGCCCTGTCCTCGGAGCCCCACGGGGGCGAGGCCCCGGGCCCCTGGGGGTGCTGGGGAGGCTGGGAGGTGGGGGTGTGCTCCTGG
>NW_027527428.1:6037216-6045996 GCF_008692635.1 Crocuta crocuta | reverse complement strand
CCTGGTCCCCCGAGGGTGCTGGGGAGGCTGGGAGGTGGGGGTGTGCTCCTGGCGCTCCTGGAGCAGGCGGTTGGGTGAGGGGCGCCCAGCCCTGAGGGCAGAGCCTTTGAACTTCAAGCTGGTTTTCCACAGTTTTGTGTCTCTGCCTGTAAGGGGCGGAGGGAGGGCAGGGGTAGAGCTCTCCCGAACGTCTACACGGCTGGGGCTTCTCGTGTGTGCGGGGTCCGCCTCACCCTCTGCTACCCGGCCTTGGCTGAGACGTCCAGCAGCCTCCTCAGCCCTTCCCTGCCTGCCGGGGTGGGGGTGCCCCTGCCTGAGGCTGGCTGCACAGGGGCCACCGGCCCGGGGAGGGGGGCAGAGGTGGTGGCGCGCGTGGCTGGCGGCTCCACTTAGAGAAACCTTTGTGCTCCCCTGAGACACGGGGAGGCCAAACCCAGCCCGGAGCTGACGCACCAGTGACGGCCAAGTGCAGGTGGAGCCGGGAGCCCAGGGGCGGCTCGTCTTCAGGAAGGGGGGGTCCTGCCCCTGCGGCTCAGCCCTGCCTGGGGATGAGGCCCGCTGGGAGCTCCCGCCTTGGGCCGAGGACTGGCCCCACCCAGAAGGGCCTTCCGATGCGGGGCGGCTGCCGGCTCCCTGGGTCCGGGCCAACCAGGATGTGCACAGCACAGGAAGATGTTTGCCGTCGCTCTGCTCCCGTCCCCCCCCCCCCCCAAGTGACACAGGGACGTGCCGCTGGCTGGGCCAGATGCCTCAGGGGCGGCCCTGGAAAGGCCCAGCCCTCTGCTTTCCTGCGGTCCTGAGGACCCTGCGTGGGAGCAAGTGGCCCGTCTGCTTCCGTGTGGACAGGCCGTCCGCGCCCCTCAGTGTTTCTACCTCTGCTGGTGACGGAGGGCGTGATGCTCCTGGGGGCCTTGCTCACCTCAAAGCGAGGGAGCATCCTGTGGGGAGGCCCCGTGGACCTGCCCCGGGGCCCCAACCAGAGGCCGGCAGGCCCCTGGGCTCCTGGGACAGGCACGCATTTACCCCGCCAGGCCCCTCAGATGTGCACACGCTGAGTCTGAGCGGCCTCCCTGCCCCCGCCCCGCCCCCCTCCACGGGTGTGACTCCAGAGCCTCGGGTGAGCAAGCAAGTCCCTTTCCTCCATCAGGTGGGATCCCGCCAGGAGCCCCCGGGACCCAGTTCAAGTTCAGTTACTGGTGTCTGTCCTTCCCCGTCCACCCACCCACCCACCTAAAGACGTTCGGAGAGCAGGGATGGGGGGGCCCGGTGCCGCCTATGCAGGCGCTTCCTGCTGCTGGCCCTTCGCTGCCACTGACTCGCCCTGTATCCAAGCCTGGGGGGCCTGGCTCTGTCCTGTGGCCGCGGCCCCCGAGCCGGCACACCTGCGTCTCTGTCCCCATCCTGTCCCAGGGAGGGGAAGCCTCCAGACCAGTGTCCCCTCCACTCCACACACACGGAGCGCCCCCCAGCAGCCCTATGCCCCCCCTCACCTCTGGGAGCACCGGCCTTCAGGACGGACCTCCCCCCGCCCCCAGGCCGGCCACAGGCCCTTCCCACCGCCCAGCATAAATCTCCCGGCGATGAAGGGGCCGCAGGCTTGTGGAGAAAAGGGCAGAGAGAACAGAGCACAGTTGTCCTTCCGCGTCATCGACCGCACAGGTGGCCTCGCTATTGAAGGGCGTGCGTGTGAGCCTCGCCTGTGGGCACAGGTCCCCCAGCCGGTCCCCCTTCTCACAGCCATCCGGGGGGGCCCAGGCCTGCCTGGGCAGGTTCATGCCCTCTGCAGACCCGAGGACACCCCTCCCCGCAGCAGTCTCGGGGGCCACACCCAGGTTGGGCACCAGGACAGCCCACTCCCCATCCGCCCCCTCCTCTCCCTGTCACAGGAGACAGCCCAGATCTCTGGGCTCCTGGGGCGTGTACTGTAATGCAGAGAGAGTGGCTTGAAAATAGGCCACTCAGTCTCCGTGTATGATAATACATCTGCCTTGATGGGTCAGATGCCACCCGGCTCTTCCATCAGCGATCTGACACTGAACAAAAGAGGGCAGTTTATATGTTGAATCGTTGGAGAGCACGCCTTAAGGATTTTCTAAGCCGATATTTGGATGCCGGGTTTAGGATGCTGCAACAGAGGTAAAGAGCCATGGCTGGGCACAGCAGCCCCTCAGGGGGCAGAAGCAGGTTCCAACCCCCTCCCCCCAAGTAACGAGAGACACATGCAATGCAACAAAATGGGAAGCCTTCGCCAAGGACCAGCCATGAAGCTTACTGATAGAGTTCATGGATAGCTAGCTGTGACTAAGCACAATAAAAAAGACACTGAGGGTCCTAGTGGCTGCAAGTTAAGGATGAGTGAGCCGTGGCCTGGCAGTTTTAAATCTAACAGCAGGGGCGCCTGAGTGGCTCAGTCAGTTAAGCGTCTGACTCTTGGTTTCTGCTCAGGTCATGATCTCGTGGTTTGTGGGTTCAAGCCCCGAGTCAGGCTCTGTGCTGACAGCGTGGAGCCTGCTTGGTCTCCTTTCTGTCTCTCTGTCTCTGTCTCCCTTTTTCCTTCTCTCTCAAAATAAATAAACTTAGGGGAAAAAAGATAATTAAAATCGAACAGTAAACCACAGCACAGCACTGGACAAGGGCCAGTAAATCCTGGGGCGGGAGGGCAGAGCTCTGGACGGGGCTCACTGGGGAACGGTGGTCAGTGTCCCGACACCAGCTATGGGGTGACGGAGAAAATCCCGGAGGGAGGGGTACCCTATGTGACCTCTCAGAAGGGCGAAGGAGAGGGCCCTGTTCGAAGCAAGGACTGAAGGAGAATAGATGTTTTCCCAGGTGTATGAATTAGTGAAGTGAATGTCTGTTTGCCATTCTGTACTTTTCTGGGCGAAGGCCTCAGGGGTCACGAGAGGTGCTGCCAAGGGGCCGGGCATCGGAAGAGCCCCCTCCAGTGGCTCACCCCTCGGTGCCCCGCCTGCCCGCCTTCGGGAACCGTGTGGACCCCCGCCTGCAGCTCAGCGCTGGGGCGGGGTGGGGGGTGCCTGGCCCTCACGGGCTCCTCGCTTCACAGGCATACGGTGCAGGATGGAGAGACAGGCTAGAGAGCCCCGACTTTCCGGATGGGCTCAGCGGGAAGCCGGCTCTCTGATACACGCTCCCCGTTTCCTTCTGCAGAAGGAAACCCAAGCGTCCTTGACAAAGAAGTNCCCCTCCCCCCCTCCACAGGGCAGTTTCCAGGCATCTGGCCCCACCTTCTGTCCTGCCCACCTAGGGCAAAAAGTGCCAGCAACCCCAGGCCTCCGGGAGAATCCCACCCACCTACGCAAATACCACAGTCGGTGCCCCACTTCCAGACACGTTCTTCATACATTCCCTCAGTTTTCTGATAAATCCCTAGGTGCTGTGAAACGATAAATTGATTTATTTATACATATATATTTTTAAAATTTTTAATGTTTATTTTTGAGAGAGAGACAGAGAGTGAGTGGGGGAGGGGCAGAGAGAGGGAGACACAGAATCCAAAGCAGGCTCTGAGCTGTCCCCACGTCTCTGCGGGGCTCAAACCCACGAACCGTGAGATCATGACCTGAGCCGAAGTCGGACACTTAACCAACTAAGCCACCCAGGCGCCCCTACTTTTTATTTGAGAAAGAGAGAGAGCACGTGAGCGAGCGAGGGAGGGAGGCAGAGAGAGAGAGTGGGAGAGAGAGACTCCTAAGCAGGCTCTACACAGCACAGAGCCCGACGCAAGCCTCGATCCCACATCCCTGAGATCGTGACCTGAGCAGAAATCAAGTTTCGTGCATTCAACCGACTGAGCCAGGCGGGTGCCCCTGAAATGATTAATTTAGATGGACATTTCCTTCCTTCTTGGTCTTGCTGCTCAGCTGGGCTGCATGGCCACAGGAGAGCCAGCCTGTAGGGGCTGTAGGTCTGAGCCAGGCAGACGGACGGTGGTGACACCTTGCAGGTCACACAGCCTGGAGCAGGGTGGGAGGTGTCCCCGGTGGAGGTATGTCCGGGGAGCTAGACTACACCGCAGGGGGTTGAGACAAAGAAAGGAACATTTTGCCTGGGATGCGCACCTCGTGGCTACAGAGGGGGTGGGGCCCTTCAGGGTAGGTGAGACCCACGTTAGTGCAGGTAGGAAGAGGTGCCCCAGCCCGGGGGTATCTTCAGATGCCCGCGGGCAGGACAGCTCAGCGAGGCTGGACTGGGTCCCCCTCACTTCTGGGCTGCAGCTCCCCTCTCCCTTTCCGGAGCCTTCCACATCGCCCCTCCCCCATGAAAGAGTCTGCAGATTTAAGAGCCTTACCGGTAGGCTCACTGGGCCAGACTGCAGCCTCCGGGGCAGCCCCAAACAGGTCCCGGGGCCCCGGAAAGGCGGGGGGCTTCCAGCCTGAAACGCAGTTATTGGTTCCCCGCACAGACCCTGACCCACATCGCGTGCCTGAAACCGGCCTGCGACGCCAAGGTCTGCTTGTAGAGTGGGCTCCTGGGCCCCCACAGCCTGCTCAATGACCGTGTCCATCGGAAGGGACACCCTCCAGAAAGAATCCCACAGACCCCTGTGGCTTAGCCCCAGACACGGACAGGCACCCAAGAGACCGCGGGGGGGCCAGACAGGACGGGGACCCCCATAGGGTGTTTGCTTTTCTAGAAAGCAAGTTCCAAGGCCTCCCCCACCCCCACCAGCTCTGCACCTGCCTGCGCGGCCCCTCGGCTGTCCTGAGGGATCCGGGCAGAGCCGGCTGTGGGATTCGGCTACGCGGTCACCTCTCTGCAGAGCCTGGGCTTCTCACCAGGTGTTGCTCCCGTGGGAGGGAGGCGGGCGGGCGGGCGCTCACGTCCCTGCCTCGGCCCACTGGCCTCAGGGAGCCCCACGCCCACTCCAGGCCTCCAGAGCCGGGGCCCCTGCGCCGCGAGCCGCACCTGGCCTGGGGCAGAGGAGGCACGTGTGGGCACAGTGGGGCCGCTCGGCCTCAAAACTAATCCTCCGCACGAATCCCCGTTTCCCCGGGAAGAGGGCCACGCTTTCAGCTCCATCACGTTTTCTGCAGAAGGGGCTTTGTTCGGTTTCTTTCGATTTCACACCCAGCGGCCTTTTCTCCGCGTGGGGATCCCCGCCTACNCCACTGATCTAATCATATCAGGTGTGCTCCAGATAAATATTAATAACCCGGTGACAGAGGGGATCTGGGAGAATCTAATTAAAAGGACACTGTGCGAGCCGGCCGCCTTGCCAAAGAATCGTTCGCAGGGAAACCCAGGGGCCGGGCGAAGAAAACACGCTGAGCACCCCCAGCGGGGTCGAGGGGGCCTTGAAAGGAAGATGCAGGGGCGCCTGGGTGGCTTAGTCGGTTAGGCGTCTGACTTTCGCTTAGGTCATGATCTCGCAGTTCGTGGGTTCGAGCCCCGCGTCGGGCTCTGTGCTGACTGCCAGCTCAGAGCCTGGAGCCTGCTTCAGTCTGTGACTCCCTCTCTCTCTGACCCTCCCCTGCTCACGCTGTCTCTCCCTCTCTCTCCTAGAAATAAATAAAACATTAAAAATTTAAAAAAAAAAAAAAGGAAGATGCAGCTTGGCCCTTCCTCAGTGCCGCACGTGCCGGAGAGTTCTGCCCGCGGACGGCCCCCAGCCCACCCGCCAAGGGCAGTGGAGCGCAG
This sequence comes from Crocuta crocuta, assembly GCF_008692635.1. Taxonomy (NCBI): domain Eukaryota; kingdom Metazoa; phylum Chordata; class Mammalia; order Carnivora; family Hyaenidae; genus Crocuta; species Crocuta crocuta. The sequence continues at coordinate 6,040,338 of NW_027527428.1, read as the reverse complement.
GACAGACCCAGCCCCGAGCAGGACGGGTGCTTCGGCCCAGGGCCCTGGGGTTCAGCCCCGGCCTCCCTCTCGGGCACCAGCCCCGGGGCCCAGCCTCGCTGGGTGCCTCGCTCCCCGGGGACGCCCTCCTCCCCGCCCACTCGGCCTTTCCCTTGGTCTCTGTCTGTGCCCAGCTGGCGCTCTCTTTGCAAAAACCAAACTTTCACGTCCCGCCCTCCCCCCCGCCCTCCTCTGGAGGCAGAGAAGAGGGCATCTCAGGCCTCCCTGGTGCCTGGAGTTCCCTGGGGGCCTGGGGGGGGCCGCTCAGCAATGCCGCAGCCCTGACCTCCCCGCAGCCCAGAGCTGCCCCAGCCCCGGCCCCCGAGCCCGGCCCACGCGGCGGCACCCCTTGTCACAGGGACTCACGGCTCCCGGGCCCCTCTCTCTTGAAGTCAAGATTTTGGGGCGCCCCTGGCGTGAGCTAATGGTGCTCTCTGGCCTTGGTCGACCCGGCTCGGTCCGGCTGGAGCAGGAGCCCGGCACAGGGCAGCCGTGGGCCCTCCTGGGGCCCCTCCTCCGTCCAGCCGCCCAGCCCCACGCTCACCCGGGCCCGGCCCCCAGCCCTGGCCGGGCGGGCACCTCGGCTTCAGATCTAGACAACAGCAGCTTTCCTCTGCGTCTGCAGTAGCCGGGCCTCTGTCCAGGCCCCGCGGCCCCGGACTCCATCCGCAAGAGAAGCACCTGTGAGGGTGGGGCGCTGCTGACCCGTCCCCCTGGCCGTGACCGGGAGCCTTCCTCAGGGAGGCCGGGACGAGAAGGGGGCTGTTCCTCTAGTCCCGCTCCAGCCATGTCCTGTCATCTGGAATACCCCCCACGATGGAGAACTCACCACCTGCCGGCAGAACCTATTTGATGGGACACACGGAACCCAGCGCAGACCAGGCAGACCTGGGGTGGGGGGCTAGCCAGTGCCAGGACCCCAGCATTCATGCCTTTCCATCCATCACGGCACTCAATACTCACAGCAGCCAGATGGGGGCGGTGCTGGTTTTACCTATTTCGTAGAGAGGGAAACAGAGAGGTTAAGTAATTGGCCCAAGGTCACCCAGCCAGGAGGTAACAGAGCCAGGACCAGTGCCCAGTATTTCCCATTCTTCTTTCCCAAGGCTTGGACTGTCCTCCCCAAGGGAGGGGACGCTGTGAGTGCTGTCCAGGCAGCATCGTGAGCCTCCGGTTTAGCTAACTCTGAGCGGAGCGGCCCATTCTCTCCCTGGGTCCTCCCTCATGCCTACACAGGGAGTGAGCGGCCGGCCACGCACACTGATCTTGGGTGTGGTGTCGTGAGGCCTCCCTGTCTCTACACCTTTGTCTGTGACAGCGTGGGGCACCTCTGTCACACACACAGCCGGAGGACCGAAGCTCCCTCCCCCTGCCCCCTGGAGGGGCTCACCTGGCTCTGTTTCCTCCCCTGGGACCACAGCCCCAGGCAGGGAGAAGCCGGGGACCACACTCCAGGCCGAGGGCACCGGCAGCTGCCCCGGAAGCCACCCCCAGAGCTGCGGGCCCGGCAGACTCTCCCACACGTGGGCTCGCAGTCTGTGGGCAGAGGGACGCAGCCAGAGGTGGTGCATCACTGGGCTGCGTCCTGGGGAGGGGGGAGGGAGGCAGGGGCCTGGCCCCAAGGGGCGGCTCTGGGATGGAAGGGGGTGCCATCAGCTTCAGAGTCCCCCTTACGGAAGGGAAAGGGGGCCCTGAGAGAAGGGAAGCGAGGACTGGCGCACTGCGAGCCCGGCGGGCGCCAGGGGACGGACGTGGGGACAGGGCGGGGCTGTGTGGCCATTCTGAAGGAACGGAGGGGACGCCTCACGCCTGCCTTGCTGTGGGGGTGCCTTGGGGGTGGGAGCACAAGCTTGGGCTCCATCCCAGGCCCCCAGGGCAGATCCACGGCTCTAAACTGGGGCCCTAGCGCCCTGCCCTCAGACAGTAGTAGGCGCCTGTTGTATGCCAAACTCCTAGGCCAGGTAAAGGATGTGTTTTCAGACAAGAAGGGAGGGTGAGGGGCGCTGCTCACCCGCATCCCCGAGGAAGAGGGTCACCGGTCTGGAGCCAGCAGGGCAGGCTGTTCGCACCCCCCCACCCCCCCTTCACTCCCCCTACACAGGGCCGCCCCCGGGCCCTGCCGTCTCAGGACGCAGTCGAGTCCACTGCGTCACTGCATGGGCCCAGCAAGGGGGGAGACCCGGGCTGCCTGACGGATGCTCGTCACAGAAACCACCCCGGAATACACAGGAAGCCTGACAAGCTCTGCTGGTGGTGGGAGGGCCCCAAGGGAGGAGCGTTTGACCTGGGGCGGCAGTGAGCGAGGCTCAGCTTCCGGTCCTGCATCCCGTGGGGCCTCGGGGCTGGCTGCCAGGATCGCCTCTCCCCCCCATCAGAACCGAGGCCTGCACCCCTGCCTTAAAGGGGTCCCGCATCCCAGGTACCAGGAGTCCGGTCCAGGGCTGCACACGGAAAGGGCGGCCATGCCCAGGGCGGGTCTCTGGCTCTGCGGGGCCTGGCTCTGGCCAGACATGAGAACCACCTGGAGGCTTTTTTTTTTTTTTAATTTTTTAATGTTGTATTTATTTCTAAGAGAGAGAGGGAGACAGCGTGAGCAGGGGAGGGTCAGAGAGAGAGGGAGTCACAGACTGAAACAGGCTCCAGGCTCTGAGCCGGCAGTCAGCACAGAGCCCTATGCGGGGCCCAAACCCACAAAACCGCGAGATCATGACCTAAGTGAAAGCCGGATGCTTAACTGACTAAGCCACCCAGGCGCCCCTAACCTGGAGGCTTTTAAAAACCGAGATCAAGGCGCCTGGGGGCTCAGTCAGCTAAGCATCCGACTTCAGCTCAGGCCATGATCTCGAAGTCTTTGAGTTCGAGCCCCCCATCGGGCTCTGTGCTGACAGCTCAGAGCCTGGAGCGGCTTCAGATTCTGTGTCTCCCTCTCTCTCTGCCCCTCCCCTGCTCATGCTCTGTCTCTCCCTCTCTCTCTCTCTCAAAATTACATAAACATCTTTTTTTAAAAAATGGGACTCCTGGGTGGCTCAGTGAGTTAAACATTCAACTCTTGATTTCAGCTCAGATCATGACCTCATGGTCAT
>NW_027527428.1:6036799-6037086 GCF_008692635.1 Crocuta crocuta | reverse complement strand
TGGTCATCGAGCCCCTTGTCGGGCTCTGTGCTGACAGCCTCTCTCTGCCCCTCCCCTGCTTTCTCTCTCTCAAAATAAATAAATAAAATTTAAAAATTTAAAAAACTGTAAAACTGGTGGTGCCTGCAAAGTACTGCGTAGGGAACAGTGATATTACAATAGCATCATGTGGTGACAGATGGTGACCTCGTGGTGAACACAGCATCACATACAGACTTGTCCAGTCACTATGTCCCTCACCTGAAACTAATGTAGCCTTGTGTGTCGACCATAGTTCAATTTAAAAC
>NW_027527428.1:6036115-6036771 GCF_008692635.1 Crocuta crocuta | reverse complement strand
ACGGGGGGGGGGGGGACCGGGGTCCCTGGACCTCTACCAGATATGCAGGGAAACGGGGTGGGGCCTGTGTGGCTGAAGGTCCCCTGGAACCTCAGAGTAGGCGCGCAGCCCCTCCTCCCATGGTGCACCTGCTGAAGCCCGGTGCACCCCTTCCCTTCCGGGCCTCCCACCCCGCCTCCGGCTGGCCTCCAAGGCCTAGGTACCCAAGGAAAGGCTTCAGCACCCAGCGCCGGGGTGCTCGAGGGGACATAGGGAGGTACCCGCCCTCCCCCTGGGGAGGCCCTGGCAGGAGCGTCAGACGCTTGGGGCACCGTAGGGCCCTTCCCCTTGCTTTTATATTCGGGAAGCCACGGAAGTAGAACCTTCCAGCATCTGCAAGCTTAGAACCTGGCCGATACGCGGACCCGCTGCTTTTCTGCAGTGCTGAGCTGGTGGCCAGCGCTGGAGAGTCCGCAGCAGCCCCCAGCCCAGACCTATCAGACCCGCCCTGCCCGCCCCGCCCCTTCTGCCCGCCGAGCCGGGCTCCCTCCTGGACCAGGAGAAGCAAGGGCAACCTGAACGGCCCTCGCCTGTGCTCAGCAGAACCCGGCCGGGCTCAAGGCCCAGCTCCGCCGTCGCTGCATGGCCCCCAACGGGAGTGGCCCCTCCTCTTCTCC
>NW_027527428.1:6035197-6036003 GCF_008692635.1 Crocuta crocuta | reverse complement strand
CTTCTACGTGAAGAGCAGTGCAGAGGAAGGCTGGGTACCGGGTGGGGCACGGATGCGGAGGCCATACCCCGTGGAGCTCCCAGAGCGGGCTCTTCCTGAGGCGACATGAACTCCCCTGATGGGGACTTTGACTCAGCCGTGAGCCCACAGCTGGGGGGGGCTTGCATTTGAACCCTGAATCCCTGCATCTTCCGCTGTGGGCAGGAACTCATCAGGAGGTGTCTGCAACCTGAGTGCGGCCACTCGGCCTCCGTCTGGTTCTGCCTCCCGCAGCCCCCNCCGGCCCCACGCCCAGAGCCGAGCCGGCCCGCCGCAGCGCCATGGTATTTGCTGGATAGCAAATTAATAAACAAGGGCCCCTCCCTGGTGGTCAGCAAATGTCATCGGAATGAAAGGCGTCACTACCCACAGGGACGCATGTCAGAGTACACAGACCATAAAAGAGGCCGCGACCAGGGCCGATGGGGCTGATAAGATGAGGTCGGAGCCCACGGGGCAGATGGGAGGGGCTCGAGGACGTTCGCCCTGCTCTCTGCACTCCGAGCACCGTGGCCCGTTTTGCTCCCATCCACGGCTTCTCCCTCGCTGTGCGACCTTGGCCAAGTCACCGAGCCTCTCTGAGCCTCACTTCGCTCAACAATGCGGATACTCCCAGCACCCACCTTCAACGCTCGCCCCAGGAACTAAGTGAGAAGCACGAGGTAACGCGGAAAGCACGTCCCACGCGCCTGGCCTGTTGGAAGCCCTGACGCTGCAGCCACGTGACCCGTGTCGGCCTCCCACAGGGAGCCGGGGGGGGGGGGGGG
>NW_027527428.1:6031831-6034950 GCF_008692635.1 Crocuta crocuta | reverse complement strand
GTACCTGCCCCACGGCAAGGGCGCAAGAGAAAGACCCAGAGGAGACTGCACCGGCGGCCCCCTCTCCGTCCCTCTAGTCCCTCGCCACACCCTGCAGCCAGGCCGTCCCTGGACCATTTCGAAGATGAGCAAATGGAGGCAGCGAGTGGGGGACACGTGGCGTAACTGAGCCTGGCTATGGCCAGAGCACTGTGACTGTGGCCATTTGGTCTCAGCGGGCCGGCGGGGACGGTGGTGTCCCTGGAGCACCACAGAGGGATTTGATAAAGGGGCCCTGGGTGTCCAGGCCACCGTGGTTACTCCGTACGGTGAGGGGCTTCGACTACAGTGAAATCTTTCTGGGCCCTAAACGTGGTGGGGACCCAGCCATACGCTGGCAGCGGCCCCTCCCAGTGCCACACAGGGGAAGGCTATGACTGTCCCCATTTTCTAGATCAGGAGACGGAGGCACAGGGAGGTTACGTGACCTCCCTGAGTGTGACTGTGACCAGGACGAGACCCCACGGTCCCCGCCATCCTTCCTTCAGCGCTCCAGGTTGCCAGTGCCATCAGGAGGGTAGCAGCTCGGGGATGGGCACCCCGGGAAAGATCGGCCCAGCTCGGGTCCCACACGCTGGGGAGGGGCGGCCCCCACCAGGGAGCACAGAGGTGTGGGGAGGGAACCCGGCCTGGGCCCCTCCGACACCGTCAGGCGATGTCCAAGGGGGAGAATGCAGGAAGCAAGGAGCCCAGGCGCGGTGATCTTCGCTGCAAACCAGACCCGGAGGGAGTCCCAGGACAGACTGGAGGCAGCGTGAGACGGTGAGCAAACGGACACACAGCTCCGGCTCAGATCCAAGCACCTTGTCGCCGTCTGCGAGCCTCAGTTTCCCTGCCCAGCCAACTGGGAGGAGTGAGCCCCTCCCGCACAGGGTGGGCGTGATGAGCAGCTACGATGGTGGAGGCAGGCGCACAAGTTGCACGGGGCCTGGTCTGAACAGGCCCGCGGGGCCCCCGCTGCTGGAGAACGCGGACGGAGCCCACCAGCAGGAAGCGGCTTCCATGTCCCGGCGCCCAGGGAAGCGAGGGGAGGTGGGGAGGGGGCCCTGAGCCAGGCCCCCCCCCTTCCTAGGAGGCCTGTGACTATGGTCACGAGGGACACTGCCAAGGGGCTGGCCAGCCTTGACGCCCGGCGGAGGCCCCGGGGCGCCTGAAGGGCTGCTCCCTGAGCGCTGTGCTTGGCTATCTCTCGACCTTGAACTTTCTATTCTGTTCTGCAATCAGCTCAGAAAGCGGCATTTCTAGACTCTCTTCTTATCACCGGGAAACTTCTAACACAACAATACTTCATTGTACTGCTCTCCTGGGTGCGGCTAAATTCCTGGACCCCCACACACACCTCCTGGGTTTTTTTGTGGGTCTTTTTTTTGGTAGCTTTGGAACTATAATGATCCCATTGTGATTGGCCTGTTAGGTGACAGCGTGACCCTTGAGTTTGGAAGCATGAAAGGGTGGGGGGGGCTGGGGAGAAGGGGCAGCGGAGGAGGGAAGGGGGCCCGGAGCCAACCAGGGAGACCATCAAGGGAGCCCCCAGTGGGGGACTTTGCCTCAGTCACGGGGAGACACCGCCCCCTACAAATATGTAGTTCTTTGTCAAAACGCTGATGTGGTTTGGTTTGGTTTTCAGCTACGGAGAAATGAAATCGGGTTATAATTTTCACCTCTTCCCCGAGGCCAGTAAGACTCAAGGGCCAGGTAGGGCTGATAGGGGTTAATCCGAATGTGGAGAAATAGGCTGTCAGCTGTGTATCCCAGGGTGGGGAGTGAGCCAGAGTCGGGGCCAGGACGGGCCCGCCCCTGGCCGGGGCAGCCCTGTGACTCTGGGCACGCCCGGGGCTCAAGGGCTGTAAGCAGGACAGGTGAGGAGCCCTGACGGCCGGGGGAGCCCTCGGTCCACGTGTGGGTGCCGGCCGCCGGCATGAGTCCCCGGACAGGGCCTCTGGCTCCTGCTCCGGGTCACCAGCCTGGGCCCCCCCCTTCGAGAAGGCCCCGCCCAGAGCTCTGGATGCCACCTGCCTCCACTGTCCCCTTAGCCCAGGGGACTTCCTGCCTTACCCGGGCTCCCGAGAAAACCCCAAGAGGCTTTTCTTAGAATGTTCAGCAGCCACTGCACATTTGGGACTTGGGGGGGGCCCCGGTGGCCGGAACGGGGAAGCAGATCAGGTTGCGAGGCCTGGNCGTGGCTGCCAGCACCTGCCGCTTGGCGAGGGCCTGCCGCGGGCCTCCTTCCCGGCTGCTCCTTGGGACCTCTGTCTGCAAGGCGGCCCCTCCCACACGACGACCCTTCCGTCCCCGGCCAGTCTGGGTAAATGGGGACACAGTTTATCCACGCTGGACACCGTGCCTCGGACGGAACGGAGACTCAAGAATGGCTGGCATCACCGCTGTTCGAAAAACAAATACACTGGTATTTGCCGTCTTCTGGGCATTTCCCCACCTTCTCCCAGCTCAGCCTTCCCTACGTGGTCCCTGTCAGGGGGAAGGGAGACACGTGCAGGGCTCCCCAGCTGCACTACTGACAGCCCCCAGGCTCAGGGCCACCAGCGTGCGCAAGCAAGATCACAGGGCCCACCCAGCCATCCGGTGGGGTCCCCCGCTGCGTGGCGCAGGGACCCCCAGGTCCCAAACTGTATTTCTGCTCTGAGACCCCTTCTCCCCGACGACAGGGCCTCTCCAAGGCTCATGGAACAAAACTTGGATATCAGAAGATGGCTCAGTGTCATGGTCCTGAGTGGCAGGGTGGCCCTGCCCAGCAGGGGCCTTGGGGAGTTTAGGCTCCTGATGGATATGGCCTTGGAGGGCAGCAGGGCCGTCAGGCGGGGAGGGGCCCACAGCAAGGACGGAGGCCCCTGGATGGGGGCTGGGAGCAGCCTGCAGCTGTGTGCTGATCTGTCCTGGACAAGGCGGGGATGTTTAACCCAAGAAAGAACTTTCCAGTAAAGCTGTCCTGTGGGGAAGCCGTGAGCTCTGTCATTATGTAGAGCAGGGCAGCCCGGAGGGGGTGCTGGTTGGCATGTTTGGGGGTCTCTGAAGCCTTGAGGAGAGGCCAAAGGTCACAGAGCTCAGCTCAGACCTGGGGG
>NW_027527428.1:6018875-6031705 GCF_008692635.1 Crocuta crocuta | reverse complement strand
GGCGATGGGGAAGGGGGAGGGAGGGGGGGCAGGGCAAGGCGCAGCCAGGGACCCAGGAGAAGCTGGAAATGCATGTGTGTGGGTCCCGTCTCTTCCTCCCCCAGGACAGCAGCGGCAGGCCACCTCTGTGGGATGCACAGAGGGCCCACAGGTCACCCAGCCTCTTGCTAAATAAGTGGCAGAAAATTCCAAGACATTTTTTAGAAATAATTTATTGAAGTTCACATAATATAAAATCAATCATTTTCAATTGTACAGCTCAGTGGCGTTTAGCACATCTGCAGCGTTGTACAACCAACCCCTCGGCCCCATTCCAGAACATTCTCAGGCCCTCAGAAGGAAACCTTGTGGCCATGAAGCAGTATCTCTTCAGTCCCCTCCCCACAAACAAACAGCAATCTGTCTCCAGCACCTGTGAATTGGCCTTTTCTGCATAGTTCATATCCTAAACCAGTTTTTAAATTTTTTAAATGTTTATTTATTTTTGAGACAGAGACAGAATGTGAGTGGGGGAGGGGCAGAGAGAGAGGGAGACACAGAATCAGAAGCCAGATCCAGGCTCTGAGCTGGTGGCACAGAGCCCGACATGGGGCTTAAATCCACGAACTGTGAGATCATGACCTGAGCCAAAGTCGGATGCCTATCTGACTGAGCCCCCCAGGCTTCCCCCTAAGCCTGTTTCTAAAAAGCGAGAAGCGGAGAGTTGGGCCCCGGCCCCGGGTTCCCAGCCGTGTGGGCTGCGGCCCGCTGCTAAGTGTCCCTGGGTCGGCTTCCTCATCTGACAGTGCCGTCAGGGAGACAGAGGCGTCACCTACGAAGTGCGCTGAGTGCCGGGCCTGCCTAGAAGCCTTGGTGCGTGTCGGCTGCTGTTGCTGTGGGCGTCCGACGTCAGGGTGACGGGGACAAGGACAGCCTAGAGCAGCAGACCTGCTCCCCACTGGGCACTGGGGACGCACGCAACCCCGGGCAGGCCACATGCCTGTTCCCAGTCTGCACCTGCCCCTTCCTACCTCCGTGACACCGGGCCTCAGTCTCCCCATCTGGAATGGGAAAGCAGACCTCACAGTGTTGGAGGGGAGGGGCCTTGGCATCATCCTGAGGGCGGGGGCGCTCGGGAAGGGATATTCTGCCCGCGAGCAGGGATGCTACGGGGACCGGGGGGACCTCAACAGGAGAGGCCTGGTGGGGATGACAAGGGGCAGGTGCCCAAGGTCACAGCGAAGCGGGGCTGAGGGAGAGCAGCCAGGCCTGAGAGCAGGCAGGCAGGGCCCCCGCTCCTCTGGCCTGCAGAGCCTTTGAACAAGTGGCTGGATGCTTCCTGTCCTGGCTTCCCTCGTGGGCGATCCATCANTCTCCGAGAATTGATTAGTCTTGGACGTGCTGACCTTTTTGTTCTTGAAAAATTGCTTTTGAGCAGCTGAGGCAATAAAAGTAAATTGATTCAGAGAGAACGGAGGATGAAATTTGCGTTAGGCGGGGAGGGGCGGATAAACGTCCTGTGATGTCAGCACTCGTCCCCACCCCACCCCCAGTCCCTGGGCAACAGGAGGCCAGGACCCCGCAAAGCCAAGGCCGGTGGTGGCGCTGGAGGCAGAGCAGGCGGGGCCTCGCCAAATGTTCAAGCAGAGAAACGAAACTGATAGCGGACAGGAGGGAGACAGAGATGAGATACAGTGAGGTGGGGTGGGGGAGGGGAAGGGGGAGGAAATGAGGAAAACAGGGAGGGGACAGCGTGGGGGGCTACTGGGGAACACACCAGAAGGCAATGAAGACCGAAGAAAGGCTGGGAAAGGAGGAGGGGCTGAGCTTGGCAGGGGCTTTCTTGGCCACCCGGCCCTGCCACCCCGCAAAGCCTTATTTTTGTCTCCGTTTCATAGACTGAGGAAACTGAGGCCCAGGGAGGCCAGGTCACCTGCTCAAGGTCAGCCAGCTGAGATGTGATAAGGCCCAGCTGAGCCGCTCTGAAGCCAGACCTGTTATCGAGTCACTGTCAGCCCCCCCTCCCCCTTGGGAAGCTGGCCTAGACCTAACAAGCCCCCAGACTCCAGGTGGTCGCCTTGCATCTGGAAGTGGAGGCTCGGAGAGATAAGCATGTGGGCCAAGGCTGCCTGGTGGGGGTGGGCTCGATGTCTGGCCGTCTTGGCCTGGGCTTCCGGCCCGGAGGCTGGAGCCAGAGCCTTGGGAAAATGACAGGCACCCAGGGTGCGCCCAAGGACCCGGCCACCACTGGTGGGGACAGGGTATGTGGTATTTCGTCCCTGCAGCGGCCAAAGTCCCCTCCACCAGGTCCCACTCCGGAGGCTCTCCAAGTTCATGGGCCACACTTGCTGATCTGGATTGAGATTAGGGTCTGGACTGGGGGTGGAGGAGGGGGCGGGTGGGGAGAGATGTTGGAATCCCATGACTGTGGGTTGGAGTGTGTGACGGCGATGGTGCGTAAGCACCCAGTCAGGCCAGTGCAGGCAGAGACCAGTGCTGCACCCCAAGGGGAGAGAAGCCCAAGCCCTGCCAGGGCTCTGTGGGTGACCCTGGGGCCTCAGGAGACGGGTCCCCCATGCTGTCCTCTGCCCCCAAAGACCCCAGGCGGGCCAGTCCTGAGTTGGACATCACCTGGATGCCACTCCCTGACAGGACTCTGCCACCCACGGGCACTGCACGCTGCTGCCCACACCCACACCGCCCCCCATGGTCTCCTGCCTTCCTGCAACTCACCAGGCGCCCAGACTGTGCCCCCTTTGCCCCTTGCCCAGACTCAGGAGAAGGCTTAGCTTTGCCGTCTCTGTTCCCCAGAGAAGGAAAGGACTTGCCGGGATTCAGCAAAGGCCTGGGTGTCCTGCCTCACTTGGTGCTGGCACAGGGCGGCCCAGGTGCCCCAGCCCCACAAGCAGCTCCAGCCAGGGGCCAACGCGGGTTCCCGCTGCCATCTGCACCCCCCTCCCCCAAGGGGCTCCCCGAGGCGCGGCAGGCCTGGGGCATGCAGGTTGCCCGGCGACAGCGCACCGTTGCCACTGGAGACACTCACGCACACGCCCCCCAGGGCGCTGGAGCCGCAGGCCAGGGACCCTGGGTGCCTGAGCCGGCTGGGGCTGCGGAGGAGGGAGGCCCAGGGCTCCTCCAGCCCTCTCTCGCATCCTGCCCACAGTCAAGGCCAGTTCCTGGGAGCCCGGTCCACCGCGGCGCCTCCCGGCCTGGCCCCAGGCCCCTCCTCCCCCACTGCAGAGGAGAGCGGAAGGCAGTTGTGACTTCGCGCTTCCCAGCCCGGCTGCCATGCTCCCTGGCTGTTTGCCTGCAAGGGTCCCCGGAGGGTGGAAAGGGGCATTTTTCACGGAGATGAGTTGTTGCCTTACAGGGAAACCGAGGCTCGGTGCAGCTGCGTAACTTACCCGAGGTTTTGTTCACGGAGAGGAGAGCTGTCAGCCACGGTAGGACTGGAACCCAGGCAGCTTGGGGCCCAGTTTCCGCCACTCCTCACACTGCCCACCCGTTCCCTGGTTGGTGGGTGACCCTGGGCGGGCCCCTCACCCTCCCTGGCTGCCCTCTGGCGACCGTGAAAGGCTGGATCGGAGTGCAGCGCCCAGGGTGCTGGCACAGGGCCTGGCTCAGGGCCGTGAAGCCACTGCCCGCCCCGCCTCCCTCTGGGAGCGTCCTGGCACCGTGGGCACATGAATCAGGCCTGGCTGGGCGCCGGGGCGGGTGTGCAGAGGTCAGCGCACAGGGCTGTGCAGGCGGCGTGCTTGAGACTGGCTGCCAGGGGCAGGCGGGGGGGGGGGTGGCATGTGTCCCTAGACTCCAGGATGGTGAGCTCTAGGAGCAGGGGACCCAGCCAGCCACACCCCTAAACGGGGGGCAGGGAGTTTATGGAAGTCAAGCTTGAACCCCTAGCTCCCCTCCCCTGAGGACCCCCCCAGGAGGGCTGCCAGCATCTGCGGGTGGAAGTCCCCTCCCCTGTCTTGACAGTTGGTCCTGGCCCTGGGGCCACAGTAAGACCCTCGCCTGGGCAGCGTCTGCCAGACCCCCGGAATCCCGTGCCCACAAACACCCGGGAAGGCTTGCCAAGTGCCCAGTCTGTGAACGTTCATTCACCAAAGGTTCATTCAGGACTTCTCCGTCTCAGCGCTGCTATGATGAAAGCGCAAACTGTAAAAGTGTCCTGCAGGCCAGGAGAGGTCCTGTCATACTCAGACACGGGAAATGGGACAGANGGTTTGTGACTCAGCGGCAGGGACTCCTCTGGGAAAAGCAGACCACCCGACCTAGACAGCATACCCAGCACCCCAGGCTGGTGGAAAGGGAGGGCCTTCTCTGTGGGCTCAGCCCCGCGGCAGCCCACGAGTCATCCACACACCACGTGGCCTGTGGCTGAGCTGCCCTGGGGAGCGTGGCACGTGGAGGGGAGGTTCCCAGCCACGCCGAGGGCACCAACCAGCCTCACCGACAGGGAAGAAAGGGGGCGTGAACCGCACCATGGGCACAGGCGAGGGAGGGAGGGCCCCCGGGAACACTGTGACCCCCACTTTTCCTCGGCTGAAGGAGACAGGATTTCTCAAGGGGGGGTGTTGGGATGGCCCCCGTCCCTGTGGGAAGGCCTGGTGGGAACAGGCAATACAAGCACTCAGGATTCAGCCGGGAAAGGCAGGCGTTGCTTTGAACCCAGTCCCAGCCTCTGCAGGGGAGTGTACCGTCGGCTCCTGGCTTCTCCAGCCTCACCCCTGCCCACCGCCCACCACCACACAGAGACACAAGCCAGACCCTTGCCTCTGCCCGGAGGTGGGAAGGCAAACGCACGTCACAACCACCTGGGGCAAAACGCAATAAGAACACGAAGGTGCAACGCAAAGGAAATTGTGAAACACTGAGTTGTATCAAGCCTTCCCAGAGATGACAGTAGGCACCGTGGATGATGATGATTTGTGTCGTGCTCTGTTTGTACACATGCTGTCCCTAGGCAGGCCATCGACATAGTGTGTATGCCTGTTTACAGCACGCGCGCGCGTGCACACACACACACACACACACAGGAGTAATGTGTAGACAAATGCCTTTCCTTGATGGGTCGGTGATAACAAGCGCTTTGCAGGGAAGGGACTTTCCAGGGACCCTATGGCCCAAACCCACCCTCTGCCACAGTGCCCCGAGGGCCCCGGCTTCACTTCCCACAGGGCCCCTGCCGCACAGTCTCCCCCCCAGAACCGGCATCGTGGGGAGACCCACAGTGGCCTGCCATGGCTGAGGGCACTATGGGAACTGCCTTTGGAGTCAGTGGACAAGTCACATGTCAACCCCACTGCCGTCACCCTGCAGCCTTATTCAGGCTTTGTCTTGGTTTGGGTTCCGATTGTGCAGTAAATTCTCCTTCCAAGCTGGACCGCTCACGTTCTTCCCCAGCCCCCATCTTGGTGTCTTTCCCATTTTTGTCTCTGTCAGCAGCACGTGAGGGTTTCCCGCCAGAAAGCCCATGGCAGGAGCATTTGCTGGGTTCCGGAAGAGGAACCTCAGGTCCATCCCGAGCACAGGCAGCGTGTGACACCACACAGGCAAAGGGCAGCCGGCCCTGATCTGTGCGCGACCGGCCAGCGTTTGCGGAGTGCCTGTACGAGCTGACATCGACAAGTTCTGGGGGGCTTGCAGCAGCCGCGGAGAGGCCCTATTCTCCGGAGGAGAGTGCGTGATAACCCACCTTCCAATGGGGTGGTGTGAACAAAGACAGGGAGGGCCCCCCCCCACTCCCCACCTCATCCTTTAGAACCCGCCTCCGGGTCTTCCGGTGCGGGGCGGGGTGGGTGGTCCTCCCAAAGCCAACAAGTGTTCAAGTTAATACCCAACAAGGGAGTATGGTGTATGCACAGTTCTGAGCCCTGAGCACCCATTTAATATGAGGTTTCAAAAAATATCAAGATCCCAAGGAACTTTGTGTGATTCCATTTGCAGGAAACGTCCAGAATAGGGAAATCTGCAGGGACAGAATGAACACTCGTGGCCATCAGTGCTGAGGGGAAGGAGGGAGGCGGGGCTGACTGCTCGTGGGGACAGGGTTCTTGGGGGGCAGTAAAAGTGTTCTGGGATTCGATCACGAATCTGACCACAGACATGGTGGTCACACCACCATGAGTGCACTGAAAGCATTGAATTGTATACTCTCACGGGGAGAATTTGTGGTACATTAATTATATCTCGGTAAAGCTGTGAAAGATCTTAGGTCTCACAGGAAAATGTTCCTGATGGTATAGCCAGTGTGTGCATCTGATTTCATCTTTATAAAAAATACGCACATTTTGAATACCACCCTAAAACATGCACGCTGATTTAGAATAACGGAAAGCAGACCAGCGATCCCCTGAGCACAAGGTTGGAGGGAAACGTCGTCATTGGACGCAAAGAAACTTTTGGGGGTGATGGGCGCGTTCATTACTTTGTGGCTGATGATGTCACGGCTGTGTAGCTACGTCAAAGATGGACCAAACTGCACGTACATATGTCCGGTGTGGGGGCGCCCGGCGGCTCAGTCAGTGAAGCGTCCAACTTCGCCACGGGTCATGATCTCACGGTTCGTGGCTCTGTGCTGACAGCTCGGAGCCTGGAGCCTGCTTTGAATTCTGTCTCCCTCTCTCTCTGCCTTTTCCCTGCTCGTGCTCTCTCTCTCTCAAAAATAAGCATTAAACAACTTTAAAAATTAGACATGTGCAGTACATTGTATCTGCATTACAACTACATCTCAGTAAAGCTTTCCCTTCTGTCATGTACACACAGGTGTGCGTCGTGGGAAGAGCAGGAGGAAGTACTGCACGAAAAGCAGCTTTGTCTGGGGGAAGGGATCACAAAGAGCCGGGCAGGACCCGTCTAGAGTGAGGGCGACGCTGAGGCCCACGGCCAAGCCCCCGGGCCAGCCCACTCCCTGCCCTGGGCGGACCCCGTGAGTCACCAGCAAAGGCATCAGGCATCAGGCAGCGAGGGGTCAGCTCCTCCTCGAGGGCGGAATGCTGCAGGGCTGGCAGGGCAGGCAGGTGACAGGGCGCAGCAGGTGTGGCGGGCAGGCTGGCCCGGGAGGCCCACCCTGGCTGGGAGTTTGGCTGGTTGCCCTCAAGGAAACGGACGGGAGAGTCAGGTTGGAAACCAGCAGCAATCACCCCACCAAGCGGGCGGGCTTGGCACCCCTCCTTCATTGCTGAGGAGACAGGTCACCCCCGGCACCTGGGCCCGCCCTCATGGCATTCCTCAGCGGCAGAGCTGGCGGGGCCACCGGGGCCTGCCCTGCCCTGATTCTCGCACCAGATCCCCAGGGACCCCTCAGCCTCCTGAGTTTCTGTTTTGAGCAGCTGGATCCCAGTGGGATCTGCAAAAGAGCTGGCTCGTTAAGTCATGGTGGACAGACGAATGGACAGGTGGATGGATGGATGGACAGGTGGGAAGGTGGGTAGGTAGATGGATAGGTAGATGGATGGGTGGACGGATGGCCAGATGGATGGATGGGTGGACAGATGGACAGATGAATGGATGGGTGGATGGATGGATGGATGAATGGATAGGTGGATGGATGGATGGGTGGGTGGACAGGTTGACAGATGGACGGATGAATGGATGGATGGGCGGGTGGATGGATGGATGGATGGACGGATGGATGGATGGACGGATGGGTGGATGGACGGATGGGTGGATGGACGGACTGACGGACGGACGGATGCATGGACGGCTGGGTGGATGGATACAGTGACACAGTGGCCCTGCACGTCACCTCCGGGCTAGCAGGAGGCCTGCACGGCCTTGTAAGGAAACTTCCCTGGGGAGCAAGGTCAGCACTTCAGGCGCCGCCTGAGTCACTTGGTTATTCCTGGCCACAGAGGACATCCAAGGTGGGACTAGGGCTGAATGAGGGGGCCGCCTGGCCTCCGGGAGCTTAGTGAGGCCCATGGTGGGGAAGTGCAGCCCTGGAGGGAGTGCAGTAGGAATGTCTGGGGCCCGGGCAGGCTTTCAGAAAGCCGCTGGGGCAGGCCAGGGGTCCGTGTCCAAACGGGGGCCTGAGTTCCCTTAACAGGGATGCAGACGCCGACGGACATCTTGGTCTGCTCGGAGCCTTGCAGCTGGTCGGCGAGCCCTTCCTCAGGCCCCGCCTGACTCAGGGGACAGAGATGTGACCATGAATAAGGAGCCACAATTAGCCCTCCCTGTCTCAGGCCTGGCTGGTGCACGGCGAGGAAGGGCAGCCGGCGCTCACCACCACCCCCCTCCCCCCCCGCCTCCAGAGTCCAGCAGAGCCGAGAGCCCACAGGTGCAGCCAGCCGTGGGTGGGAAGCTCACAGCATCAGGGACCCGCCACGGGCTCACCTCAGCACAGAGAGGCTCCTGGAGGTAGTGAGGGGAGCCGGAAACCCACATTCATACCTAGCTCTGCCTCTTTCTAGCTGTGTGTCCTCAGGCAGCTTACCTCACCTCTCTGAGCCTTGGTCTCCTCCACTGTGAAATGAGGTGAAAAATACAGGGTCCTGGGGCACCTGGGGGGCTCAATCAGTTGAGCGTCTGACTTCGGCTCAGGTCATGATCTCGTGGTTTGTGGGTTCGAGCCCTGCGTTGGGCTCTGTGCCGACAGCTCGGAGCCTGGAGCTGCTTCGGATTCTGTATCTCCCTCTCTCTCTGCCCCTCCCCCACTCTCTCTCCCTCTCTCTCTCTCAAAAATAAACATTAAAGAAAAATACGGGGTCCAAGTGTCCACACAGGGCTTGATACAATAAAGAAATATACGTAAAGCGTGGCGTGTAGATTATGCTCAGCAAGTGATTGCTGTTCTTACCCTATTATTACTCTATTATTAATCGGACAAATGCTAGTTGTCTCATCTTGTTACGGCCCAGGCTTCACAGCTCTGATCCCAAGGCCAGATGTGTCCCCAGGGCCCACCCAAGCCGTTCAGACTCCTCCCAGCTCCAGACACTTAACCCGGTGACTTAGGATATCATAAACTACTGCTATGGATCTACAAGATTTCGCTCCCAGTTCCTTCCTGACTTTGCACAATACTCCCATTGCCTTCCCAACCTCAGCCTTAAACTTATCCACTTGCTTCGTGGCCACAGCAGCCCCTTCCCCAGCTTTGGTGGCCTCCAGAGCGGGCTTTGCGAGCACTTAGGGACTGGGACCTTCCCCAGTTGGGAGGGGGTTGGGGGAGGGGGCTCGGGAAACGCCGAGGAAAGAGGAGTCTCGGCCTCTGAGATCAGCCCATCTATTTTTACATCCTTCCAAAAGGAGCTGGGGCGGTAGCCCCGTGGCCGGCTCTCGGCGTGCCTGTGATCCCCGGGGAGGCCGGCGTCTTTGGGAAATTGGATCCAGGCTGGGATGCTCAGAGGTCCTCAGTCCCCAGGGAGGCCCTGCACTGCGGGAGATCCTGGCCTCTGCGGTCAGACAGTCCGGCCCGACCCAAGAACGGAGCAAGGGGCTTGCCCTCTGTGAAATGGGGTAATATCTCCTGGCCTGTGGGGGGCCAGACCCTAAAGGGGGTGGAGCTGCAAGAGAGTTTCTGGGCCGGGATGCGGCGGAGAGCGTCCAGGAGGGGCTGGCCCTGGGGAAGGAGAGGCCCCCCCCACCTCCAGGGGGTGTGGTGGGCGATGCCGTGGGTCAGGGGTCAGCACACTGATGTGATCAGAAAAGTAAAGACCTCAAGGCCTGACCTGTGAGCGTCCGGGAGCTTCACAAACTGAAAGTGCCAAGTACTAGCTCCCCCTTCGAGAAGCAGGGGCTGGTTTCCTGCGGCCAAGGGCACAGCCTGCCCAGGGCAGCGGCCTCCAGTGAGCGGTGAGGCAGGAGGGGAAGGGCCGGGCCCCCCACCCCGCTCCAGCAGCCCGGAGCCTCACTCCACCTACAGAGCTCGCCAGGGCCGGCCGGGCCCCCCTCAGGCGGCATCCGCAAACCGGGTGCCTCCTGACCTCACGTCTGCCTCTGAGGACCAGCTGCCTGGGAGCCCACCCTGCACACGAGAGACTCGGCCTCACAGAGGAGGCTGGGTGATATATCTGAGCCACCAGAGCCTATCCCCCGTCCCAAGAAGAACCGATGCAGACCCCTGCCTCAGTTTCCCCAATAATATAACCCACCTCCAGGACATTTGCAATGGGTTAAGTAGTGTCCCCCCCAAGTTCATGTCCACGCAGAACCTCAGAAAAGGTCCTCGCACATGTGACTAATCAGGGATCTTGGGGTGAGAGCCTCCAGGAGTCAAGTTAGGCCCTAAATCTAATGACTTCCACGAACAGGAGACAGCACAGAGGCACACAGAGAAGGCCGGGTGAAGACCGAGGCCCAGCGGGGGGACCCCCAGCCCCCCAAAGCTAGGGTTCTCTCTCAGAGCCCGCGACACCTTATTTCGGGCATGCGGCGTGCGACACCTTATTTCGGGCATGCGGCGTCCGACACCGGGAGCGAATCTTTTCCTGTTGTTTCGGGCCACCTGGTTGATGGTGAGTCGTGACAGCAAGCGCAGGAAACAACCTGAGGTCAAAGGCGGGACGGCCCAAGGACACAAGGATCCGCCGTGTCCTGCACAAGCCGCCCCTCCCCCAGAGCTCGGGCCTGGCCACAGGGTAGTTTTATTTTCAGGCCCTTTGGAGTCGACGGCAGGACAGAAGCGGGGTGGGGTTTAACTGGGACAAGTGACTTCCTGGCAGCTGTCACTGACATTTGCTGGAGCGGAAGACGGGACACGGTGACGGTGCGGGGTGACCCACTGGCCCGTCTCCGCACGGAAGGCCACCGGCACAGGCAGCCCGCGGCCCTGGGCGAGACGGCCCGGTCGGTCGGCCTGGGGGCCCGGAGGCCCTCACAGCACAGTGACGGGGCAGCTGGAATGGCGGGAGAAGGGGGCATCGAGACGGGAAATAGAAACGCGGGAGTTCGTTGTGCGCAGCAGCCCCGGCCTTCCCGCCAACGAGGCGAGTTCGCCGCGAACCCTGAGCTGTGTTACTTCGGGGCTTCTGTGTAGGAGTTAAATGCTCTGTCTAATGCCTGTACTTAAAAGTGTCGTTGCACCTTATCAAGAAAAATGGTAAAATTTAGGCTAACAATTTTTTTAAGTTTATTTATTTATTTGAGAGAGTGAGAGAGAGAGCAGGGGAAGGGCGGAGAGAAAGGCAGAGATAGAGAGCGAGAGAGAGAGAGAGAGACTGTGGAAGGGAGGAAGGAGAAAGTTGTACATTTAAGTGCCTTTTCCATTTGGAGGGAGGAGCAGTCCACACCTACCTATGCCTGTCTACACCCGCAAAGCAGGAAGCCAGACCAGCCACCACAAGCTGCAGAAGAAGGACCAAAGCTGAGAGGCATGGCCATGCTGGAGCGGGTGGCCCAGGGAAGGGTGGGGGTACCCACCACATGCGGTGGGAGACCCTGGGGGACACGCCGGTCCCCGGAGCGATGATGGTGCCCGTGAAGGAGGCTCCTCGGCAGGGCGGGGCCGGCAGATACCGGTACTTTGGGGACCCAAAGTGTCATCATGGCCCCCCGGTTAGAATGCAAGCGTAGGGGACTAGGTAATGAAGTGTCCTGGGAGCGGCTCCCATCGGCTCACTGGCTCTGTGGGCACACCCCGGGCAGGTTCTGGCCCCTTCACGTATCACCCATGGCCACATACCTTGCGGGTGACACGAGCTGCACTTCGGTCCGTTAGTCCAAGAAGAGCGAGCAAGTAAAAGCCTCTGAAGGTGCACCTCTTCCTGCGCTAATCAGAGTAAGAGAGAAGTCCACGCCCTACTGCCCCGGAGCTGGGAAGGCGTCAGGTTCACGCGGCAAAGGAGAAATACAGATGTCAATGGCATTAAGCCTTCCGATCAGCCACCCTGGAGGTGGGGAGGCGATTCTGGATCATCTGACCAGGTCCGACGCCGTCACGAGGGTCCTCAGAGGTAGAGGGACACAGGACAGGGAGAGGAGAGACGGCGTGAGCACGAAGAAGGCAGGGCGATGCCACGTGAGCGGGACCAGGGGAAGGGGCCACGAGCCAAGGAGTGCGGAGAAGGCGAGAAACAGATGGTCCCGCAGAGCCTCCAGGAAGGGTCACATGAGACCTGCCCTGGACCTCTGACCCCCAGAACCAGAAAGAATAAATCTGTGCAGCTTCAAAGCACTAGCTTCATAGTAATTTGACGCAGCAGCGGTAGGAAATGACACATCACTGCCCCGGCCCCCAAGGCCGTGTACACAAAGCAGTCTTTCATCCCGGGAAATAGCAGAGGTCAGCACGGCGCTCAGAGACCCCGGGGCCACAGCGCTGACGGCCCCCATCGTGTGCCCGGCGTCCAGTGGACTCATCTTAGCGTCAAAGGCACAGACACACCCAGAGGGTGGCAGACACCACTGTTGCGGCTGTTCTGCCGGGTGTGGCACCTGGGCCAGAGCAGAGTGACGTGGCCTTGGGTCTGTGACACGGGGCCGTTCTTTTCCACCAGGGGAGCAGCGCGAGTCTGTCTCCGCGTGGGACAGGTCCCAGTTCACTCTGACCGCCTCGCCCCGGGCTGCGTGAACCCGCTGCGGCCCGCGCCACACGGTCCTGGGGACCTGGACGTCCTGGAGACCACGTCCGGGCCGGGGACTGACGCAGCCTGACGACCCGACCACCGACCTCGTGAGCAAGAGGCGGCCGGCGTTCGCGGGTCTTGGCAAGATGCGCGCACCCCAGAGGGCGGAGGGCACACCCTGGGCGATGCATAAGGGCCGGGAAGTCTGAGGCCTGCTGGGCCCTTGGGGGGCGAAGGATCGCACCCCGACCCGCCGCCCCTGGGAGGGTGCCTGGAGACCCCTTCCCTACGGGCCGCGCCTTCCACGCTCGAGGCCCCGCGGAGGGCGCCGGCGCGGCG
>NW_027527428.1:6005592-6018784 GCF_008692635.1 Crocuta crocuta | reverse complement strand
AAGGAGAGACGCCAGCGTCCCGAGAGGGCAAGCCCCGTGCCGAGTGGCCGTGTAGACCCCTGGGGTTCCGGGGCAGCCCACGCGGGCGGCGGTTCCGAAGTCTGCGCGTCCCGGGCCCCTCCCTGCCGGAGGGGGGGTGTCAGACGTCCAGCCCGCCCCGGGGAAGCTCGGGTGCGCCCCGCTGAGGCCCGTCATGAGGTGGGAGGGGAACACCGGGCGCGAGCACCAGCACCTGGCGCCAGCCTCGCGTTGTGAGGCCAGAAGCAACATGCCTCCATTGGGCCAAGAGACCCATTTAATGCAAAGGGGGTGTGAGTGTGGCCCAGGACCATGAGGTCCACTGACGCTGTCACATGCGCCCATTGGAAGCCGCTGGCCTGATACCACAACAGGGTGGCCTTCCCAAGGAGGAGCTGATATGCCAGTTTGGAACCGTGATATCAACCTCCAGGTTTCCAGGGTGCAGAATACACCCAAAATNCAAAAATGTCCCCATTTACCATCACTGCCCGTGACAGCCTTGGAGAATGCTTGCCTTCCTGCCCCAAGTGGGTCTAGAAGACATGATTCCCAGAAGGAGACGCTTCTGCCAGCTCACACCCAGCTCCAGCTGCCGCTTAGTCACTTGGGGCTCCTGTGCCAGAGGCCAGCAAGCAAGGGAAGGTGTCGTGGTTAGGTCATGACCCTGCTCCGTGGGGCAGGTACGGCTGTGGTTCACCAGGGGACAGCGAAGAACATGAGTGGCACCCAGGAAGCTCTGAGGGCGACCCTGTTTGGACAAAGGGTCTTTGCAAATGTAACTAAGTTAAGGACGGAGGGGAGATCATCCTGGTGACAGGTGTCCTTATGAGAGACACGGCCACAGAGAAGGTCATGAGAACTCAAAGGCAGAGACTGGACGGCCGGGGCCACAAGCCGAGGGCCGCCTGGGGCTGTCGAAAGCTGGAAGAGCCAGGACGGATCAGACACGGTGATCTCAGGCTAGGAGAGAAGTTCAGGCCTCCAGAACTAGGAGAGGAGAGGAGACTGATGTTGAGTTAAGCCCCTCGGGGGCGCTTACCGGTTGCAGCCCTGCAGTCCCCCCCGCAGGGACCAGGCAGAGTCCCCGAAGGCGTTCCCGGTGGGTGACCTTGCTCTACAAAAGTGGGTGCCTACGGGGAAGACAGCAGTGGAGGCCGGGATACGCTGCCCCAAGTCCCCCTTCAGGGCAGGGACACTTGTCCCCCACCTGCCCCTTAGCTCAGCCCCTCCCCAGGCGCTGTCCTTGAGGGGACTGGTTGGTGGGAGGGTTCAGGGCCAGGTTCAGGGGTCCCTGCGGGGCCGCCACAGCTCCCCATGGACGTGGTCCAGCCTCGCCCTCTGCCGGCCCTGCTTCCCCCCAGCTGCCCTTCCTGAGAATGCTCCCCAATAAAGCCCCTGCACCCCATTCTTAGTCTCCTATGCCAGGGCTTATTTCAGCCCAAAGACAAAGGGACGCATTGTTTAATGAGTGGTGTTGGGATGGCCAGGGCACCGTCCAGAATAAAGGTTCTATCTGAACCTTAGGCTGACACCAAAGAAATGCCAGATTTCAAAGATTTAAAAAAAAAAACCTAAGGGCTCTAACAAGAAAGCATTTAAAAATAATCTTTCTACATTCACTCCAAAATCAAACGCCATAAAGGAAAATAATAATAAATTTTATTACAGTTATTATGTGTAAATCTTCAGAGCAAAACCTACCAAAACCAAAGTCAGAAAAAAAAATTAAAGACTGAGAAGAATATTTTCAATTCTTCACAAAGGATAACTTTCTTTAAAAATAACAGAATTACAAATCCAGGTGTTTTTTTTTTAATATTTTTAACGTTCATTTATTTTTGAGAGACAGAGCATGAGGGGGGAAGGGTTAGAGAGAGAGGGAGACACAGAATCCAAAGCAGCTCCAGGCTCCAAGCTGTCAGCACAGAGCCCGACACGGGGCTCGAATTCACAACTGTGAGATCATGACCTGAGCCAAAGTCGGACGCGTAGCCGACTGAGCCCCCCAAGCGCCCCATTCCTTTGCCCGTTTTTTAATTGGGTCATTTGTCCTTTTGGTTGCCTGGCTGCAAGAGCTCCGTATACATTCTGGCCCCTAGATCCTTGTCACATACGTGATCTGCAATATTTTCTCCCATTCTGTGGTTGTCTTTTTTTACTTTCTTACTAGTGCCCTTTGGTGCACAAAAGGTTTTCATTTTGAAGAGGCCAAATGATTTGTTCTTCTCTTGCTCACACTTTCAGTGTCAGCGCCACGTTTCACAAACGAGAACTATCCCGAAACACAATTTTTCACTTATTTATTTGGCGAGGATCAGGAACTCTGATGACGCACTGTATTGGTGGGTAAATGAGTTCCTCGCACATATACACCACCGACCTTCTTAAAGAGCATTTTCCAGCATCTGCCCAAGTTACAAAGCTTGATCTGACTCTGAGCCAACGTCTCCAGGTGTACGAACTTGTCTTAGACACACTGGCACATTGGGAAGTCATGTTAAGTACAACTACGTGCTTACGGACCTTGCGGCATTGTTTGTACCGATCCACTGTGTGACCTGGAGAAAACCACATGCCCTCTCTGTTTCTGTTCCTTGTCTCCCCTGGGAAAGGAGCCAGGAGGGTCCAACTTGTCTGGAGTCACAAAACGCATTCCAGAGCTGCAGGAGACTTCTGCCATCTGGGTCTGTCTGCTCGTGTACCGAGAAACCAAGGCCCAGAAGGGTCAGTCTCTCACAGGGTTTGGGGAGCCAGGGAGAGTCTGCTGGAAGGAAAGGTGGGATTCCAGTCTCAGTTCCTCTGAGGCGCTGGGAGCTGCCAGCCCTGAGAAAGCAGTACCCATCCTGGTCATGGATGCTTCTAGAACAGGCTGTCCCCCATTTTGAGGTCTCCAGAGCTGAGCCGACCTGTCAGGCCCTGTTCTGCAGGAGGGCGTGTGGCCGCCAGAGCAAGGCTTCCTCTTCACGCTCCCGTGATCCCTCCATGGGTCCCCTGCCTGCTGATTCAGGTCCTCACAGCTGACTCTCAGCCCCTATGAGCTCCTGTCCCAAATGTCCCCAGACCAAAGGCCTGGCCATGAGCAAACTGCGAAGGACACTCGGGACCTGAAGGAGTGGACTGTCTGGGCCACACCCAACTCCAGGACACGCAAAAATGTTCAGCATCATTTTTTTTTTTTCTAGGAGAGAGAGAGAGACAGCGTGAGCAGGGAAGGGTCAGAGAGATAGGGAGATAGAGACTCTGAAATAGGCTCCAGGCTCCGAGCTGGCAGTCAGCACAGAGCCCGACGTGGGGCTCGAACCCAGAAACCACGAGATCATGACCTAAGCGAAAGTCGGATGCTTAACCGACTAAGTCACCCAGGTGCCCCCAGCATCATTTTCAAGATGAAAAAAAAACCAGGCTTGATTCCCCGATGCCGCCTGGAGTTCAAGCTTCCTGAACACCCTCAGCACATCCTCATGTCTGCAAGGAGGCTGCTGCTTCTCCAGGCCTCACGTCCACGTTCTCAGCAGCAAAAGCAAGAGGCGAGGAGGAAGGAATAGCACCACAGCAGGAGAGCAAAACCCTTTCCCGAAACCTCTTGAGATCCCTGCTCACATCTCACCCAGCTGACCTGGCAGCAAAACCGCGGCAAGATGAGGGTTTCCAGCTGAGCACGTGGTTCCCTCTGANGGGGGGGGAGGTGGGGGCAAGAAGGAGGGGGGAGGGGATGGCATGGACAGGTGGAAGCGGGGAGATGGGTGCAGGCAGATGGAAGGGGGGAGATGGGCGTGGCCACTAGTAGGTTCCCAAGGCCGCACGGCCAGTACACAGGACAGAAAGACGCCACCCCAGCCTCCACACGGCCGTACGGAGGGCACAGCGGGACCCCCACAAGCCGCCGGTTCACACTCCTCTTGGGCACGGCTGCTGCCTGCTCAACTGCCCCCGGAACCAGACGAAGCCGGGTTGCCCCCTGAGTCTGTCAAGTTTACTGTCAGACTTGGTTCTTGGATAACTGTGAACTGAAGAAAGTCACTGCCCAGGCGAAGGGCCGAGTCCCTGGCCTCCTGGCCCCTGGGCAGGGAGTGCCCAGCGCTGGGCTTTGGGGTGCCAGCAGAGCAGATGCTCTGCCCGCCGAGCCCCTTTCTCTCCCCCATCACTCAGGGACAAAGACTAGGCTGGTTGTAAAAGCAAAGTCAGGTCTCAGAGGCCAGGCCCCCCGATGGGCCGTGGCTCAGCGCCGTTTCCTACTGGCTGTGGTCGAAAGCCATCTCAGCTGTTCCGGGGGACCCAAAAGTGCCAGATACAGCGCTGGGCCCTGCATCCTGGCCCCGCCGGTGAGGGCACCCCTTCCCTATAGAAAGACCCTCCTTTCTCAGGGAGGGGCCAGGCGGTGCGGGCAGGCTGTGATGGGCCACGACGCACCCGCCTGGAAAGCTGGTCTCCCAAGACCCCGCTTAGGAAGCCACCTGGGACGTGCGCGGGCCCAGCTCCCTCCAGCCCCCACGCAGGCAGCACCCCGCTCCCAGGCAGGTGCCGAAGCCCCGACGCAGGTACCTGCGCAGGCGCGCAGCAGTGGGCCCAAGCAGCCTGGCGTCCCTGATGGACGAACAGATAAACAAGGCGCGGCCTGTCTGCACCACGGAACCGTGTTCAGCCTTCGGGAGCAGTGAGCTCAGACACCTGCCGCCACGTGGGTGAAGCAGTCCGAGCGCGATGCCGGGGACAGAAGCCGGGCACAGAAGGCGCCCCATGGCCTGACGCCCCTGACATGAAATGTCCAGAATCGGCAAACCCCTAGAGACAGAAAGTGGATTAGTGGTTTCCAGAGGCTGGGGCAGTGGGAGACCGGGGGGTGATTACCTGATGCGGGGCGAGGTCAGGAACCAGAGGCAGGTGGTAGTTCCACGGTCCTGTGAGTACGAAGAATACCTCTCAGTTATAGGCTTTAAGTCCATTCATTTTATGCTCGATTTAGAAAAAGAGCTGCTGGTGGCACTGGTGGTACTGAGTATCGGCNCGGGGGAAACCACGCGCCGGAATCACTGGGCGACGCAGCTGCGCCCCGAATGTTTATCAACAGTCGTAATAGCATAAGCGCTACTGATCCGCAACTTGAGGCCCGGCCTCGCTAGAGACCCCAGGGTGACTGGGTCCCGGAGCCGAGCTGCGGGCCGGCTGGGGGGCGGCGGCCTGAGGCCAGGGCAGGAACTGGAGACGGGCTGGGACGGCGNTGGGCGCAGCCCACGGGGCGGGCGGGGACTGGATTAATCCTCAGCGACCCCAGCAGGCGGACCCCGGTAGCATCTGAACAGGGCTGCAGAGACGAGACAGGGCAGCAACTTCCTCCTCGTTGGGCGTCGCCTCCTAGGTTTGTGCCTCGCGCAGCCCCAGGCCCGCAGCCGCCTGCACCGTGACCTCGCCCTCAGCGCGGCCGGCGCGCCCATGTCCCCGCACCCGCCCCGCGCGGGCTGCTCCCTCCTGGCTCCGAATACACTGCGCGTGTCCGGGACTCCCTCCGTCTTCCGCTCCCCGCCCCCGGCCACCAGCGCAGCCTTTGGCGTCGACCCAGAGCCCTCCGTTGCCCGAGGCCACCAGCACCTCTGCCTGGGGTGTTGCGCTGGCCTCCTCGCCCGCCCAGAGCGGGTCCTCAGCGCGCAGGCCACGTGCTCCCCTGAAACTCCGCTCAGTCCAGGCCACTCTGCTCCGAACGCAGTAGTGCCTTCTACTCGGGGGAGAAGCCGAAGTCCTTACAGCTGCCTGCAAGGCCGAGGCGCTGGGGTGGCCTTCCCCATCCTCCCTCTGCCCTCCTCTCGGCCTCCCCTCGTGCCCCCCGTGCCAGCCCATCCGCCTCCTTGCCGATTCCTGAGCTCACTGCCCACACTCTCACCTCAGGGCCTTTGCACTGGCTGTTACCTCTGCCTGGGACCCGGCCGTCCGCCCCTTCAGACAGCCACATGGCTGGCTCCCTCGCCCCTTTCNAGCACTCTTGTTCACTCCCCCTCCTCCCCTGCTCTGGTTTTCCCCAAAACACTTCTTATATTTTCAGGGACCTCCAACTTGCATGTTCATGAGGTTTGCTGTTGTCTGTCTGTCTGTCCTGCTGGAATTATGTCCGTCCCCGGATGAGGTCGGCATCATCTCTTAGTTCTGGAAGGTCGGGATCTTCGTCTTGTTCACAAAGCTTGACAAGGGCCTAGAACAATGCCTGGCACGCAGTAGGCCTGCAGTAAATACTTGTCAAATGAGGGGCGCCTGGGTGACTCAGTCTGTTAAGCATCCGACTTCGGCTCAGGTCATGATCTCACGGTTCGTGGGTTCGAGCCCCACGTCGGGCTCTGTGCTGACAGCTCAGAGCTTGGTGCCTGCTTCAGATTATGTCTCCCTCTCTCTCTACCCCTCCCCTGCTTGCACACTCCTTCCCTCTGTCTCAAAAATAGATAAGCAGGGGCACCTGGGTGGCTCAGTCGGTTGGGCGTCCAACTTCAGCTCAGGTCTTGATCTCAAGGTCCCTGAGTTCGAGCTCCGCGTCTGGCTCTGTGCTGACAGCTCGGAGCCTAGAGCCTGTTTCAGATTCTGCGTCTTCCTCTCTCTACCCCTCCCCTGCTCATGTTCTCTCTCTCAGAAATAAATTTTTAAAAATAAATAAACATTTAAAAATGGTTTGTCGAATGAGTAATTGAGTGTGCCACCTGGAAATAAGCCCACGTGGGCTCAAGCCCTCCCCGTGGCTGCCTCTGGGGATGGGGCTCAGGACGGGGAAAAGAGAGGAGGAAGTTTCTGGCATTGCGAGAGGCTCTGCGCCATTAAAGAAACCCGTATGTAGGTAGTACTTTCATTTTAAAGTTTATGTTAAAAACAAACAAATAAGCGAGCTCGTGTCTGCCTGGACATGTTAGGGCAGCATGGAGGAAACACCCCAGAAAACACCAGGCTCCCCGGGCGAATTCTACCGAACACTGAAGGGCAAAGCAACCCCAGCTGTACACAAGCTCCCTCAGGAAACTAAGGCAGAGAGAACACGTAACCAGATCATTCTACGAGGCTGAGCTGCCCTGGCACAAAAATCAAGCAAGGATGTTGCAAGACAAGGACCCTCCAGACCAATATCCCGCGTCCCTCGTGAACACAGGCGCACAAGTCCTCAGCCAAAGTTTAGCAAGTCAAATCCAACGACACATTCAAAGGACGGCCCGCCACGACCCGACCGGGTTTGTCTCCGGGATGGAGCTTGGTCTAGCATTTGAAAATCAGTCGAGGGAGTTCACCACTTTCACAAGCTCAAAGGAGAAAACGTCGGGTGATCTCAAAATAGAGGCAGAGAAGAAGCATTCGATAAGATCTGACCCAAAACCTCTCAGCAAACCAGGAAAAGAAGGGACCTTCCTCATGCTACAAGGCATCTGCGGAAAACCCGCAGCTAAGCCCTTCCTCGGCGCTGGGGGGCTACCCGCTTCCCCGGGGGACCCGGAGCGGGTCGGGGTGCAGCCGCCTCCTGATGCGGCAGCTTCCAGCCAGTGGAAGAAGGCAAACGGGGGAAAAGCGTTCAGATTGGGAAGGAGGAAACAGACCTGCCTTTATTCAGACAGCATTTATCTATGCAGAAAATCTAATGGAATCTACAAAAAAAATTTCTGGAACTTAGAAGTGAGTTTACAAAATTTGCGAGGTAACCAGCAGTGTATAAAAATCAACCGTAGGGGCCCCTGGGTGGCTCAGTTGACTGAGTGTCTGACTTCTGCTCAGGTCATGATCTCGCGGTCTGTGAGTTCGAGCCCCACGTCGGGCTCTGTGCTGACGGCTCAGACCCTGAAGTTGCTTTGGATTCTGTGTCTCCCTCTCTCTCTGCTCCTCCCCTGCTCATGCTCTGTCTCTCTTTCTCAAATAGAAATAAAAATTTAAAATTTTTTAATTAAAAAATCAACTGTAATTATAATAGCGACACTCAGGCATTTAAAAATTTTTAATATAATTTATGATAGCACCGAAAATATGAAACGGTTAAGGGTAAATCTGACGAAAGGTGTCCAAGAATTGTACTAAAAACTAGAGTTGTTGCTGAGAGATTAAAGAAGATCTAAGTAAGCAGAGAGTCACACTCTACTCATGTCTTGGAAGACTCAATGTCGGTAAGATGTCCATTCCCTTCCAATTATAGTAGGGCCAGTGCAATCCCTGGCAGGCTCCCCTTGGTAGAGACTGAGAGCTGATTCTAAAATTCACATGAAAATAGATAAGGACCCTACAACAACCTAAACGACTTTGAAAAAGAAGCTGGAGTTCGGGGGGGACCAGCATCGCCCAGCTGGGGACACAATGTGGGCTGCCTCAGTCTGGACAACATGGTAGCAGTGCGAAGACAGATGGAGAGATCACGGGGACAGAAATCGATTTGCACACACACCAACAGATGACTCTTCACCAAAGGTACCAAAGCAATTCAGCGGAGGGAACTTTTCAACAAATGCAACATTTGGACATCCATATGCAAAAAAGAGGTTCCGATTCATGCCACCCACCATCTACAAAACTCAACTCAAAATGGATCAGCGACCTAAATGTAAAACCTAAAACTAGGAGACTTCTGGGGGGGGAAATGAGAAAAAAAAAATGTTGTGGCCTCGAGTTAGACGAGGCGATCTTAGATCCCAGAGCAAAAGTGTGATCCACCAAAGAAAAACTTGATAAATCGGAGTCCTCGTTATAAAAATCGTTCATGAGTTTTATGGGGGGGGGCGGTAATGAAAATATTCTAAATGTTCTAAAACCAACTGTGATGGTGTTTGCACATATCTGTGAACACAGTAAGAGTCTTTGAGGTTTTCACTTAGGCAGGGGAAATGTATGGTGGGTGAAGTATATCACAATGAAGCCATTACACATTTAAAAAGAAAAAAGAAAACTTCTGCTCTTTTTTTTTTAAGTTTATTTATTTATTTTGAGAGAGAAAGAGAGAGAGAGGGAGCACAGGTCGGGCAGAAGGAGAGGGAGAGAGAATCTTAAGTAGGCTCCATGCTCTACGCAGAGCCCCACACAGGGCTTGATGTCACGCCCCCACCCAGGATCATGATCTGAGCGGAAATCAAGAGTCGGAGGCTCAACCAACTGAGCCCCCCAGGCTCCCAAACTTCTCTTTGGAAGACACCGTTAAGAGAATGGAAAAACATGGGCTCCTGGGGGGCTCAGTCGGTGAAGCGTCCGACTTCGGCTCAGGTCATGATCTCACGGTTTGTGGGTTTGAGCCCCACATAGGACTCTGTGCTGACAGCTCAGAGCCTGGAGCCTGCTTCCAGTTCTGTGTCTCTCTCTGTCTCTGCCCCTCCCCTGCTCGCGCTCTGTCTCTCCCTCTCTCTCAAAAATAAATAAACATTTTAAAAAATGAAAGAAGTGGGGCGNAAAAAAAAAAATTTAAAAAAAAAAATGAAAGAAGAGATTGGCAGAACCTATTTTTGTGAATGACCCAGTGACACACTGTTTACAAGATACTCACTTCAAACCCACCGAAGGGGGTGCACAAACGGCGAATGGCCATGCGAAGACACCCAGCGTCACGAGCCATCAGGCACCTGCAAATAGAAACCACCATGAGAGTCCCCTGCACGCATGTCAGGAAGGTTAAACTATAAAGGAAGGGCCACAGCAAACACAAGGAAGATGCAGAGAAGTGGGGTCCCTCGCCGTGCGGGTGCGAACGCAAAACGGTGCCGCTCCCCGGAAAGACAGCTTCTCAGCTCCTTACACAAAGTGCAGGGCGCCTGGCTGGCCGGTGAGAAGAGCGTGCGACTCTTGATCTCGGGGCCGTGAGTTCGAGCCCCAGGTGGGGCACAGAGACTACTAAAACAAAACACAACAAAACAAAAAACACGAAAGCCTGAACATGCAACCAGCACAGGACTCAGCAACCGTGCTTTCCAGCATTTATCCAGAGAAACAGAAGCCTGGGGTCACACGCACACACACCTGTCTGTGACTGGACATGGCCACCAAACACTGGAATCACTCAGAGGACCCTGACGGGTCCATCGGTAAACCGTGGTCCATCCCCCGCGTGGAACACAGCTCTGCGATACAAGGGAGGGAGCACAGATACACTCAAGACCTGGGTTAATCTCCGGGGGGTTATTGGGGTGAAAAGACCCAATCCCGAAAGGTGACATGGTGACTGATTCCATTTATTCAGCGTTCTTTTTTTTAATTTTTTAACATTTTTATTTATTATTGAAAGACAGAGAGTGAGAGCACGAGCATAGGAGAGGGAGAGAGAGGGAGACACAGAATCCGAAGCAGCCTCCAGGCTCTGAGCTGTCAGCACAGAGCCCGACGTGGGGCCCGAACCCATGAACCTTGAGATCATGACCTGAGCTGAAATCAGATGCTTAACCGACTGAGCCACCCAGGTGCCCCATTCAGCGTTCTTGAGACAGCATTAGAGGAATGGAGAGCAGATCAGTGGTTTCTGGGGCTGGGGAGGGGGGTGGTGTGGAGGGAGGTGGCAGGCGGCTCGAGGGGTCCTCGAGGTGCCAGACCCCGTCAGTGACTTGGCTGCACTCGTGGGCATGTGACCCTCACGGGCAACAGAGGCATGTAGACTACACACGCATGTGCATGCAGTCACACACGAGCACAGGCAGGATGGGAAATGCCAGTAAGATCGATGCCTCACCCCAACCTCACGTCTTGCTTGTGGTTTCGTAGGGCAGTTAGCACGTGTTCCCTTGGGTGACGCCAAGCAGAGGACACTTGGAACCTCTCCATAGCAGTTCTTACAACAGCGTGTGAACCTACACACACATCAGCACAAAAGGGTTAATTTACAGGGATGCCCGGGGGCTCAGTCAGTTAAGAGTCTGACTCTCAGTTTCGGCTCAGGTCACAATCTCACGATTTGTGAGTTCGAGCCCTGCGTTGGGCTCTGTGCTGACAGTTCGGAGTCTGGAGCTGCTTTGGATTCTGTGTCTCCCTCTCTCTCTGCCCCTCCCCTGCTCACACTGTCTCTGTCTCTCTCAAAAAGAAATATTTATTTAAGTTTATTTAAACTTAAAGAAAAATTTTAAGTTAATTTACAAAAGAAAAAATAAATGAAACCAAGCAGGACGCCCCCTCGGACTGGACTGAGCCTCAGGTGTGCCCTTGGTGCGCTCCTCCCCGATTCCCCCCCCACTTCCTCCCTGACTCCCCCCTCCCATCCCCCCCCCGACTCCCCATCAGGAGCTCCTCCACTTGATCCCTCCCACAGGTGAGTCTTCTCCCCGTCCGTCCTTCTGTCCCTGAGGCTTCCACTCAGGGTCAAGCTCAAATCCGGCCACCTCTCTTTCCAGGGGCTACGGCACGCAGACCTGGGCAGGGCAGGGCAGGGCTGTGTCTGTCTCTGAGGTAGGGGAAGAAGCGAGTCCTGGCTGAAGTCTCTGGAGAGGCCCTCCCCCCTAGCGTGGCCAGGGAGGGGCTCAGACACGCAGGAAGCTGGCAGGGGCCGGAGGCAGCCAGCTGGGATCTGGAATCTCAAACTTAAACCTCCAACTCGGTTTTCCCCTCTGTGAAATGGGCTGATAATAATGGCCTCACAACACTGATGGGATGGAGCCCAAAAAGGAGGACCAGGCAGAGGTCAGGGGACCCCTCTTTCTTCCCCTGCCCCGGACTCCTGATCCCTCCGATGTGTGCCTGTGGCGGCTCACGCCCCACCCCTCTGACCCCATCCCAGCCTCTGGCCTGCCCTCCCCACCAGCAGGGGGCCGGCTGCTGAGCTCGGAAGGGAGGAACAGCCTTGGCTCAGCCTCCCCTTCCCCGGCCACCCCTCCAGCCAGCGCACCTGCAGCGCAAGCCACCCTTCGTGCTGCCCTGTCCCGATTCACTCAGCCTAAGTGGGGCAGGGGGAGCTGCTTGTGGGCACACGCAAGACCCCAAGGGTCTGCAGGTGCCGCAAAAGAAAACCCTGGAGACCCTTGTCCCCGAGGCGCGCCTTCCCCTGAGCCCACCCACAGCCTCTGGCTGCAGCCGGCCGCCCTCCCCGCTGACCCAGGCGGTGGGTGGGCTGTAACGCCGCCCAGTCCGGGGCTTGGACCTGAGCCCTCCTCGGCCTCCCCAGCACAGAACGGCTCCACCTTCACCCACAGCTCATGCTGAGAGCCGGGGCNCCCGGCACCAAATCCTGCAGAAACAGCCCTCCCTGCCCTTGTCTTCACCCCCACCGGGTCCCAGACACTGAACTCCCAGGCTGGGTGTTTGCAAACTTCACTTAACCGCCTCCCTTGCTTCTAGAACATGACTTCCGACAGAGAGGCCAACATGCCCTTGCTCTGAGCACTGCACCCCTGCAGGGGACAGACCCTACTTCAGGGCCTTGGGTAAAGGCCCCTGGCTCCTGCGGCCCCTCCCAGATGCATGGGCCCCACCCCCACCCCAGGCTGATGACCGGCCAGAACGTGGTTCTTGGTTGAAGGTCCCTCCTGCCATCTTCCTCCAGGCCGAGGCGCCCAGAGGGCCATGGCCTGTGTCCGAGGGGCAGGAGTGGGCAGGGAGAGGCAGGCAGAGTTAGCCTCCCCGCAGCTGCCTCTGTAGTCATTGTGCGCGGAGGAGGACTTGCCCCCAGACACTGCCAGGCCATGGCTCCCTTGTGAGGTGCCCACCCGGCCAGCGCTCCTCCCCAGAGACTCCCCCGCCCCAGGCCTCGGGAGGAAATGGGCATCTCCCTACAGGAGGGAGAAAGGGGGGAGGAAGGAGGAGGAAGGGAGGGTGAGGGAGGTACAGAGGTCCCTGTCCACGCTTGGTATCTGTGGGGTGTCGGGGAGGAGAGCTTCAGGAGCGGTCTGGTCGGCCTGGACCCTCCCCGTGCTTCAGATGCAGAACGCTGGCCCTTCCAGGCCCACGCCGTACCCGCCCCTGCCCGTGATCCACAGGTACTTGCTGAGAACCGGAGCAGGAGTGGGGGGTGGGGCCTGGAAAAC
This sequence comes from Crocuta crocuta, assembly GCF_008692635.1. Taxonomy (NCBI): domain Eukaryota; kingdom Metazoa; phylum Chordata; class Mammalia; order Carnivora; family Hyaenidae; genus Crocuta; species Crocuta crocuta. The sequence continues at coordinate 6,005,834 of NW_027527428.1, read as the reverse complement.
GGGAGGGTTACCTAGTGAGGGGCAGGGTGAGGGGCTGCAGCAGCCCCAGAGAGCTGGGAGACAGGCCAGAGCCAGACCCCCCGCCGGCTCCAGACGCTTAACCTCTTCCCACCAGGGGCTGCACACTTTAACTCCATTTAAATAAGCCCTTGAGGGCTCAGAAGAAATTGTAGCCAGCAATTTAAAAGCCCTGAACCCTGAGGGCAATCGGTGGCTTTGGTCCAGCTGCCCCGTGTCCAGGG
>NW_027527428.1:5985885-6005514 GCF_008692635.1 Crocuta crocuta | reverse complement strand
CCTGATCCAGGTCTCTGTGGCTTCCAGTTCCCAGCCACCTGGCTTCCCTCCCTCTAATTCTCTTCAGCCCAAGCAAAGCAGACCCCAGCAGGCCAGACCTGGACCCAAACCTTCTTGCTGGCTGAGAAACCGTGGGAAGGCTCTCAGCCCAATTACTTCCCCGGGCAGTTACTTCCTGTTCAGCAAAATGGCCTTCGCGGCGCTTGTGAGGAGGTTATAAATGAACCTGACTTGATACCTGGCAGCTCATAGGGCATGAAGCCAAAGTAACGAACCGCCTGGTATCAGGAATGATGTGGGCGGACCAGCCCCCCAGGTGAGAGCAGACCTGTCCCTCCGGGATGCCTGGACCCCCAGTGTTCAAAGCCACCCAGCACCCAGAAGGTAGGGCTTCCAGACAAGATACAGGACACAGTTACATTTGAACATCAAATACATAACATTTTTTAGTTATAAGTATGTCCCAAATTTGCATGTCACTGTTTATCTGAAACTCAGATTTAACTGGGTCTTCTGTTTTTTCATCTGCAAAATCTGGTGATCTTAATTGAAGGATATCCAGTAACAAGGGGTTTGGTTTGGATCTCTTAAATCCCCTGATGGGAAGAGGCAAGATAAGAAACTTCAGAGAAAAGCAGGATACGGATCTATAAATACACTGTCATCATTACTTGTTTTTAAATTTTAATGCACATTTGCGTGGAGAGAGACAGCGGCCCAGACACAGGCACCCGCGGAGCCGGAGAGGGGCGGAGGGGAGGGGCAGCCCCACAGAGGGGGGCTCCCAGGGCTAACTGTGGCTACCTGGGGACCTCGGGCTTAGAGGCAATTTTTCTTTCTTGCTTTCACTTTCAAAAAATTTTCCAACGTTTTTCAGCAAACCTGTATTACTTAATTTTAAAAACACATTTTAAAACAAATCACTCAGGCAGAAACTCTTTTTAAATTGCTACTGCTTTGCGAAGGGTCATGTTCACGTTTCGGCTCCTCCTGATGCATCGCAAACGTCTTCCTAAAGGTGGAGGTGCTGGCCCAGCCGCGTGCAGCAGGCGTGCTCCACGCTGTCCTCGGGGAGTCTGAGCTGTGGGCATCCGCAGCCCACCAGGATAGATGGACGGATAGAGCCCCACTGCTGGTGACCTCGGGGACCCCGGGGTGGGAGGGAGGGTACGAACCGATCTCCCACGCGCAGCCCCTCCCCGCTCTGGCCACAACTCTGAGCCTCACACTTTATCTGCGTGGTCTTCCATTTCCTCCCCCCTGCTAGCGGTCATTACTGCCATCTGCACGGCCGTCCCCAGCAGCCATTCTCACGTCTGTGCCCTCCCCCCCCGCCCATGTGCTCCGTGGTCAAGGGTGCGTGTAAAGTTCCAGTAGTAGCTCAGAGGGAGCGCCTCCGCGCTCCCAAGACCAACGTGGGTGAACCTGGACGCAGCTCCACGCCGTTCTTCTTGGCTCCCACAGCCTCCGCAGCCACGTGGCAGAGACCTCTCTCCTCACTCCCAGGTCTCTGTGCTGCTGGCTTATGTCACTATTGCCAGGTGTGTGGACCTATTGAAAAGATTTCTAGGAATACAAATCAAAACCACACTGAGATACCACCTCATGCCAGTCAGAGTGGCTAAAATGAGCAAATCAGAGAACTCTAGATGCTGGCGAGGATGTGGAGACACGGGCACCCTCCTGCACTGTTGGTGGGCATGTAAACTGGTGCAGCCCCTCCGGAAAACAGTGTGGAGGTTCCTCAGGAAACTAACACTAGAACTCCCCTGTGACCCAGCAATAGCACTGCTAGGGATTTACCCAACGGACACAGGGGTGCTGACGCATAGGGGCACATGGACCCCAATGTTCACAGCAGCACTCTCCACAATAGCCAAAACATGGAAAGAGCCTAAGTGTCCATCAACGGACGAATGGATCAAGAAGATGTGGTTTATCTATACAACGGAATACTACATGGCAATGAGAAACAATGAAATCTGGCCTGTGTAGCAACATGGATNGTGTTATGTGGAAACCAACTTGACAATAAGCTATTTGTAAAAAACTTTTTTTAATAAAAAAAAATAAAAGCCTAAGGGGCAAAAAAAGAAAAAAAAGGAAAAGATTTCTAGGTCCCAGCTCAGAGCCTACATTTTTTATGCATATCACCAAATCCCATTACTATGGGAGCATGTGGACATATCCCTTGGAGCTTGGGGGAGGGGGGTCCTGGCTGAATGAACTTGAATAAAAGTCATAGGACATGGGGCGCCTGGGTGGCTCAGGCGGTTAAGCATCTGACTTTGGCTCAGGTCATGATCTCACAGTTCATGAGCTCAAGCCCCATGGCAGGCTCTGTGCTGACAGCTCATGGAGCCTGAAGCCTGCTTCAGATTCTGTGTCTCCTTCTCTTTCTATCCCCCCTGCTCTCTCGCTCTCAAATATAAATAAACATTTTTTTTTATTTTAAAAAGGTCACAGGACATAGGACTTGAGGCGACCAAGGTAAAAGGCATGTCAGTCAGGATTCAGATGTAGAGAACAGATGCTGTTCTGGCTACTTTGGACAGAAAAGGAAATGAGGTGCTCACAAAAGCCGTGCAAGGGCCAGAGAAGCAGGCTATCCCTTGGTTTCCAGATGGTTCCCGGGACACAACCAAACCAGCCAGCCACATCTAGAAGGTGAGAGACCAGGACAGCTGTGGAACTGGCTGGTCTCGGCACACCTGGGGCAATCCAAGCCTCAGTGAGCCCTGTGACCTGCCACATCTGCTAGATCCACATGGGCCACGGAACAGCCAGACCACGCCCACAACCGGGGCGTGGCCGGCCCTAGCCACGCCCACAGCCAGTGCCTGATGGAGCCTGGCCACGCCCACACCAAGTGCCTGACAAGCCTGGCCACGCCCACGCCCATTGCATGACCAGGCCTGGCCACGCCCAGACCCAGTGCATGACAGGCCTGGCCACGCCCACACCCAGTGCATAACAAGCCTAGCCACGCCCACACCCAGTGCATGACAAGCCTGGCCACGCCCACGTCCATTGCATGACAAGGCCTGGCCACGCCCACACCCAGTGCATGACAAGCCTAGCCACGCCCACACCCAGTGCATGACAAGCCTGGCCACGCCCACGCCCATTGCATGACAAGGCCTGGCCACGCCCAGACCCAGTGCATGACAGGCCTGGCCACGCCCACACCCAGTGCATAACAAGCCTGGCCACGCCCACACCCAGTGCATGACAAGCCTGGCCACCCCCATGCCCAGTGCGTGACCGGCCCTGCGTGCCCACCCCCCACGCATGCCAAGAGAAGAGCACGGACGCGTGTCCCCCGCATCACTCCCCAACTCCAGAACCCTGGGAATGCACTTGACTGAGCGAGCCTGAGCAGCAGGGAGGTCTGGGAAATGCCGTTTTTAGAGCTTCTGCGCAGCAGAGGAAGGTGGCGGGACGGCCCCTGGGTGCCCGCTGACACGTTCCCCCAGCAGGGTCCGAACGGTGGCCTGGATCAGGGCAGGAGAGACAGGATGGACATCCCCCAGTGTAGGGAACCTCCTTCAGGGGGCGCCCGAGATACCACTGTAGAGTCTCCATTTCCTCCTCTGTCACCTGCTGTCTCCGGCTCCAGAGAGGCTGGTGACATGCAGGGCCCTGACCAGCCCGAGCCTGCCCCCCCAGGGCCTCCCGTGGGCGGTCAGTGCGCAAGCCGGTCTCCCCCATCACGGGACAGGTTCCAGAGGGCCAGGCGAGCCAGCCCATGTAGAGCCACGCGGCAGGGGCACACCTCCCCCGGGTTCAGTTTTTATGACTTGGCCAGAGCTGGTGAACTTGGTGAAATGAGCCCTGGTGAGAATATCCCCGCCTGGGGAACGGTCACACGATTTAAATCAGGGCCTGCTGTCCCCAGCCCCCAGAGCCCATGACGAAACGTACACCAGCCTGTCATTGATTAAGGCACTGAGTACGGCTGAAGTTTCTGGAAGACTGTGGGCTTGGTGGACTTCCACCCTGGCTGAACGCGAGGGTCCCCTGAGGAGCTCTGATGCAATCCCCGGGCCGGGATCCCACCCCAGATTAATCGGATCTGAAACCAGAGCAAGCAGAGGAACCAGGGCAGTTAGGCAGAGAGGGTCGCGGGGTCACAGGAGGTGACTGCCCCGGCGTCTGCTACCGGACAGAGGTGCGCTATGCGGCAGACGGCGAAGCAACACGGGGCAGATGCCGCGGATGAGCCCAAAGGAGTGAGAAGGGAGGATGCGGGGCTCCCACGGGGACGTCTGTGTCCCAAGCAGGGGGCGTTTTCAGCCCGTACTGCACCCGGGGCGATGCGGACGGCCCCTCCAGGTTCACTTGCACCCCAGGACCTGAGGCTCAAGAAGAAGCAGCCCCTCGAGTGTAACTTGGTGATCAGCAGAAGCAGAGAGGCCCCCTCCCAGCTCAACCCGAACGACCGAGACTGCGGAGGAGCGTTTCCACTGCTTTATTGTGTTTGGGGGAAAAAGTCCTCCAGGGTTTCAAACAGAATTTAAAACCTTGAAAGGGGAAAGGGGAAAAATAAAAATCACCGGACACTACTGCCCAGAGATGGTGACCATCTCTCCGGGCACCTCTCTGTGCAAACGCACACACCTCTAAATGGTGCCCGTGTGCAAATGCACACCCCTCTAGACGGTGCACATGTGCAAATGCACACACATAGGTGGCACACGTGTGCAAACATGCACACCTCTAGACGGTGCCAGCCTGCTCAGCTCTGATCTCTGTCTGCAGCCTGGGACCCAAACAGGCCAGGAGAGGAGAGTGGGGACAAGGCTACTTCCGGCCCCGGGACACCCAGGCTCTTAGTCCCCCGTGGGCGGTGGGTCTTTCCAGATCTTTCTGGGCATAGCACTGAGTCCATAGATTTCAGTTCTGCTCGGCTCCCCTGCCAGGCAGCCATTCTCTTCACCCTCCTGGTGACCATGAGTGCAGCCCCCCCCCCCAAACATCCCGCAGATGACCTTGTCTCCAGCTTTTCTGAAAAGGCCACGGTCAGAATGGACACGTCCGCACGCACCCTCACCTCCTGGCGTTCCAGAACACCTCGCCCATCTCTCTCCTGCCCCCCAACTCCGGTCTCTGGCCAGGCTGCCCTCCTCCTTTCCCAGGTGGACCCCGTCTGCGCTCCCAGCGCCTCCCACCCTGCTCTGTAGTTCCTCTGCTCCAGCATCCGCACCTGCCATAAATGCCCACGCCCTTCCTCCACCCCTGCGGCCCCTCCAGCCCCAGCCCTCCGCTCACACTCTCTTACTGACAGCCTGCCGTGACATGGCCGCTGGTCAAGCCTGCTGCCTGTGCGCACGTGTGTGCACCCCTGTCCCTCGTAACTGCCTGTCTGCTGGCAGCCGCTGACATGGCTCTCTCCTAAGGGCCCCCTCAGCTCCCCCCGGGATCCCCAAGCCTCCTTGTTCTCTTCACACCTGTCTGTCACCCTGGCCTCTGGGACTCTGCTCCACAGCCTTCCCCACCGGCCACTGCCCGCTGCCCAGGCTGCCTCAACTCTACCCGCAGGAGAGCACGTGCCCTGGTGACTTCCCTGCTCTGCCGGCGACACCCCATTCTACCAGCGCGGTTCCCAGAGCCTGTGACCTCTAACCACGCCGTCACCCGATTCAGGCAGTGACAGCTTCAGTCTGTCCGTCCTGTGGCAATGAGCTGCTCTTGTCTGTCTGTCCACCCTGGCTTCTGCTGCCCCGTCAATCTCCCGAAAGCACTAGCTGCCTTACTTGTCAAGCGTGGCGTTGCGTCTTGGCTGTGATTGGCACCTGGTGAGCGCAAAGAAATCCTTCGAATTCTGACGGCCGTAATCCCTGCAGATGGGTGCGAGCTGGGGGCTTCTGCAGACAGAGCCGGCGTTCAGGGGTACCCGCTGAGGCTCAGGAGGGCCCAGCGCGGGGTTCGTTGGGGTGCCCCTCCCATTTGTCCTGGGGTCCAGCCGGACGAGGGGGCCTGGACAAGTGTCCTGGGGCTGCAAGCCAGGCACGTAAGCAACAGAAATCGCTGCTCCCAGTTCTGGAAGCCAAAAGGCCGACATCAATGTGTAGGCAGGGCCACCCCCCCCCCGAAACCTCCAGGGCAGAGTCCCCTCCCTGCCTTTGCCAGTGTCTCATGATTGCCGGCAATGTTTGGACCTTGACCTCAAGGTGCATCACCCCAGGGTCTGTCTCATGCGGCTTTGTCCCCTGTCTCGCATCCAAATCTCCATTCTCATAAGGACAGCAGTCATGGTGGGCCAAGGGACCCCCCAGGACCCCCATCCTAACTTGGCTACATCCGCGGAGATCCCATGTCCAAACAAGTCCCATCTTGAGATCCCAGGTGGGCAAGAATGGGGGTGGGCACCACTCAACCCAGTACTGGGGCAACGATGTGAACGGGGCACACAGAGCAGCCTGGAGGGGTCCCAGCAAGCAGGAGGAAGGGGAGGGGAGGCTGGAGCGCAGAGGGGGGTGAGAAAGAGGACTAGGCGGGAGGGATGGGATGCCCTGAGGGCGGTGGGGGGGGGTCCTCGGTGCAGCCAGGACCGCCCACAGATGGCTTCGTCCCACCGGCCCTGCGAAGGGGGAGCCGTCTCCCTCTCAGACAGGTTTGGTGTTTCATCCCACCCCGGACCGCCAGGCCGGGCCACCAGCCGCCCCTGCCCCACTAGAGACACGCACAGACGGGACCTCAGGCGCGCAGCCCAGAATTACCCCCAGCTCCCTGCAGACGACATCCACTTCAGTCATAAGCAGGCGCCCGGGGTTGCTGCAGAAGGCACCCCACAGACCCCTCGGAGGCACGTCCACCCGGTCCCGCGGACATCGGGGGACCACCACCCTGTCAGCCAGCCAGCCTCCTAGGCTGTTGGGAAACTGCTGTGTCCTCAGATGGGGGCCCTTTGAGGGAGCCCCTGTGTGCAGAGGACACTTTAGCAATGTGACCTTCCAGATCCAGGAACCCAGTTCAACCGCCCCATGAGAGCCTGTGAAGGCCACCACCCACGCTGGCCGTGATCGCATTTTCTAGGTCAATCTGGGAGGGCCTCCCAGGGGAGACACTGGCTTTGGCCCCGGGGAAGCCCTCCGGCCAAGCCTCATGCGGGTCCCGACCACACCAGGCCCAGAGAAGACCACTCGACCCACTGACGGTGGATCCAGCCACTGGTGCTGCCTCAAACCTCCAGCACTTAAGTCCAGAGAAGTAGCCTAGAGGTCCCACAGGGATCTGTCTGCGCAGCCAGCGGGGTTTGGAAGTTACATCCCCAGACCCCAGGCCCGCCGCCGGCCAGGGTGGGGCCGTGGCCACAAGTGGCTTTTGCACGCCAGTGGAGAAGGTGCCCACAGTGCAAAATCCACAGCCGATTTCCAAGACTGAGAACAAAACCACAGAAATAAAGTGGCATTTATCCCGTGGATCATCTTTGTACTGGTCACGTGTTAGAATGGCAATATTTTAGATACGCCGGACTCATAAAAGATAGCGTTCAAATTCATTTTTACCTGTTTCTTTTCACTTTTTTTTCTTTCACTGTGTATTGATTTTTGAGAGAGCGCGAGCTGGGGAGGGGAAGAGAGAGGGGGGAACAGAGGATCCAAAGCAGGCTCCGCGCTGATAGCGGTGAGCCCAATGCAGGGCTTGAACTCCCAAACCGTGAGATCATGACCTGAGCCGAAGTCGGACTGAGCCCCCCGGGCGCCCCTGCTTTTGGCTTTTTTAACTTGGCGACCAAAAACATCACAAATGAGGCCCGTGTGATATTTCTATTGTCCGGTGCTGCCTCGGACCCTCCCGAGCACTAGAAAAGTCCCCCGAGCCTCCCGCCCTCGTAGGCAGAGCAGGGCAGCGCCTCTGGCTCCCACCTGCTGAGTGACCCTGAGCGATCCAGGCGGCCCCCCTGAGCCTCGCCTTCATCCTGGGTAAAACAGAGCATCCCCGGTCCCCCGGGCCCGTCGGGGAGAACGACAAACAGGATGGCCTCCCGACAAATGCGTGTGGGCCTACATGACACCCACCCTCACGGTCAGTGTCACTGTTCACTTCACATTTTATGCATTGCTTCGAAAAGAATTGCCACATGTGTGCCTACGTGCCTGCTGGGGACAGACCGGGACTCGGAGGAAGCGGCAGGCACGTCTCCCCGCGGGCCCAGGATTTATAGCCGAGCGGGGCAGATAAGGCACGTGTGCACCGGACGTGGACGAGTTACGTCAGCAGGAGAGCAGCAGATGTGNGGGGGGCGCGGGCCGGGCCGAGGGGGGCGCTGGCCATTGCACACAGTAGGCGCTTAATGCCTGTAAGGAGCACAGACCTGGGAGGCAGGTGTTTGCAGTCCTGACTCTGACGCTCAGCCGCAGCGTGAGGCCCGTAGTCAGCGCCTGAGTTTCCGTTTTGTCATCTGTGAAATGGAGATAAGCTGCAGCAGCAGGGCTCTTAGGAGCAGCCAGCACGTGAGTAGGTGCGCCAGGCCTGATGCAGGGGGAGCTCGGGAGCGTGAGTCCCTCTCTCCCTGCCCTGAGGGGGACGGCTCGAGGCCTGAGGGCCAGGTGTGGTGGGGAGGCTTCCCAGCTGGGAAGGAGCTTCTCCAGGGGAGCAGGGTGACAGATGGGGCTGGGGAGGGAGGGCCAGGCGGCAGCTGGGTGCCAGGAGGCCTTTGGTGCCCAGGCGAGAGGAACTGGGAGGTCTAGGCACCGAGGAGTAAAGAATGAGGGGCACCTGGCTGGCTCAGGAGGTGGAGCACGCGACTCCATCTCAGGGTCATGAGTTCAAGCCCCACGCTGGGCGTGGAGCCTATTTAAAAAGAAAGAAAGAAATGAAAGACAGAGAAAGACAAGGAAGGAAGGAAGGAAGGAGAAAGAAACAGAGAGAGAGAGAGAGAGAAAGAAAGAAAGAAAAAAGAAAGAAAGAAAGAAAGAAAGAAAGAAAGAAAGAAAGAAAGAAAGAAAGACAGAAAGAAAGAAAGAAAGAAAGAAAGAAAGACAGAAAGAAAGAAAGAAAGAAAGAAAGAAAGAAAGAAGAAAAGGAAGGGAGGGAAAGGAAGGAAGGAAGAAACGTATCTGGGCACATTCGGAGAGGCCAAAGCCGTGGCGCCTGCCCTAACCCAGGCATTCGGAGACGAGGGCGGGCCCAGGGCCAGAGGGAAGGACGGAGAACTCCAAGGCCATCTCCCCAGACCTTCCCCGGACACGTGATTAGAGGCCCTGCGGGGTTAAGGCTGTGCCATCACTTAACGACTCCCTGTCTTGCCCGTTCAGGGGAGCCCCCCACATTCTCAGGGCTGGGCTGGAGCCCCGCACCTGCAGACGGGTAAGGGAGGGCTCACGGGCCGGGCGCGGGCACCGAACGGAACATGAACCTGGCCCACAGCAGGTGCCCGGGTTCTGGCGGCCCTTCTCTTTCCACCAGTCAGAAAAGGCTTGGCCGGGACGCAGGCCGGTTGTGGCGACAGGAGGCTTTGTGGCAGACACCCCCGGGGTCAAATGCGACTCGGCCCCAAACCCACTCCACTCAGTCGCGCACAGAAGCCAGAGACCAGAGGTCAGCAAAGGCGTCACCAGGCCGTGCTCCCTGTGGCGGCTCTCGGGGAGGACCCTTCTTTGCCTCTCCCTTTCCCGTGGCCACAGGCGTCCCTGGGCTGGTGGCTGCATCGTCCCCCGGCTGCCCCCGACCGCAGGCACCTTCCACTCCGGAGGCAGAACGTCTGTGCGCGTGTTCCCCTTGTCTGTCTCTTACGAGGACACTTGTCACCAGATGTGGGGGCCCTCCCAGTCCAGGATGACCTCATCTCAGGATCCGTACCTTAATCACAGTTCCAAAGACCTGGACTCCAAATAAGGTCACATTCTCGGGTTTCAGGTGGGCGTGGGCAGGGGGCTATTATTCGACCCCTTAGAATCTGCCTCTGCTGCTCCCCCAGATTCACATCCATCTCCTGTGCAAGCTCATGCCCTGTTGCATCGTGGTCAACGCCCTTTGCCTCAGTTTCCCCCACAGAGCCGAGGGTAATAATGACCACCTCGTGCCGTGGGCTTCAGTCACGGGAGCCCCACCTTCTAAAACCATAAACTCTGTGACAATGGGGACTAGTCTCTGTTTAATTCACTCCAGACCGTCCCACAAACCCCAGCCCCTCCCGAGGGCTGGCCGCAGGTGCAAAGGCCCAGAGAACGAAAGAGAGCCCTTGGGCCGTGCCGTCCAGCCGGAAGGGTGAGGGCCCGTCCGGGGCTGCCCACCCGAGGTTGGGTCCCAGCCCTGCTGCCCCTGCATAACCAGCTAGACCTCAGTTTCCCCACCTGGGAGTGGAGAATGAGACGAACCTCTCACAGTCAGGTACCAACCGGCCTGGACACAATCTTGACGTCCTGCCATCCCAGCCCCGTAACAGTGGGCCCCGGGGCCTCCCACAGGCCAGCACATGGCTCCCCCGGAGCTGGGTGACCCCCTGGCCCCCCTCTTGTAGACTCTTAGCCCCCCACCTTGCTCTTCCAGCCAGGGACAGGGTTGTGTGTTGACACAGCCCTGGCCACCCCACTAGGCTTGGTGTTAAAAAAGACCTTTTTCGGGGCGCCTGGGTGGCTCAGTCGGTTAAGCGTCCGACTTTGCTCAGGTCACGATCACACAGTTCATGGGTTCAAGCCCCGCATCAGGCTCTGTGCTGCCAGCTCAGAGCCTGGAGCCTGTTTCAGATGCTGTGTCTCCCTCTCTCTCTGACCCTCCCCTGCTCACGCTGTCCCTCTCTCTCTCAGAAATAAATAAAAGCATTAAAAAAAAAAAGATCCTTTTCACACAGTGAGCTGGAGCCCCAAAGCAGCTGACACAGACACCCCAATCCCAACTTTGCTTCTCAGGGAGGGCTGCATGCTCCCGTCACTCCGGCCCCGTGCCCCATGGCCACCCCCTGCCCGCTCTGCCCGGGGCTGCCTGGGCGAAGACAGGCTCATTCTCAGGAACCAAGGGCTTCCTGGGCCGTGCGGAGCCAGCAGAGGGTGAACGAAACAGGATACAAAGCCTCCTGCCCGCACCAGGGGTCATCCCCAGGGACTGGGGGCGCAGCCACAGAGCACCGGGACCCCAGGGCTCCAGCGGCCCCAAACACGAGGCTCCTGAAGGTCTGGGCCTTTCCGCTGGACCACACACAGCACCTGCGTCTGCAGAGCGCGGCAGTTCGGGCCTCATGGGCTTCTAGGGAGGTGTGGTCGGCTCCCGCGACGCCGGGACCCTCATCCCGGGCGGGGGCTCCGACCTGGGCTGGTGGCCTGCATGCCCCCGTGTCCCAACAGCAATCGCAGAAACAATAGAAATAAGAGTAATAAGTACCGTGCGTGTGCCTCGCTCCTGACAGGCGCTGGGCCAAGCGCGTTCATCCAGTTAACCTCTGGGATACCCACCATTTTATCATCAGCCTCCTTTCCGGGACGGGGACCCTGAGGCACAGGGCAAGGAGTCGGTTGCTCGAGGCCACAAGGCAGCAAAGGCCCAGCGCGGATGCGCACCGTGAGGTCTGGCTCTGGAGTCTGTGTTCTTTAGCTCCGTCCTCTGTTTCTGCCGTTTGAATCTTCCCGTCCTCGGAGGGGAGACGGGATGGTTGAGGGGCTTCCCAAAAGAAACCAAGGAGAGAGGGGCCTCTAGGAAGCCCTTGGCAAGCGGGTGGTTCCTCAAGTCCGGAGCCTGGTCCTCTGTCCTGCCCTGACCCTGATATCCGGCTGGCACATAATGGTGTCCCCACTGTTCTGCTTAAAACCTCTAAGGCCTTCCATAGCAATTGATCAAGTGCAAACTCCTAGTCACAGCCACCCGGGGAAACTGCCTTCGTCCTTTCTAGTCTGCACCCCCCCATACTGCACTCACTCAGCCCACACTATCCCCCGACCCCCGCCTTCATTCTGGTCCTTGAACACAGTCTGCGCCTGCCTCAGGGCCTTTGCACCTGCAGCCCCCTCCCTGGAACAGCCCCTAGGGGTCTGGCATCCTGGGGATTTGTGTAGCCTACCTGTCCCCGGAGGGGAGGCTGCAGGGTGCTCCCTATCCGCAGGCCTGTGTGCTCCCCTCACTATGGCCCCTCCCAATAGGCCAGGACTCCCAGCGCCTCCTCGAGCCCCATGGCCACCCCATGCTCACTCACGGTGTCCCGGTCCCCGGTGCTCACCACCCACATGCCCCAGGCCTGGCTCTCTCCTCCCGGCTCCTCGCCTTCTTTGGGGCTGAAATAGTCCTCTCATTTGTAAGATATGCTCCATGTAGTCATGATAACGGGAATGCCTTCTCTGGGCTGCTTCCTGTAGGAGGTGCCGGTAAATATTTGGCATTAACAACCGGCTCTCCAGAAAAAGAAACATATATATACATAAAACACATCTTATTGATATAAAGGATGTGCATCATTTGCACAATTCCGATTGATCCACAGAACGCTTTTGCTGATTTTTCTGCCGAACTCTTGGGCCAGCGGCCGGTCTCTGCCTGCCGTTGTCTGTCCTGAAAGGGTGGCCCTGGCAACGGCGCTCTCGCCGCAGCCAAGCCGCGGGATGACAGTGAGAGAGAGCAGTGCGTCCAGCTCGCTGTCCGTCTTGATGTGGGCAACTTCCACGCGACTTGGGCGAGTTGTTCACCCCCGGAGGCGTGTCCCCAAGTGCCCTTGCCGGTCACCGTATGATGGCGGTGGGCACGGCATGCTTTGAAATTCAATCTGGAGCATTCGCGTGCTCCCACCACCGTCCGGACAATCAACAAAACAGTCAATCGAGCCGCAATCGAGCCCCAATTTGCTGTGTTTGCCAGTTTCCGTGGTGTAGATGCTCCTGCCACGGCTCACTTCAAGCTGCCAGCGTGAGACCACTGAGCCTGGTGTGGGGAAGAGATGGGCAGCGGCCGCCAGGGCCCAGCACTGCCACCACACACGCACGCACGCGCACGCGCACACACACGCACGCGCACACACACACAACGTGAATCACTCAAGAGCACGGCAAGGGGGCGCCTGGGTTGAACGTCTGACTCCAGCTCAGGTTAGGATCTCGAGGTGTGTGAGTTTGAGCCCCGTGTCGGGCTCCCTGCTGTCAGCGCACAGAGACGGCTTCGGATCCTCTGTCCCCCCACCCCCGCGGCCCTCCCCTGCTCACAAGCTCTCTCAAAAACGAACATTAAAAAAAAAAAAGAACATGGTAAGAAAAAATTGGTGTGAAATCCTTAGGAAGGAAGGAGTTTGGGGCTGCCTTTGTTCTTAATATAATTTATTAACTGTAAATGCAAATAATTTAATGTTTAATAACGTCTGTGTTTAACCCCTGGGTCACAAAATTTCTGAACGTTCGAGCCATCAGCCCTCGTGGGCCAGGGCAAGCCGGCTCTAGCACGCCAGCGGCAGCAGCATCTGGCCAGTTGTGAAAATTCTGTTTATTCCACGCGCACCTGACGCGTATGTGCCGGACGTCCTCTGCGCCAGCGCCAGGCTGTGCTCAAGATGCTGGGGACGCGTCAGAGAAAGGAAGTGAGCGGGACAAGGAGCATCGGGGACACAGAGGACAGTGTCCCTTAGGGGGTGAAGGCGGTGCCACCAGACAGGGCGAAGGGAGAGCAGGGGCACAGGCGAGGCGGGGCGGGGCGGGCGCCGAAAGGAGGTGCTCAGGCCCAGTGCGTTGAAAAGATGACATCCGGGGGCACCTGGGTGGCTCAGTCGGTTAAGCGTCTGACTTTCGCTTAGGTCATGATCTCGCGGTTCGTGGGTTCGAGCCCCGCGTCGGGCTCTGTGCTGACTGCCAGCTCGGAGCCTGGAGCCTGTTTCAGTCTGTGACTCCCTCTCTCTCTGACCCTCCCCTGCTCACGCTGTCTCTCTCTCTCTCTCCTAGAAATAAATTTAAAAAAAAAAACATTTAAAAAAAAAAAAGATGACATCTGGCTCTCCGTCTGGGCTGCCCGCCCGCCATCCAGACTGAAGAAGACCCGGAAGCTTGGGGGCCACGTGAGCCACGGCCACGGCGCATTGGCAGGTGCAGGAAGCACCCAGGGGGCCGGGGCGGGGCTGCTGGAGGCACATGTCTCCACAGGAGAAGCCGGTACTTCGGGAAAGTCAGTACGAAGCATTACTGCTTAAAGGGGAACTGTCGGCCTTGATAAACGGTGCACCTTGGTCAGTGCGCAGCGCAGACACAGGTGAACGCCCCCAGATACGAGACCCGAGCTGGTCCCACGGCTGACGTAGTACGATTGGGCTACTGCAGATCTGGGGGGAAGGGAAAAGCTCCCAAAACAGCCTGTCATGGTGAAGCCTGAATTCTTCAGTAGACGGGCTGAGGAGAAGATTAGGTGGGGGCTGGGAAGAGGGGTGCTGTGTCCTGATAGCTTGAAGCCACACGGAGGGAGGTTCATTAAATGTATCTGTTCCAGACTATGGCCATAGCCAGTGCAAAGGCCCTGAGGCTCCAGTGCGCCTGGAGTGTTTGACGGTCACTGGAAGGTTCCATGTGGCTGGAGCACAGGGTGCAAGGAGGAAAGACAGAGGAGAGTAAGGTGACAGGGTCAGGTCACATGGGCCCTTGGGGGCCTTTGTAGGGGTGTTGAGCTGAGGTCCTATCTCGTTTTTGCAGACGAAGAAACTGAAGTCTGGCGTCACCAGGTAGCAGGGGAAGGTCAAGGGAGGCCCCTGGATCTGGTCCTGACGATGCTGTGTTCTTGCCGCCTCACGGCAGAGGGGGCTGTCAGCAGGTGTCCGACCTGCCCGGGTCTCCCGCAGATCCCAACGGCCCCTACTGACCAGGTCTGGGGGTCCCGTGAGCCGGACCCTTCGAGTCCCCTCTGCCCTGGAGGCGCCTGCGGCAGGGAGGGAGGCGGAGAGAGTCCCTCAGCTGGCAGTGTGTAAGCAGCCCAGCAGGAGCGTTCTAGCAAGCTCCGGACAGAGGAGGCCCCCCTGCCTTGCCCCCTCCCCCCTCCTAACTCCCCCTGCCGCACGAGCCTGGTCTTCTTGCCCAGAGCTGGACCCTGACCCCGGGGCCACCACAAGAGTCCCCCCCAACAGGGAAGACAGGATTCTCAGGGCAGCTGGCCTCTTTTGAGGCTCTGACTGCTGGCCGGAGCGACCGGTGGGCTTGGGGCCAGAGACCGAGAGCCGGTAGGAAGCAGAGACCAGAGAGAACTGTACCCCCAGAGCACGAGCAGAGACTGGGCCCTGAGCTGTCCTGGGTGGGGACGGGGCCAGCTTCACCGCGTGGGACCCACACAGGCCCACGGGGCCCGAGCTCAGAAGGGGTCCACGCTGGTTTAACGCTATCATCTTGAGGCTGCTCATAATTTTCGAACAAGGGGCCCCGCATTTTCATTCTGCCCTGCGCAGGGACAAACAGCCCCCTGGGTGTGCCTGGGGCTGGCGGCCAGTCGGGGGGACCCGAAGGGGGGGGTCCCTCCCCGGCAGGGCCGTCCGGGAAGGACGTCGGGCTCCAGCGAGCGGGCATTCTCTTGGTGTGGCTCCCGGTCACGAGCCGGAGGAGGAGCGGGGAGGAGAGACACCTCTGTGTCCGACCTCGCGGGCCCTTGGAGAGGTGGGCGCCGGGGGGCCTCTGTCCCGGGAGGCCGCTGTCCAGCTAGGGCCCTGCGGGTGGTGCCCCACGGGGGTGAGGGAGGCCAGGAGCTGGCTGTTTTGAAATACAATTACAGCCAGTCAGACAGGCCTGTTCAATACTCTATTGACAGGTTCACCTTGGCAACCTGGAGCCCGACTCTTCCAGAAGCACCTCTCCCACACGGCGTGTCTTTGGTCTTAAAGGCGCACCTCCCTCCCCTCCCGGCTGGGTTGCTTGGCCCAAAGAGGGGCAGGGCCCCGTGCTTCGGCTAGGACCCGAGGAGGAGATGGGGGGGCTCTTTCTGCTCAACCGGCAGACCCTGTCCACTCTGCGGTGGGGACCTCCTCCTTTATGCCCCACCCCCACCCCGGTCTCAGGAATTTCACACGAAAGCCCTGGCCAACCCGCGGCCAGACTTGACAGAGGAAGACACTCTCCCTTAACCCTGGTCTTCTCCGGGCGAAGGCAGGAGGGGGCGGGGATAGGAAGCCCAAGTGGCAGGCAGGTCTGGGCACCTCTCTGTGCAGCTGCAGGGTCTGAGTTGAGGGGGAAACTGCGGGTCTGCTTTGCAGTTAACCAGGCTTCTAATGAGCGACGTGGAAACACCGTAACCCGTGCTGGTCAGAAACGCCGGGCACCAGCTCCACGGGCCACGCGCGGAGACGCCAGCCCCACCTTTCCAAAAACCAGAGCTGCCCCCACAGCGGGGACACATCCTCCGGGCCCCGCGCAGGTCCCACCTCAGGGCACAGAGCGCCTTCGTCACTCCTGCCACGGGCAGGAGCCAGCAGGCAGGAGCGGACCCCCAGGTCAGGCTGAGACGTGGTGGGTGGCGAGCGGTTGGGGGCAAAGCCACCCTCGGTCCAATCGCTTTCGCCCCTGCAGCACTGTATCTGTGTGCATCTGTCCGTCCGTCTGTCTGGGCCTATTTGGAGAGAGAAGACGGACGTCAGGCTCGGCGCAAACAAGAAGGTGTCTTTGCCAGCAGGTAACGGAGAGGGAGATGAAAGAGTTACATCAGCGGAGTGTGGGAGCAAGCGACCCCCGCATAGCTCAGTGTACATAACAGCTGTAGCTGTTTTTCAGGATTCCAAGAAAGACTTCTCTCCCACGTAGACTTCGGCAGCAAGATTTCTCTGGTTCCGCACAAGCTTTCTTGGCTTCTACAACACTCGTTCTTTATCATCGCCAGCTCCAAAAAGGAAACCAGTAATCACCAATAGGTTCAAAAGGACAAAGACCCTTTCTCTATACGGATCTTTTTCAATGAGATGCTCCATTTCCTTGGAATAAAACAAAAACAAAAACAAAAGCAAAAACCAGCAGCTTCAAAAGCAAAGGGATGGGGGTGGGGGAGGCATGGGTCCGTTTCTGAACCTTCCGATCCAAGTGAGTCAAAGAATACAAAATCACCCCATTATAATCATTACTGTCAAATCACAGGCAATCAGCTTGCAGACACAGGCCAGATGGTCATCCAGGAGGGATCCTAGAGCCAGAGCTGGGTCTGAGCCCTGCAGATCTGAACCCTTTAAATAAAAAAGGGAAAGAAAGGCAGGCCTTGTGTTTTTATTTCCTGGTGTTCCATTACTTTCACATGCTTTTTACTTCAGTAGCATCGGACAGAAACCTGCATTCCGAAGTGGCCCCAGGACGCCTATAGGTACCAGGGGATGCATACAGGTGAGCGTGCTGTGGGCCCCCAGAGCCATCAGTTCAAGGCCAACAGCTGGTTCACTCAAACCCACCCACGGGGAGGCCTGGTGGTCGCCATTCAGCAAGTCTCCCCAGAGGTGCCGTTCTTGAAACTTCCCCCCAAACAGGACCATATGCTAATTTTCATGGGCCCTGGGCACTATTCTCTTTGTGGACCCTGATTCCCTAAAAAAAAGTAATAAAAATTAGTTTATAACCGCATTGGAATAAAGACGGACATATTAATATTATATGTTAAGACACTTCCTTTGACCTAAAGGCTTCTTCATCTGATTTTATTTCTTTTCTTAATGTTTATTTATTCATTTTTGAGATAGAACAAGGGAGAGAGAGAGAGTGCGCGCACGCAAGCAGGGAGTGGGCAGAGAGAGAGGGAGAGAGAGAATCCTAAGCAGGCTCCTCGATGTCAGCAGGGAGCCTGACGCGGGGCTCAGTCCCACCAACCAGGAGATGGTGACCTGAGCCAAAATGAAGTCAGCCACTTAACCAACTGAGCCACCCAGGCGGCCCTCTCCTTCTGATTTTAAAAGAAATTAAGATAAACATATAATGGACTATTATTCAGCTTTAAAAAGGAAGGGCATTCTGATACCTGCTACAATATGGATGAACCTGAAGACAGGATATTCAGTGAAATAAGCCAGACAGAAAAGGCAAATGCTGTAGGATTCCATTTATACAAGGTACTTAGAGTGGTCAAATCCACAGAACAGAAAGTAGAATGGTGGGTTCCAGGGGCTGGGGGAGGGGGAATGGGAAATTAACGTTTAATCGGCACATTTGGGGAGGGATGGATGGTGGTAATGATGGTACAGTATTGTGAATGTGTTCAGTGCCTCTTAAAAATGGGGGGAAATGGGAAAAATGATAAATTTTATATTACACGTATTTTAAATATTAAATTTTTAAATAAACAATTTTACCCAAAAAATCAGTACAGTTTTTGTGGATCCCCCAAAGTACTGTGGGCCCTGGCATGCGGGCCTGATGGAGAAGTGACCCTGCCCAGAGGCACACGGCTGACCGGCTGGGCCTGCGGCTGCCCACGCACACCCTCTCCCAGCTGCGCACACAGCTCCATAAACCGCATTCCTTCTTCCAACCGTGACCGGCTGTGGCCAGAAACACAGAAAATCTGAACTTTATCTGGAACTTCAGTGACTATAAATCATCTCAAGGCATAGTCCAACCTAGCTCCTGCCATCCTCAAGGCCGCTGTCCCCATCAGAGGAGGAAGACCGGGTGCCCTTTTCCCTGCTTGGGGGAATCTCCGTGGGCTTTCATGTTCTCCCAGTGCGCAGGGCGGGAAAGCATCCCTGACCGGGAAGGGTCAGGGCACGTGTGAGAAGTGCCATTTGTCAGCCACAGCAACTTCTATTTAGTGAGCCTCAGTTTAGGGCAGAGAGTCCCTCGTGGGGTTCCCGTCCCAGACTCTAATCCCCGTCATTAATGACTCGTTAAGTAGGGCTGGCCAGGCTTCCTTAGGGAAACCTGGGCTGTGCTATCAGTTTGCTCCTTCTTGGTCCTTTGACAGCAGCACAAGGGGCTTCGTGAGGCTCTTGACCTGAGATTTTCTTTAAAAACCCCGAGTAAAAATGTGGACGTATGCTCCTCCCGTCATTGGTCATTGGAAGTGGAAGGGCACTGGGCAAGGGGCGCCTTGGGGAAACAATGGCGCTCACAGGGACATACGATCAATCTAGGTGTGCAGGGGCTCCTAGGGTTCAAATTCGCTCTGGGTCCGCGGGTTCTGGCTGGAAAGGCAGCAGCCACGCAGCCAGAGCGAGGAGGAAGGGTGGGGGTGGGCCAGGAGCAGGGCGCGCGGGGCTCTCCGGCGAGACCCCCGCTTGGCCCTGCGTGCGCTTCCCCCTCCTCGCTCCGGGAGAGGCGCGGAGGGCCGCCCCGGCCAAGGCCCCAGCAGCCCGCCAGCCCGAGGGGAGCCCGCCCCCTAGGGGAGGGCGCAGCTGGTGCAGGCTCCGCGGCTCCTCTGCCCCGGCCCCGCCTGCGCGCCGGCTCGGGCAGGTGAGGCGGCGGCGGGGGCAGTCCCCCCACCCCGGGAGCCGAAGGGGATCCCTCGGGGGTCCTCGGAGAACGTCCCAGGAAACGGCCCTGCGGAACAAGTTGGGGAAGGGGATTTCTTGGACAGACCTGGGGGATCTNACTGCCCCAGGCGCTACCACGCGCCCCCGGCCCCCGAGTCCCGCGGTGCAGGCCGAGCTGTGCTCTGTCTGGGCCCTCCCGGCCGCCATCCCACGGTCACGGGATCCCCGAGCACCCCCTCTGCTCGCCCCTCGATCCTGCAGGGACACCCCCCCCCAGATGTCCAGCGGGGCTCGCCGCGTTCCCGCCCCTG
>NW_027527428.1:5983662-5985739 GCF_008692635.1 Crocuta crocuta | reverse complement strand
CGACCGCGCACCCTGCCCTGCCCTCCTACCCGGCGCCCCGTGCGGCCCGCTGCGGAGGGCCGCGGGGGCATCCGGGGGTTCGCCACCCCAAAGAAAGCCGACCTTTCGGGGGCGGTGTGACAAAGAGCACAAACACGGGGGCGAGGACACGGAGGGCGGAGGGGCGCCCTTGGGAACAAAGCCATCTCTCCGAGAGGGTGCGGGGAGGCGGAGTGCAGGGCTCCCACCCCGCCTCCGGCTCTGCCCCTCCTCCCCCGCCGGGCGCAGCCCCCCCAGGTCAGTCACCGCTAAAAATGCCAAATTAGAGACGCCAGCGCTGAAGTCAGAGACAAGTTCCCCCAACTAAGAACAGAGGGGAGAGATGAGCTCTTGTTAAAGCCCGGGTGGATTTTGTCGCCGCTGTGCTGGTAAATTCCCCCTCGGCTGTCTGAAACCCACCTCCAGGGACCTAGAAGGCGACACCAATGGGGAGCTCTCCAGGCCTAGGACCGGCCGGGAAGCCCCCCGGGGCTCCTTCCCGGCAGAGCCCGGACCTGGGCTCCGTGGGCGGCAGGGGGCAACCCTCACGGAGAGCGTCCATTCAGGGAGAGGACTTAGGAAGCCGTTTGCTTCCCTGGGCTGGTGCGGCTGGGGACCCTTCAGGGACCCGGGGTCGCACCACCCTCTGGCCCACGGCCATTAGAGTCTCCCGCTCCTCCAGGGTCTGCGCTTCCCACCCTCTCCCCTCCTAGAGCCAGGCTGCGGCTCAGGGAGAGAGCATCGCTCCTCACTTGGGGCCCCTGGGGGCCCCTGGGGGCCCCAGCCTGAGGCGGCACCCGGAAGGCTTCTGCCCCTCAGCGGAACCCTGGGGCGCAATCTGTCCGTGGCTGGAAGGCGGCGACGTCAGATGGGCGGACCGTGACCCTTCGGGGTTCCCCCAGGAGCCCGGGATATCCCGGGTCGGAGGCAGTGGCCCCAGCTGAAGGCTCTGGGAATCCCGAGTTTGAGCTCCACTCGCCTTCGGTTCCTGCCGAGCGCGGAGCCGGGGCGGAGCGGTGGGGAGGCCACGTGGGAGGCTTCCCGGGAGGGGCTCTCTGCACGCCTCAGGGGGGCTTCCAGGGCGCTCTGGCTCCTCCCGCACCCCCACCCCCCAGATTCGTCTCTGCCTCCTCCCTGCAGTTCCCCGATGCTTCTGCGATCCGAGTCCCTCCCCACAGCCCCTGGCAGGTGAGGGGTGGTCTAGGGCCAGGCCAGCCGGAGGTGAGCCTGGGGCTCTGGAACTCTCGCCATACGCGCCCACCCTCCTCGAGGACAGAATAAATAAGGGCGCGCAGGAGCGAGTCGCTGCGTTCAGCGGGCGTTTGTGTAACTCGGACACTTGACGCAGAAAGGCCGGGCGTGGGGGCGGCGGGGGACTCCCAGGGCTTCCGAGGAGCTTGGGGGCCTCCCCTCCCGCCGTCTGGGGAGCCTGGCGGCTGCTCGCACCGCCACACTGACAGCTATAGGAAAGATCCGCTGTACTGGCCGGCGAGAGCCACCCTTCCTCCCCAGCCCGGCCGCAGGCCCAGCCCGGCTCCTGCGCAAAGTCGCCGTCGGGGCACCGGGTGCCGTCGCGTGGCCCCTCGAGGTCCAGGTCCGGAGCAGGCGCCCGGGGGGTGCGGGGGCAGAGCGAGCGGGGTGCGAAGGGCAGAGTCCGACGCCCCTGGCGGCGCAGAGGCTGCAGCAGCGAGACAAGGATGCCGCGGAAACACCCACTGGAGACACATTTTCCAGGGGATTTTCTAGTGAGGGGGCAGGCGGAGTGTCGGGAAGCTCAGCCCCTACCCGGACGCTGGGGTTGCCCAGGGCAAGGTCGCCACGGACCTCCCCGCAGACTGAAAGCGCCTACGGCTTGGCGGCTGGCTCTACGGGTAAGAGCGACTGTCGTGCTGACAGCGCGGCAGTTTCTCGCGCCAGCCTTGGGGACCCTTCCCCTTCCGCAGTTAAGTTCACCCCAGAGCTCCTCGCCCTGGCCCAGTGTCAGAAAAAAAGCCCCAAACGCAAGAGGAAAACGTTTACCCTGTGTCCCCCTTCCCCAAAACTCCCCCTTCCCCAGCTT
>NW_027527428.1:5981955-5983525 GCF_008692635.1 Crocuta crocuta | reverse complement strand
CCCCTCAGCCCCGCCGCGCCCCCCACCTCACTTCTCCAGGAATCTTGGGTTTGTGCCTCGAGCTTGTCAGAGAGCAGTCACTGCAGACCGAGCCCCTCTCTCAAGCCGCCAGAGGACCACCCCCCGCTCCCAGAACCACTGGAAGGGAGGAGCCACGCTGGCCATCGGGGCAGCAGCCCACAACCCACCAGGAAGGGCCACGTCCAGAGGAGCTGCGAGGTGGTGCTGGGATGGTGGCGTCAACGTGTGCGCTCTTAAACACGACTGTCTCCAGGCTTCTCCCGGGTCCCCGGGAGAACGCGAGCGCCGAGCAGCTTGGGGGGTTCCCCTCGGCCCCTCGGCCCTCCCCGGCTCTCTGGAGGCCCCTGCGCAGCCCCCACCCAGCATTCCGGGACGCGTGTTAGGGCGGGAGCGGAGACCCGGATGGCTCTCTGCCCGCCCCCCTGGCTCATTCCACTCTCGCTCGGCTTTTGCTCTTTTTCTCTCTCCAAGGACGCTCAGCCAAGGGATTGCGCAAGCTTCCTGCTCCCGGTCCTTCAGGGGCCTGGAGCAGGGGGCCCGGGCACACTCCGGGGCAAGCGCGCCCTGCGCCTCCTGCACCCTCCCCGGGTCCCCTCGTTGCGACCCCACCGAGCTCGCAGCCCCGCGGGCGGCGCCCTCGGGAGGCGGCGTGGAGCGCAGCAGCTCCCCCAGCCGGACGCCGAGGCCGCACGCCGAGCGCGCCGGCTCGCCGCCGGAGGTGCTAAACTTCACACTCTGCGCCTTCCCAGCCGGCGTCCGGAGGGCCTGGGCTCGGCTGGCGTGGCTGGCTGTCCGGGGCCAGGGGCGCGACGGCCCGCGGACGCCGGCTGCTTGGCCACCGCACTCACCTCCCGCTTTGTGCAGCCTCGATCTGCCCCGGCTCAGCCTGCACCCCTTCTCCGCCCTCCCCACTCTCTCCTTCGATACCGGTGCCTTTCCCGGGAGCCCACCGGGTCCCCTCGGCCCCCTGCCCAGGTGTGGACATCCCCTGCGTCCCCTGTGTGGTCTCCCCCCACGTCCTGCTCGGCCGCGGGGGTGGGGGTGGGGGTGGGGAGGAGTCTCCGCTGGAAACGAGACTTCCAGCCCGTGCCCCACCAGGGACAGTGCCGAGGGGAAATCGGGAGCCTGTCGGGCCCTGGGGTGCGATCGGACCCTGAGCCCTCTCGTAAGGTTCTGGGGCGCTTAGGGCCCCAAACTGGCTGCTCCCGGCCTCCCTGGCGATCCTGTGAACCCAGTTCTCCGTCTTCTCCCTACCCTTTCCTCCCCCGTGCCTCGCTCGCCTTCCTAAAAGCCGCGAGCCTCGCGGGGCGGGGCGCGCAGGGTGGGGGCCGCGAGCTGCCCCTGCCCCGATTCCGCCCCCTGCCGGCGGCTCCCCGTGTGTCTGCACATGACGCAATTCTGTGCAACTGGAAACTGCAGTGGATGCTTCCGTGGCCCCCAGCAGGGGTCCCTGGGCGGTGCACACCGAGAAGGGGAGGCGGAGGGGCAGGCCCAGGCGCCGAGCTGCGGCCGAGGGGTCGCTGCCGAGACCCTCCCGGCCCTGTCAAGC
>NW_027527428.1:5978301-5981874 GCF_008692635.1 Crocuta crocuta | reverse complement strand
GAAGGCACCGGATGGAGACAGACGCGCAGGCACACGCACACACACACACACACGCGCGCACACACACACACACAGAGGCATATTTTTATATTGCTGAGTATTTGGGGGTGCTTGCCCGTGACACCGGGCTCCAGAGCTGCGAGGGGGGTGTTGGGGGGGGCCGCTTGGCTGACGGTGATCGGATTAGGGGTCAAATGGAGAACAGCTGAAGCCCTCGCGGAGACTCGGGGTTGGGGGGGGGGACTGCGACTTTGCCTTTCGGCTGCTTTGCACGCACGGTTCCTGGTGAGCAAAGTGGCTTTGGAACGTGTCGCAGTAACATGCTTAAAATTCTTGACAACTGCAAAATAAACTGCTAGTTTCATTTTTCTTACCCCTCCCCTTTCTTCCTGCCCTTGTGTGTTTATTTTGACTTGGGAGGGGGGCTTGTCGGCGACTGTGTCGGGCCTGCAGAAATCTCCCTTCCACCCCCCACATCCACAGCCAAATAGCTTTCGGTTCACGGAGACAGAGTGGGGTCTTATGTCATTCCCCACCTGGAGGCTGCAAGGCTGGCTCGGTTTTCTTTACGCCGTGTCCCCCTCCCTTTTCCCTTGCAAGATATAACACGTGGGAGCCGGAGGAGAACATCCTGGATCCGCGGCTGCTGATCGCCTTCCAGAACAGGTGAGCGTCCCCCAGCCGCCGCCGCCGCCGCCGTGACCGCGTGCGGGAGTGGGACAGGGGGCCACGCAGCAGTGGGAGAGGGAGCGGGCCTGGGGGGGGCCGGCGGGAGCCCCCTTCCCCAGCGGGCCTGCAGAGGCGAGGCTGCGGCCTCGGCTCCTCTAACCAACGTCCTTGGCGGTTGCGGCAGCCTGGGGGTGGGGGCGGGGCGGGACCGGAGAAGGCGAGGCTTGTGTTTTGGGGGAACTTCGAGAAGGGTGTGCGCGGNAGTCCCAGAGCCTAGGTGCTGCTTTCCTGTAGCCACCGGCCGCTTGGCACCAGCACCTCGCGGGGCAGCGCCGAGGGAGCTGGCGTTGTGAAACCGCCGGACGTCACGGCACTGAGCTTAACCTGNCCCGGGAGCTGGGGATCAGCGGGGGGTAGATCGCGTCTGGTGCCCGGTGCCCTTCACACCCGCCTCCACTGGGCCACTTGGTGGGTGTCGTCCCCGTCCTCTCCACAGGGGGAGTCGACCCAAAGGGTGTGTGGGATAGGAGCTGCCTGGGGGGGGTGGCTTCGGCCGAGGGGCTCATCCTGGTGCGCACAGATGNCCGGAGTCCAGGAGCTCGGCCACCCCGCCGCCTTCCATCCTCCCTCCCCCTTTTATTTTGCATTATTTCCTGTGGCGCGTTTGGCGCTAAAACTGTAAACTCTAGACCCTGGGAGAGAGCGACCGGCGGGGAAGTTGCTCTCCCGCGACGCAGGGGGGCGCCGAGAAGGGATCCTGCCCCGGTTCCACCTGGGAGTTCACCACCCTGTAACCATGTCAGCGGCTGATGCCATGTTGCATAATGGGTCCCCGAAGAATTAAAACGCAGGCTGTTGCAATGCCACGCAACTTTGGAGTCAGGCCCCGGCCCCCGGGCATGGCAGAACTCCCCTGGGTCAGCCCGCGGGCAGGAGGGTGCCTGGGGTCGCTGGAGCGCGGGTTGTGGCCCGGGAAGGGGTTGCAACTTTGGCAAACGCTGGGGAGGCACCCCTTTCTCCTGTGGCAGGCNGCCCCGCCCCGGCCGCGCCCCGCCCAGCCGCTCCCGCAGGCCGACCCGGAGCCGGTTCACCAGGTGGCTGCGAACCTGGCCGGGCCGTGGCCTCGGCTGCTGGCCCCCGCCCCCAGCCCCTAATTGGCTCATTTGCCGCCGTGTAAACAAGGGCGCAGCCCCTCCCCCTTTTAGTGCCTGGCCTTTAAGAAAAAACGAGTCCTCCCTTCTGCCGGAGGCACTCGCTATGTGAATCTTAATGAGGTCATTAGCATCCCGTGCCTCTGACGGGGTGGGACCCTTCGGCGCACACCTCGTTTGGACCTGTCCGAATCCCCTGGACCCCCGCGCCCACCTCACTTTGTGCAGGGCCACAGGCCCAAGGCCGTAGGCGCCCAGCTGCCGCCTCCCCGATGTAGAGGCAAGGCTGTGGAGAGGGGGGCAGGTGCCATTCAGGTGCGGATACCGGACATGGGGGAGCCCTTCGCAGAGGACTCCTTGGTCAGCTGAGGGTCGGTGTGAGCACAGAGTGGGGCTCTGGGACCCAACCGAGGCGCCCGGCTGGCGCTGGGCGACCTTCTGCCCTGAGCTCTTGATTCCTCCACGTCTTGCTGGCCTGGCTGCTCGTCGAAGGCGGGTGGGGGGGAGCCAGCATCAGCTCAGGTTGGACGTAGCAGGAAGGGAGGTGACCCCGAGGCTAATAGCGCTGCCCTCTGTTCCCTCCCCCCCAGGGAACGGCAGGAGCAGCTGATGGGATACCGGAAGAGAGGGCCGAAGCCCAAACCGCTGGTGGTGCAGGTGAATATCCCCGCTGTCCTAGGGCTGTCCACTGGTCTTTTCCCTTGACATTGACACCTGAGCTGCCTCCGGGCCCAGAGGGCAGGGGGAGTTTCTCCAGAGCACCCAAGTGCACTTCCGTTCTACTTGACCTCGGCACACTGCCCCTGGCACATAGCCGCTGACGCGGTGGGGGCTGGGACACTCCTCCTGGCGCTCGAGGCTCGCTCTGGGGCTGGCCTTCTCCCTCTCCTCACCTCCCCCTTCCACCCCCGCCTCGTTCCCCCAGGTACCTACCTTTGCCCGGCGCTCCAACGTGCTGACTGGCCTCCAGGACTCCTCGGCAGACAACCGCTCCAAGCTGGAGCTGGGCACGCAGGGCAAGGGCCAGGGCCACCAGTACGAGCTCAACAGCAAGAAGCACCACCAGTATCAGCCCCACAGCAAGGAGCGAACCGGCAAGCCCCCACCGCCGGGCAAGAGCGGCAAGTACTACTACCAGCTCAACAGCAAGAAGCACCACCCCTACCAGCCGGACCCCAAGATGTACGACCTGCAGTACCAGGGCGGCCACAAGGAGGCGCCCAGCGCCACTTGCCCGGACATGGGCGCCAAGAGCCACCCGCCAGACAAGTGGGCCCACGGCGCGGGGGCCAAGGGCTACCTGGGAGCCGTGAAGCCCTTGGCGGGTGCGGCAGGGGCTCCAGGCAAGGGCCCTGAGAAGGGCCCCCCCAATGGGATGACGCCGGCCCCCAAAGAGGCGGTGACGGGCAACGGGATTGGGGGCAAGATGAAGATCGTCAAGAACAAGAACAAGAATGGACGCATCGTCATCGTGATGAGCAAATACATGGAGAACGGCATGCAGGCGGTGAAGATCAAGTCCGGGGAGGCGGCCGAGGGCGAGGCGCGCTCCCCCAGCCACAAGAAGCGGGCCGCTGAGGAGCGCCACCCCCCTGCCGACAGGACTTTCAAAAAGGCAGCGGGGACGGACGAGAAGAAGCCGGAAGCGCCATCCAAGAGGAGGGAGGAGGAGGCGCCGGGGGCCGGCGACCCGCAGCCCCAGGACGCCGGCTCCCGCAAGCTCTCCCCGACCAAGGAGGCCTTCGGGGAGCAG
>NW_027527428.1:5977573-5978189 GCF_008692635.1 Crocuta crocuta | reverse complement strand
ACCACTCGGTTGGCCTAAATCTCTCCCACGCGCGCAAGCGCTGCCTCTCCGAGACCCACGGCGAGCGCGAGCCCTGCAAAAAGCGCCTAACGGCGCGCAGCATCAGCACCCCCACCTGCCTGGGGGGCAGCCCAGCCGCCGAGCATCCCACCGACGTGCCCGCCACCGCCGCCCTCCCGCAGCCCGAGGTCATCCTGCTGGACTCGGATCTGGATGAGCCCATAGACTTGCGCTGCGTCAAGACGCGCGGCGAGGCCGGGGAGCCCCCAAGCGCCCTCCAAGTGAAGCCCGAGGCGCCCGCGACAGCGTCGGCGGTGCCAGCTGCGCCGGTGACAGCGGCCGAGAAGCCTCCAGCCGAGGCCCAGGACGAGCCTGAGGAGCCGCTGAGCGAGTTCAAGCCCTTCTTTGGGAATATAATTATCACCGACGTCACTGCGAACTGCCTCACCGTCACGTTCAAGGAGTACGTGACAGTGTAGCCGGAGGGCTTCGGAAGGGGAAGCGCCATCCCCGCGGGTGGCTTAGCACCTGGTGCCTAGGGGCGGACTCCTCCTCTCTCGCCAGCTGCGGGAGATCCGGGATCCGGGCCTGCCCCCCCCTCCCCCCCCAGTGAGGC
>NW_027527428.1:5976625-5977543 GCF_008692635.1 Crocuta crocuta | reverse complement strand
CCTGCTGGCCTCTCGCCCCCCCCCTGCCCCATCCCCGCGCTGGCCCTCCCCTCCCCCGTGGATCTCCGGGACTGACAAGGCAGCCACGCGCCTGGGTCTCAGAGTTATAGTATTATATTTTAACCGTGCTAACTTGTCCCGTTTGTACGTGGTGTTATTATTGAAATGTATTGTTTGAGCTCAAAAGGCCCGACCACCCCCTTCGGGCTGATATATATATATTTATTTGTAGGTATTTATATATGGAAATATAAAAACCTAGATTTATGGAGTTTCCTCTAGATCATGTTATATTCTATATCAGACAAACTATTTTCTGTTGACCTTTCTTCCTGTTCATTCAGTATTTCGGTTGATTTCATTCCCTCCCCTTCCTGGAACTGCAATGCCAGGAACCTTGGTATATATTTTTTGATACTGTACACATGGATGTGTTGTTTCTATGTGCAAAAAAAAAAAAAAGTTTGTTTAAAAGGCTAAACGAGCTCTCTAGAAACTGCTGCTACTAGAAATGTCTAAACTATAAGCTTCCAATTATTATCTGCTTGAATGTAAATATTAAATGGAGATGTTGAAGGTGCATTTCGCTGTTTGAGATGAGCGCAGTTTGGAGGTTCGGGAGGCGGCCGCGGGACCCCTCTCCGCACCCCTCCTACACCGCAGGTCTCGGGGAGGAAACCTACCCGGCCGGCGCTAAATCTTTGCAAAAGCAAAGTGGCCTGGTTTCGCGGGCACAGGTGCCCGAGCCAGAGGAATGACCCTGCTCCCCGGAAGTCGAGAGGCGCTCCAAAGGAGAGGGGAATTCCTGCGGGGGGAGGGGGTGTCAGCGTCGCCCCCGCCCCCAGGGCTTCCTGGCCCGCGGTGCCCACGGCCTGGCGGACCCGGGGATCTGCGTGGCGGGGGGAGGGGTGCACGGAG
>NW_027527428.1:5961441-5976570 GCF_008692635.1 Crocuta crocuta | reverse complement strand
CCCCTTTCCAGTGAGTTAAACACTCCCCCCTCCCCCCTCCATGTAATGAATGCCCTTTGCCACCCTGGGAGCCGAGGGAGGGGTGATCTTGACTGCTCCTGGCAGACTGCCTGCTCAGCACTAGAATCGGGCCTGTCGTTCACTGGCTGGTACACAAAGACGCATGCCAGGCAGTGATTTCGTCTCCCTGCTTTTCTGGTGGAGGGAAAAGAAAAAATCAGGAGTGAGAAGGGGAGCCCCTCGTTCAGGTCCGCACAGTTGGTGACTTGGGAGTGAGCCTTGGCCCCTGGGGGTGCCCCTCCCAGCCAGTGGGTGGCCTCTGCCCAGCTGAGCCTGGGGGAGGGGGGAGGGGAGACCGAGGATGGCACCCCTGGCAGCAGGGAAGGCAAACAGCGGGCCACTATACCATCGGGGGAAGGTGTGGCCTGCAGGTGGCCTGAAGCCTGGGAACGCGGCAAAACTTCTGGGATGGGCCCTTGAGGAGGGTGGTCCTAGGGAGAGCCTGGAGCCTGTTGGCACAGAGGCTGACGGGTAGGACAGGGGGAGCTGCAGGGATGCCCAACATGGCGCCAGACCCGAGTGTCCAGCACCCATGCCGGCCCCAGGACCCTGCCATGTGCTGAGCTCCTCAGACGTACGAGGCACCAGGTGAGCATCTTGTTCCGTTCAGACCCCATAGGGCTTGAGGTTCCTTGCGGGATGAGAGCCCGAGGCTCTGTGGGCCGACCAGCGCGTCAGGGTGCGTGGCCGCCACATGGTTCTCGATGATCCTAGAGCCAGCCTGCTCTACCATCCTGCAGAGGCGCACCCCACTGCCCCCTGCCCCCCAGGCCTCTTGGGCACAGAGGTGTTGAAGGTTGGGAACACTCAGAGTCAGAGTCAGGAGCCCTGGCATTGGGGCAGGATGGGGGTGGGGTGGGGAGGCCATTAGCCCCAGGTCCTCAGGCTGTGGACCGCTTCTTCCTAACTCCAGGCCTAGATGTCTAAGGGGGCCCAGTCCTTCCCAAGCAAAGGGTCACAAACCCTCTCTCTGAGACCGAGTTCAGGAGAAAGAAAGCAAAAGTCGGGAGCTGGGACCTTAATGCTACATACCAGGAGACCCAGACTTCTCCCGATGAACCTTTCCGAGGGGGCTGAGCCTGGAGCACGGAGAGCCTGGCTGGCTCACCAGGGTCCCTCGTGTGTCCCTCCTCCCCTCAGAAGCTGGCCCCTCCCTCACCAGCTGAATCCCAGCTCGGCTCTCCCTGGACGTTGGCACCCACCCAATTCGTGGTCAGGGGTCTGACCTCGCCGTGATCGCTCCATTGGGGTGCTCGGGAGTGAGGGTTCCCGGACTCAGCACATGACCACTTAGGCCGCCTAGCTGCATCTGAATTTCATAGGGACAATGCATACTTTTTTAGTGTGTTTCGTGAAATATTGGAGCTATACTAATACTACAAAAGAAAAATGCATTGTGTATGTGAATTCAGACTTCACTGGCCATCCTGGATTTTATCTAGAAACTCTATTTGGATCCTGACTAGCCAACATGGTCAGTCCCTGACCACAGGGACGGTCCAGTCCGACAGGGGGAGAAGGTACAGAGAGCTGAGCAGCACGGGCTCTGCCAGGATCCTGGTCATAAGGACACCAGGATGTCGCCGAGGCACAGAATGGGCGCCGTGTGGCGGGGC
This sequence comes from Crocuta crocuta, assembly GCF_008692635.1. Lineage (NCBI taxonomy): Eukaryota > Metazoa > Chordata > Mammalia > Carnivora > Hyaenidae > Crocuta > Crocuta crocuta. The sequence continues at coordinate 5,974,894 of NW_027527428.1, read as the reverse complement.
GCCCCCCACCTGTGAGTTAAGGCGGGCGTGGGGTCCACACGTGACGCCACTGGACGAAAGAGTGAAGGAAGGCCAGGGCTGGTCCACCCAGGACCCCTGGATAGAGGCTCTTCCTCCCTCCCACCCATCCCAAACATCACACTTCTAGAACATACAAGAGGGCAGGGCAGATCTAGTTGCGGTACCCACGCCCCTTCATCAAAAACCCGGCCCTTCAGTTTCCTTGTCGCCTTCAAAGATATGCTTTGAGGATGAACTGGGTCAGGACTGAGCCTTGAGCGCTTCTGGAAAACCCCCTAAGTAAACACACAGGTTATTTTTTTAGCAGGGAACATTAAACATACTTCGTCAGATCCAAATGCCTTCTAACGACTTCTGGCTTGGGGCCTCAGCTTGACCGAGGGACAGCTACGCAGCGGTGTTTACCTCGAAACTGACTGCCAGCCCCCTCCCTCCCTCCCTCCCTCCTTCCCTCTCTCTATGCCTAGTGCGCACCACCAGCCCCCCGCATGCTGCCCTCACCACCTGCTTGGTGGATTGCCCGCTGACCCGGGACCTCATCCTTCCTCAGCCCCTCCGGTTTTATCCTGGGTCGCTGAGAATAACACTAGGATACGAGAGAGTCAGGACGAGCCCCTACGAGCTGAACTTGCACTTGTGCAGACCAGCCCCTTATACTCTTTGAAACAAATTTCTCCTGTGGCTGCATGTTATGTTTACCACTCGTGTGAGAAGGTAAGAACCCAGAAGAGGAAAGAGTTATTCCTGAACTAGTATTCGTTTCCTGCAGCCACAGTGCAGAAATCACTGCCCACCCCCCAAGCCCGTCCACTCCCCCTCTTTTCCCTTTGCAATTACTGGTAACAGCTGACATTGACTGAGTGCTCATTATGAATGAGGACCTTTATTTAGAGGGATAATCTCATTCGATGCTTGCTCACACATCTTCATGAGGTAGGTCCTACCATTTCCCTGTCTCACAGATGGTAAAATGAAGGCTTAGAGGCTCCAGGAACCTTCCGAGGTCAAACGTCCAGTAAGCGGGGAAACAGACAGGGGCTCAGAGATAGACTTGTCTGTCCCCAGAGGCTCTACTCCCACCTTCCGGGATGCTGTGGGTCTTTCAGAGGACCAACTCAGACCCCATCCCCTCCCTAGGGTTGTTCTAGATTATTCCAGCCTTTACCAAGGCTGGCCGTGCCCTGAAATCCTGCATTATTTACTGCCTCCCCCCAGATCATTGCCAATCAATTGCATCCTGCAACATACACATTCGTATGGGCCTCCATTCTCCCAGTAGACAGAGCCCGAGCACCTTGGGAGGTGAGGGGCGTGTCTTGGGTGTTTTATGCGTTCCCAAAGCTTGTGCACCGTTCCCATTCTTAGATAAATACCTTGGAATCAGATGTCTTGTGTGTACGTGCATGGAGTCTTCTGTGTGTGTGTATGTGTGTGTGTGCGCGCGCGCGCATGCGTGTGTGTGATTGGACACTGAAGCTTATTCTTGCACTGCAAGTTGTTAACGGGGGTCCACAGACCAAGGAAGGGCCCCGAGCGGTCCCCAGGGGCCTCAGTGCTCAGTCTGCAAAGCAGAGGCTGCCAGGCCGTTCCCTTTCTCCCCCTCCCCTGCCCCCACAGGCAAGGGCAGACACACCCCCATGCTGAGCGGCTCTGGGGTCCTGCGCCCCCTCACCCCTCACCCGATCCATTTGTGAGAGTTTCAGGAGACTCTAGGTAATTATGTGGTAATTGAATTTAGGGAAACAACGCTGAGGGTGATCCTGGAGTCAGTTCCAGGAAGAATCGGGGCTTCATTTCCGAATTTTGCTGGTGGTACGTGTGCCAGAGTTCCTGACGGCACAGCACCTGCCGCATCGTCACGGATTTCCTTTTAACGCGCAGCTCAGAACGGTAGAGAGACAGGCACGCCACTCCGAGCACACACATACGCACTCTGTGACCGCAAGCAGAAGACACAGCACACAGCCCTCTGGTATTGTCATGTGTGGCGTCCGTGCAAGCTGCGTGGAGGAGAGCTCGCCCAGTGCCGCCGGCGATTACCATTTCGCTTAACCAATTCTCTGCAGGTTCTTAACTCTAGGTAGGGTCAGAGAGCTGTCCTCCCCCCGCCCCCGCCGGCCCCAAGGGTGTCCAAGGTGCATGTGCTGAGTGTGGATGCATGCATGTGCGTGCACAAGTGTGCACGTGTGTGAGCATTTAGGGCTGGAGGAGGGTCACAGCCTCGCCGCCTGGATGGGCGAGAATACTTCTGGTTTTGCTGCCTGAGTGACGGCTCCTTTCGAACGCACCCTGGAGTTTAATATTGCCAACTACTGGCCCTGAGTCCTTTCAACCTGCGCCAGGTGTAATGTAAACCCCCCTGGATTTCCTCCCTTTCCTGTTTCATCTGAGAAATTCTTCACTAATTCCGTGGTATCTGGTTTCTCATTGTTCCTCTCTGCTTCAGACAGCCTCTTGGGGTGGGCTTTGCAAAGGTGTGCTTAGCGCGCTCCGCTGTCCGAAGGGACACCAGGCAGCTCCGCTCTCACTACCACCTCCGGCCCTCCAAAGCCTCTCAAAAGGGGCCCAGGGGGAAGAGCCAATGCCTATCACCAAATCCAAGGATGGAGGATGGCCTTGGNTCACTTCACTCCCGGAAGGAAAGCAGTATGCAAATCGAGAACAGAACAGGACAGTCGAGTTAAGCTTTTTCACGATAGTATGCTGAGATTATACGGATGCAACAGAATAATGGCATGTCATCCATTCTTCGTTGAGGTCACCCTATTTAGGGCTGAGGACAAGGCATAACCCAGGCCAGGGGAGGCGGCCTAGGCCGTTGTTCCCCGTGCAAGCAGGGGACCATCTATTTTCCCCTGACTCTCTGGAGAAGGTGGGGTTACAAAATCATGTGGATGTTAGGGGGTGGAGGGAGAAGATTCTGGCAAACAGAATCCCTCCTATGAACAGCGGAAGCAAGCCTCCTTGTAGCCATTTCCTGCTTTCTTGCTCACGCTCCTGGACCCTCTGCCAGTGCAGAGGGAAGAGGAAGCACCAGGCAGGGCCAGGGAGCCGCCAGGCTGGCCAGGTCCCTCTCAGCCTTCGGTGTGTCTTCCCCTCGTCTCCTCTCCAGGCATTGAAAATTATTTATGTTTGCAAATTGCTTTTGACTCACATGACTTATTCCTCTTGCCTGCCAACAGGTCTGGGGACGGGAGAGTTCTCGAGCCGGCGAGCTGAGAAATCAGGGGCGGTGGCGGAGGGAGCACAGATGTGAACTCACGAGCCCTGGGGTCTGGTCCCCGCTCTACCACTGCTGTGTCTCCACACCCCCTTCCCCGAGCCTGCGGGGTCTCAGCTGCAAATGAGAGGGTGGGTGTGAGCTCTCCAGGCCCTCGCAGCTCGTGGCTGTGGTGTCCCCTGGCCTGGGACCCCAAAGGGGCTCCGATGAGGTTAACACCAGCCTCTTCGCTATGCCAGCACCTGGGCCTGGCAAACCCACCACTGCTGAGCGCCAGGGGGTGCAGACGTGGCTGCCCAGCCCTAGCCAGGCAGGGAGAGGACAGGGCGCGGGGTGGCCAGGAAGCCTTCTCCCTTCGTGTTTTCTTCGTGCTCATCCCTCCCCAGCCCTTATTCCAGAGACCAGGTTGAAAACACATTCTGCAGGGGACCTCTCTCGGAAAGTCCCTGGGGCTGATCCGAGAGAGAAACACACGCAAACACCCCAATAACCATCCTAGTCGTGAGCACAGCCAGAGCGAGGTCAGCTCCACGGCAGGTGGAGAGGAACAGATTGGCCCCTCAACCATGGGATCCTGGCTCCTGGAAGCTTAGAGCAGAGAGGGACCATGGAGTTTTTATTTTTTTTATTCTCAGTCCTTTACTCTACAGATGGAGAATCTGAGGCCCGCAAAGGCCAAAGCCAACAACAAGGTGAAGCATCGATCATTCTCTGCCCACCAGTGTGTTCCCACGATCAGTGCTCACCCATCTCACCTACGACAAAACTGGATTTATTAATAAGAATAATGATACCACAATTCAAAGGCCAATGCCACAGTCGCAAACGATGGGCCGTGCGCCGAGTGCCATGGTCCGGCTTCTATTCTCTGGACGGTAGGTTTGGGGCTTAACCTAGAGACAAGACAGGAGGATCTGGGCTTCCTCCAAGCCAGTGACCACCAAGTGGACATGAAGGCTGCTAAGGGTTCAGTTCTCCAACACGGCAAGAAATGTGCTGACCTCAGAGCTTTGAGTTAGCTCTGCCTCGGCAGAAAGGTGACATTGGCTCGGCCTTGGGTCTAGACTTGGGGGGTCTCTGCACTCTTTCATGGAAGAGGGCCCATGGCAGGCAGAAGGCGGCTGGATAGTGGGGAGAGGGACTGTCCTGCAGAATGTCTCTAACCCTGAAAGCTATCCGGTCTCCTGGGCCCAGAGGTGGGCTCCCCAGAGCATAACATGCTGCCTGGGTAGATTCGGATGCCCCATAGGTCTGGCCTCCCCGAGCAAGCTCCCATCAGTTCCATTTGAAACCTCTCCAGAGAAGCACCAACGAGAAGCTGCACCAAGTCTTCAGCTGTGGGTTAACCCAGTAGCAGGTGTAAGTGGCACCTGTATACACTTCAGTAATCTGGAGAGAGAGAGAGCCAGGGCCAGAGTCAAGGGCGGAGGCAGCGGCAGAGAGAAAAGGAAGCCAGACAGGACCACAGAGATAAAGAGAGAGACAGACACAGACCTAAGGAAATCAAAAGGACAGGGATGAAGGCATGGAAAACGATCATAACAGGAACAGAGAGATAGGGAAGCAGATGAGGAGAAACCCAGGGGTTCAAAAACACCAGGTTGGGAGGGATCAAAGTTCACAGCACCAATATCGGGACAAACCGACAGGTGCCTCATGTTATGTACCGGGATGCACCAGGAAGGACATAACATCACTCTGGTGGCATTCTTGCCCCAAATGCAGAGCCTGAATCTGACCATACAGAAATATCCAATGTGCCCTCTTCAAATCACCAAGCTTAAGGTACCCAGAGAAAGGCAGGCTCCCCATCCCAGCTCAAAGGATAGTAAAAAGACGGGGAATTGAATGTAATTCACCATCCTGGTTTTGTTCTTGGAAGGGGGAGAAACTACTTAGGAAGAGCATTATTGAGAAAATTGAGAAAACATGGGGCGCCTGGGTGGCTCAGTCAGTTAAGCATCCGACTTCTGCTCAGGTCATGATCTCATGGTTTGTGGGTTCGAGCCCCACGTCCGGCTCTGTGCTGACCACTCAGAGCCTGGAGCCTGTCTTCAGATTCTGTGTCTCCCTCCCTCTCTGACCCTCCCCTGCTCATGTTGTCTCTGTCTCTCTCTCAAAAATAAAGAAAACATTTAAAAAAAGAGAAAAGAGAAAATTGACAAAACTTGCATATGGACTGGAGGTCAGACAATAGTATGGGATCAATGGTAAACATCCTGACGTTGGTAACGGCACAGTGGTTAGGTAAGAGACTGTCCTTGCTCTTAGGAAAGACACACTAAAGTATTTAGGCATAAAAGGCCACTAGGCCTCCAGCTTACTCTCTAATAGTTCAGAAAAAATATGGGGGGAAATATATGTCCATACAGAGAGAGAATGATAAAGCAAATGAGTGAAATGCAAATAACTGGTGAATCTAGATAAAAATAGAGGGAAATTCTTTTAATACACTTGCAGCTTTTCTGTAACCTGGCAAAAAATACTGAGTTGATATTTTAAAAAAAAATTTTTAATGTTTATTTTCTAAAGACAGAGACAGAGCATCAGCGGGGAGGGGCAGAGAGAGGGAGACACAGAACCCGAAGCAGCTCCAGGTTCTGAGCTGTCAGCACAGAGCCCGATGCGGGGCTCAAACCTACACACCGTGAGATTATGACCTGAGCCGAAGTCAGACGCTTAACCGACTGAGCCACTCAGGCACCCATGAATTGACATTTTAAAAGAGGTGCTTTGGGCAGCGCCTGGGTGGCTCAGTCCAGCCAGAAGAATATGCAAATCTTGGTCTTGGTATGGGCAAGTTCAAGACCTACATTGGGTGTCGAGATTAGCTAAATACATAAAAACTTTTTTAAAATAATAAAAAATATGGGGCGCCCAGGTGGCTCAGTCGGTTAAGCAGTAGACTTCGGCTCAGGTCATGATCTCACGGTTCTTGGGTTCGAGCCCCGCCTCAGGCTCTGTGCTGACAGCTCAGAGCCTGGAGCCTGTTTCAAATTCTGTGTCTCCCTCTCTCTCTGACCCTCCCCTGCTCATGCTGTCTCTCTCTCTCTCTCTCTCAAAAATAAATAAAAACATTTAAAATTTTTTTAAAAATAATAAAAAATTTAAAAGGTTACAAAATAATCAGAAGAGGTGATTGGAGTCTCCTGGTCGAGGTGGGGGCAGGTGCTGGCCGGCGCCAGGCCGAGAAGCAGGCTGGGAGCAGCCCTCCAGCCGCTGAGAACGTCTGGGCGACTTGACCCGTCCCTTGCTGCCTGCTTGAAGGCCTGTTTTTCCAACTCTTCACCCCGTGACCTCAACTCGAATGAGTGGGGGCGCGGGAGGGAGGGTGGGCCTGTATCCACCCCTCGCCCCACACCAGGAGGTCCCAGTTACCTCCAGCTGATCACTCACAACACACTGCAAAGCCCACCCTTGCTCCTTGGGCACGTGCAGAGCAAGGGTGCAGCAGAAAGGATTAGGTCATCAGGCAGATGAGGCTCCGAGTGCTGGCTGCTCTGTGCTCAGCAGTGCTGTGTCCTGGGCTGGTGGCTCTGGCCCCCGGGGTTCCCCAGGGCTGGCCTGCTCTTAGCATTTGGGTTTCCTAAATATCCCCTCCTGAGAGAAGACTCCATCCTATTACCCCGTTTTTCCTTCTTATTGATTTGTTGACATGTCTGCCTTGGGGGGGTGTGTGTGTGTGAGACAGAGAGAGAGAGAGAGAGAGAGATCTGGCTTCATTCAGTACTCTGAGCAGGCCACCATGCTAGAGCTGAGGTCTCCCAGCCTCTACCCTGCGGACCTGACAACTCAGGAATTCCGTGAACTTGGGCAGGCTGATGGGCCACGTGAGGCCAGTTCCAAGACCACATGGCCCCAGAAATACTTGCTCATCCATCTCGGGAAGAGACTCCAGGAGTAAAGCATCCCTAGGCCCCCAGATGGCCCTCCTCATGCTGACCTGGGTATTCCTACCCCAATCACAGAACATTCTAGAAAAGAATCACACCTCTCTGTTTTCTCCCTTGCCGCCCAGAAATGAGAGGGATGCAAGGTCAACAGAAAACAGGTAAGAAATGTTGCCCTGTCTGCCAGGTTTTGAGTGGAAAAGTGAGTGAGTGAGTGAGTGAGTGAGTGAGTGAAAGCTCATAGTTTAGGTGAGTTTAGCTCCTAATTGGGTTTCTTCCCTGGTACATATGACACTCAAAACACTGGGCAGACCCCAATGAGTCCTGAACTTTGTCCCTTCCCCCAAAGCTGGCATTGTGTGGGATCACAGCACGCTGAAAAGCTCATCAGAGGCGACCTTGGCAACCCAAATGGAGCTGGTCCCTTCCCCAACCTAATTAGGGCCCAAGGAGACCGCAAACTCCATTGAAATTCAAGTGCCAAAGAGACAGGGCGCAGCTCCGAAGGTGTTGAAGAAAGGCTTCAGAACCACAGCCGCTGAAACGTGTTTACTGCTGTGGACCACTTCGTAGCTTCCCCCGTGAGACTGTTGGAAGATCTAAGTCCACCCCGCGCGTTGCGGGGAGCACACTGAGCGGGCCGGTTTAGCTGATCAGATCTCGGCAAGTCAGCAAGCGGGGGCCATGCCAACACTGAACACACTGGGGGCGATGTCCCTGTCTGCTCCAGCCGCCTCCGACTCCGCGCCAGCTGGGTCCCCTGCAGATAAGCCACACCTTTGTCTCCTCCTTGCCTTGCGCGGCACGTATGGGAAGTTGCCATTTTGAATGACTGCTGACAAGGGAAGAAACCAACTTGTGACTGAGTGTCCCAAATTCCCATCCTTAAGATAAGAGTGGGCCAACAGTCAGATCTATAAATAATGCTTCCTGAAGCACCTCATGGACTTGGCAGGCAAGGGCCTCTCACTTCTCTCCTCCCCAGCGCAGAGCTGGCCGGCTGGGCTCTCTCGACCTTTGGAAGCCCAGAGGCAGGAGCCCTTCTGGCCTTTCTCCACCTTGCGCTGAGCCGAACGCGGCCGCGGGAGGGTTCTAGTCCTGGCCATGCAGCTTTGGTGCAGAAGAGCCCTCCCTGAGGCCTCTGATCCCCAGTTCGCCCCCAGTTAGGGTGCAGGTTCTCCACCAGGCTGACTGAGAACCCGTCCGGAATTCTAGGCCGTGGCCATGGGCTCCGCGTCGCCCTGCAGGTAACCCTGTGCGATCTCCCACCTGCTCAAGGAGCGGGAGGCCGGGGCCAGGGGGCGGGGGGGCATCCCGATCTGCAGTTACTGGACTCGGTCTTTGTCCCAACTCTTCCCTCAGCTGCCAACACGATCTTTTTAGTCAGAGCTTATGGTGTTTTGTTCTCTCTCTCTCTCTGATAATTCTCATCATCAGCTTGGATTCAGAAGAGATGCCCAAAGTGGCCCCAGCCCCTGGATAAACACCGCTGCCTGGTGCCCCTGTGACTTGATAACGACAGTAACTCACAGTTCTAGAATGTTTGCTGAGCCAGGCTCTATGGAAAAGCCTTTCGATGGATGACTTGTCTCTTTTAATACTCCCAATAACCGGATGGAGTACAAACTATTATCACCCCCATGAGGAAATGGATGCTTTGAGAGGTNCTGAGGCTTGGATCCAGGTAGCCTGGGCTCCGAACCACGGAGTCATGCTGCTGCCGTCAGTGCTCTCTGGACACAAAGAGTGGTCTGGCCAGGATGTCCCCCCAGAGGAGAGGCGGCACAACACAGCCACCCATACACCAGAGGCAGCAGCTGTGAACCGAGACGAACCCCACAAAGCAATCAGCTCTTGGGGCCACAGATCACCACAAGGCTGGAGCTGGAAGGAGCCACGGAAAGACTCCAGGACACCGCCCTCTCCTTTTTACAGGTGAATTACAAGGCCGCCAGGGCCCCACACTAGCTGGTGAAGCATCCATGACCGTGACCGTGACCGTGAGGGAACACCCCTTCTGCCTGCGCCCCCCACTTTGCAGTTGGGTCTCCAAGCAGACGGGGCAAGAGGAGTGAGCTCGACATGGGACGGGACCTGGTGGAGTTCTGGTTGAGACCCAAATGCCCTGGCTTCTCCCAGGATGGGCTCAGCCCCCTGGAGGCCCCCCCAGGGTGAGCATGGCTGTAGGGCAGCCTCCAGCAGGAGAGGCTGCCGGTTACCACATCTGCCCTTTGGACCCGGCAATTAACTCCCCCTCTTCACACCTGGGGTTCTCTGCAGCCTCCGCTGTCCCGCAGCTGCCAGCCGGTGGGAAGGTCGCAATTCTGCATCTCTGCTCCTGGTAGTCTCCTTTCTGTGGCTGCTCCGTTAACGCTCAAGCTTTGGTTTCGTCTCAGTGCCCTGAGCTGCCGACCCTAAAACTCCTGAAGCAGTAGGAGGGCGGGTGGATGGATGGATACTGAGAGAGCGAAGGGAAAATTTTCTCGGGGGCGAGATCCCCACAACGGCAGAGGAACTGAACGGCATCCCTCTGTGCAGAAAGGTGGAGCTGAGAGGGGCTGCTATGGGTGCCTTCCTTCTCCCCCCTCCGCCCCTCTCCTTCCCCATCTTCAGGCTCTCCCACTGCTGCTCCGGAGGCCTCCTGCTAACCACGCCCCAGAATGCCCTGCTTTGTAACCAGCAGCCCCTTGGGTTAATGGCAACCTCAGGCGGTGGGTGAATGATACTACGTTCTCTCTCCTCCCCATTTGGATTTTGCCCATCTTTCCTTTGCCTGCTGCCCCAAGGAAGGTTTTATGGGGCATCCGAGTAACTGGAGGCCCAGCAGATGCGCAGGCTGGTGTGGATGGCCTTCAAGTACTTCCCAGAAGGAACACGGTCTGGGGTCGATGGTTTATCTTGTGGTTCCCCCAAGGAGAGGCGAGAGAGGACAGTCCATTCCGAGACACGGCTTCCTACTTCTGCCACGTCCGCACTGGTGACCCCCGGGACTTTGTAGGCACCTTCTTCGAGTCCTCCGTGCAGGGTCTTGAACAGCGTGAGGAACGGAGAGGGTGTTCACAGAAGCTTCTCCATAATCATGATGGCCACGGACACGGTAAGGACAGGGACGATATAAGAGAAAGTCAAGGCGCCCCTCCCCACTACCCCTCTACTTTGGGCTTCTAGGATTCCTGTTTCCCGGAGTCCTGCCACGCCCATTGCACAGACACGGAACACACCGTGAGGCCTGCAGAGTCAGCACTAGCAGAGCTGAGGGTCAACCCCAGCTGTGGGCCATGCTTCTGTTTCCTCCGTTCCCTGGAATCTCGGGGGTGGAGGCCCTAGATGTCATTCAGGTCACCTCTGACCTAAGCAGGAATTCAACTGACAATTTCCCTGAGATCCTAGGTGGCCCAGGCACCCCAGGGAGGTCTGGGGTGGTGCTAATTGTTGTCTGCTCCTCCTTAACGGCCTTTAAACCTAGTTTCCCTGCAACTGCCTCCATTTCCATCCGGGCTCAGCCCATGGGGCAGGGCTCCCAGCAAGCGCTGGGAACTCTGGGGGACAGCCTGGGCAGGAGGGTTCCCCAGGCTGACCCCCAGCCCCCACTCTGCCATGTCTGTTAACTGCGCCTGTGCACCCCCCCACCTTGGCTCCTCTAAAACTACTCCACTCTCCCCTTTCATGAGGAAGACAAGCCTCTGCTTAGCACGGACGGCAAGAGTAATAGTACTTTTTTCTTACTCTTCCTACTACCCTAACCCTCTCCCACCTGCTTTAAAAAAAAAAAAACTTTCAACCTGGCCTAGAGGTAATAACCAAGCTAGTAGGAGGGTAGTGAGGAGGGGAAGGTTCTCTAAGGGCCGACAAGTCTCCTCTGCCCCCTCCCCAGGTTAACTGCTTTGGGGGAAGGCAACTGTACCGCGCAGGGAGGGGAGGGCTGATCTGGGAGGATCCCGAGCCAGCTTCGCCTGTGGATGCTGCCCGCCCTGCCTTATCCCCCCCAAAAGCGAGGTAGGGATGGGAAGGAGGCGGGGCTCGGAGAAGGGGCGCACCAGCCTCACACTGGCCCTGCTGACTCTGCAAAGCTGGCTCCACCAGCCCCGCGCGAGGAGTCGCGGCACCCCCTCCACCCTGTGCGACTGCGGGCCCTTCCGCAGCCCCTTACTCGGCGACGCGGGTGGCCAGCCACTTTCCCTCCTCGCCCCCTCGGCCCCTGCAGCGCAGGTGCGCACCTGGCGGAGACCGCAGCCCGCCTGGCCACCCGCCACCGCCGCCCCGGGGCCAAGGTCAGCTAGAGCGCACCGATAGCGGGCGCCACGTGGCCCGTGGGACCGGAGCAGCTCGACCCTGCCCTTTAGGGGCTTCTCATCGACAGGAGCCGCGGGCTGGACGTGGGGGCGCAGTCGCTTTCCTGGGTAGACCTGGTGAACTGCTCGCGGAGCCTTTGAAACACAGGCGCAAGGTGGGTGGAGGCGCCACATGCCCACCGGGCCACCAGGCTGCTCCGGGCTCGGGCTCTCCCTCCCGCGGTCCCCTCGAGGCCTGACCCTCCTCTGCGGCCTGGGTCCCATGTGCAACACTCTGCCTCCACGCAGCAGCCAGCCTTCTAATGGCCCGACACTTGATGCTGGGTCCCAGCTCAGTGTCCAAACCAGACTGTAAGCGCGCCCAGGGCAGCCAGCATCTCGGCCCACTGGCACAGGGCGCGGTCACGAGATGGCTCTTCCAGGGGTCATCGGGGCTGCTGCGGGTGAGAGGCGATGTGACCAGGGAGTGGGGCTTCCTTCCAACCACCGGGTTTTGCGATGGGGAGACCGAATGGGGAGCGGCCATAAGGCCCGCAGCGCCCGCGCGGGAGTGTCCCTTTGCCTCCCACCTTCTGGGCAAATCATTCATCGCCAGGGCAGCCGAGTCTGCGGCCAAGAGCCGCGCTCACCCCACCCTGGGAGGCGGCCGCCCAACGCCTGGGGAGGTTTGGGAAATGGGCGAAGTGGTCAGACTGGTTTCCGGAGCCGGGCTCGGAATCCACGCAGGCTGGCAGGCGTTGGTGGGGGAGGACTGAACCCCGCCAGCGCCGTCAGAGAGGCCACCCCGGGTCGCTTTGTTTTCCACCCTCGAAAGTGACCCCGCGGGGTGGGGGCAGGGGAACAGCAGGCATCCAGTTGGGGAAACCCGGTTTTCCGGGATGAACCAGCACACTGGCCGCTCCTCACCCCGCTGGCACCCCACCCCCTCCCGGCCGCAGCCCGGAGCTGGCCGAGAGCGTGTGGAGGAGTGAGCGCCGGTCCCCAGCGAGCCTGGGCTTCGATCGTGGTGTTGGGAAGAAATAAGCGGAGGGGAAAGAGTGTGAAGAAGTGTCCAGCTCTGCCACCAACCTGAATGGCCCTGCGCCAGTCACTCCCTGTCCCAGCCTCAGTTTCCTCATCTCCGGTGTCCCTTCCAATCTCGCTCAGGAGTCTAGGTGGACGGCGAGATGGGGACTCCCTCCAGGGTCGGTGCAAGGGGAAAGGAGGGTGCCAGAGCCCGTGGCCATGTGCTCCCAAAGGGCTGAGCAGTCTCAGGGAGACCCAAATAGCTGTTGGGGACCGGAGGCACCCCCACCCCACTCCCTGGCGCTGGGGACACCGCGATGGGAAAATGGAGTCTTCAAACTCTCTACACGCAGAAGCGTGGCACTGATGGCGCAGGCTGGCAGGCGCCAGGTTCTGCGGCGCTCCCTGGGCTGAGAAGGGGTGCTTCCTGCTCCCTCACCCCCCCAGACCCCTAGGTCTGGATATGCAGTGCAGGGGCATGGAGGGACGGGGCTGAGCGAGCTGGGGGGATTGGAGCGAGACAGCGCTGCCATCCCAGAAAATGGAGTGCCAAATTTCCCGTCTGCAGCAGCTGCTGGGCAGCTAGGGGGGTCTCGAGAGCCGCCCGTGCCGCGGTCTTCACTGAGGTTCCTCGGTGGAAAGATGGGGGCATGAGGTTGCCACTACGCGGGGACCGTGGGGGCTCCTGACTTAGTGACCCCCCCAACCAGCCCCATGAGAAGGGAGAAGGAACTGGAAGCTAGAAGGGCGCCCAGCCCTCGTCACTGCCGCGCCCGCGGGGAATCCCCCGCTTCCCGCAACCGGGGTGGGCTTCGGCGTGGGCTTGGGTCCAGCCCTGCGACCGGCGTGAAGGGGGGTCCCGNGCCCTCCCCCACGCCCCCCGGCAGAAAAATGAAAATTAAATTAAAAGCTGTGTGCGTGCCGACTACAGAACGACCCAAGCCCGGAACTCCGCGGAGAAGATCCGGGTGGATCCTCAGGCGCCATGAACTGCAGCGGCGGCGGCGGGAGCCCAGCAGGTGCCG
>NW_027527428.1:5955985-5961415 GCF_008692635.1 Crocuta crocuta | reverse complement strand
AGCGGAGGCGCCCGCGGGCCACCCTGCCGCTCCCTGGCACCCGGGCCCAAGCACGCTTCTTTGGGCGCCAAGGGGGGCCCGGGGCTGTGGAGAAGGGCGCCCAGGGCGAGGGGGAGACCCCAGCGCCAACTCAGGACAGGGCCGAGGAGCGCCCCAGAGCGGGGAGGAAATTACCCCCCCCCCCGGAACCCCAGGCTCAGGGTTCCTGAGAAATAAACGAAAAGTGCAAATAGAGGGCCCGTGGGTGAGGTCGGACTCCGGAATCGGGACCCCTTGGTGAGGCAGAGCGGGTCCGTAGCCCCCCCTCCCCCAACCCGCGGGGACCCAGGCCCAAAGCGGCCAGGCCCGCCGGGGCGAGGTGTGTCTCTAAGTTTGGGTTTTTAATTCTTCCCCTTCTGCAAGTTTCTCTCTCACCCCTCCCGCCAGCCGCGTCCTCGGCTCCAGCGAGTTCACTACCACTGGCTGGAAAAGTCAAATTCGGTACCTAAGAGGGCAGAGACCGGGAGCCCACAGGTCAGGTAAAGGTGTTCCCGGATTTGAGAGGGGCTCCTGCTGCTGGGGGTTAAGAGTAGAGAAGAAGAGGCACACTCAGGAGGCACGTCCCTGTGCCGGGAGAACTCGGCGGACACCTGGGCACCTGCACCCCCCAGCCCCCCGCGGGACGAAGGTGCCCATGGACGTAAGCACACAGAAACCTGGGAATGGGCATTTAATAAAAACGACCTGGCTAAAATGGGCGCGAGCAGACGCGGGGCGGGGATGGGCTGCGCCCCGGCATCCACGCACTTTCCAGAGCTCAGACAGGTCTCCGCGGCACACAGGTCGGGCAAGGGGAGCAGACCTAGGCCAACTCTCTGCCCCGAGGGCATCCTCAGTCCCCGCGCGGAAGGGGAACTGCGCTTTCTGTTAGGCAGAACCCCGCGGCAGCAGATCTCAGCCAAGGTCAGGGAGGGATACGTGCTGGCACCAGGGGCTGCTGCGGCCGCAGAGCTTCCTTCCGCAGAAGCAGCGAGGAGGCGGCGGCCGAAGCTAACTCGATCCAGCAGGCAGCGCCCCCCTCGTCTCGCACCCGCATTCCCTGGCAGTGCCCGTTTCCGACACCTTTCCCCAGGAGGGGCCGGCGTGGGGAATTTGAGATTTGGAAGGAGAGGAGAGTGAGGGCAGAGGAGGATGCCCGAGACGGAGCGGAGGTCGGGCGGGTCGTGTCGTCGCGCCCCGCGCCCCATCCCCCACCCGAGCCGGCCTCCCGTGCGACCCCCACCTGCGCCGCGTTCCAGGCGCAGGCTCCCCAGTAGGGGGCATCGCTCCGCGCCTCCTCGAGGCGGCTGCCCTAGAGGCGAGCTCGGTCACAGGCGACGTCCCTAGGGCGCTAGGGTACCCATTGTCTTAGCTCTCCTCTTTGGGTCCCCTGGGGACAGGGGAGAAGCCCCCAGGGGGTGAGGACCGGCGCTGCGGCACTGGCGACCGCCCAGGAGGGGTCAGCCGGACACCTGTGTGTGCGTGCGCGCGCGCGCGCCCCTGAGCGTGCGGGAGGGGGCGAGGGGCGCCCCCCGGAACCGCTGTGCCTTCGCGGCCTGAATTTGAGGCGAACGGGAGCCTCATGCCCAGAGGAACAGTGACGTCTTCTGCCTCCGCGGGCTCCCACCCCACGGGTGGGCCCAGAGCTGGGCACCTGACCTGCATCCCGCAACTGCCGCTCAGCTGCATGCTGTCTGGAAACCTAAGGATGGCTCCTTGGGAGCATTTTCCCTCCCGCACGCAGGGCTTTTTTTTTTTTTTTTTTTTTCCTTTTCCCATTTCCCCTCAACAATTGGCAGGTTTTTAAAGTAACCTTTAAATGAGACATCGATTTATCATTATTATGATTGCATCCAGAGATCCAGCCCGAAGGGAAACCCAGGGAAATGGTCATCTGGTGGTACCTAGGGCTGTTTGTGGTTTAGCACATCCCGAGCCCCGCGAGCACATTTCTTTGGCGGCTAATTGCTCCGGTTACCTTTGGGGCGGGGGAGNGCAGCCGGGCCTTCCGGCTCCTCAGCCGCCGTCCGCTGGGTTTGGGGAGGGGGTGCGTGGGGTGTGATGTGGACGCTTGCGCGGAGGGCGCGAGGACAGGCCGAACGGGAGGCAGAGATGACAGCGAGGCGGAGGGGGAGGGGGGCAACGGCGCGAAGNCCCCCGCCGCCGCCGCCCCCGCCAGGCTCCCCTCCCTTCCTCCCGCTCCCCCCTCCTCCCCGCACTGTTTCCGAGGTGCAAATGCAAATGAACTGGGATTGAAATCTAATTGCTTTTGTTAAAAAAAATAATAATAATAATAACGTGAGCGAGTCTGTGTTGAGTGTGGAGCAAAGGCCCAGGTTCCCAAGCAACCGAGCCGAACGCCTGGTAGGCGGGGACTGGGGAGGAAAGAGACCTGGGCTGTGTCGGGGGGCTTGGGGTCCTCCAGCTGTCTCCTGGGGGCTGGCCACCCGCGCCCCGCTTCTGCGGTCCCCTGAGCGCCCAGGCCCGGCCAGGGTCCCGGTCTGGAGCTCGCGGGCTGGGGGCAGCGGGGAGGCCGGGGCGGTGGCGGCCAGGACCCACGGGAGCGGGCCGAGCGGCCGCCTGGAGCCGGCCCGGCGGCGGGAGGGAGAGGTGAGAAGCGTCGCTGTCACCCCTCTCGCTGTCTCTGCACCGGCCCCGCTCCCTGACGTCAGGGCCAGTGCTGCCAGCCGCGACAAGCCGCGGGACCCGGGCCGTCAGGCGGAATCAGACCCCTGAGGGCGGGAGGGGGCTCCAGGAGGGCTCTCTGAGCGGAGAGGCTGGTGCAGGGTGGAGCCCCTGGACAGCCCAGCAGCCACGGCCATCCGGGGGAGACCCCAGAGTCCTGTCTCCAGCCGATTGCTTGCGTTCTCCCTCCCCACTTCTGGCCAGTCCCCTCACCCACCAGGAGAGGGGTTTTAACCTCCTGGGATGGGGGCGGGGGAAGGTCTGATCACGGGTGTGGCCCCTGGTCGGGATGCCTGGAGAGGAGGGAGGGAGCGTCAGTCTGGGACTTGTCCTGCGCTGATGCGGTGACTCCCCCCCCCGCCTGGGTGGCACAACCTCACACTGTGGGCGAATGTTGTAGGAAACCCCGAATGGCCCACCAGCATGTCTGCACACAGCTGCGGCAGATTTGGGGTCCAGGCCTTTCTCTCCCACCATTGTAGTGGGTGTGAGTGACTCCCAGAGCCCTGGCTCCCCAGCAGGCTGACAGTCCTGCAGAAGCATATGCGCGTGGATCCGTGGCCTCTGGAGTCTGAGCGAGCCCTTGCCCGAGCACACGATCCACAGGTGCTCAGGTGCCCCTGTCCAGCCCGTCCGCAGTGGGGCTCTAGCGACCGGCCTTGGCTTCCCCCGCGCCTGGAGATACCACGGAGAGAACCTCTGCCTTCTGAAGAGTCCATTTCCAGTAGCATGATGCCACCTATAGAATGTACCTGGAATTAGTCCGAGCGAGCGGCAGCAATGCCTCCAGCAGTGTGGCGCCGGTGAGGGAGCTGGAGGGGAGAGAATGCCCTCTGTTGTCCTTGACTGGGGTTGGGGAGGAGAAGGGAAAGGTGGAAAGACGGTCACCCAGCGCTTCCTCCAGGACTCTCTCTTGCCTCCCCGGGTCCCCAGGCTAGGTGTCCTGTAGCTCCGTGCCTGGCATCGTTGGGGAAACAGAAGCTGGCACCTAGCACAGCTGAGACAGGAATTCACTGCTCTCTCGGCAGGAGCCGCCGTGCTTTCCAGACAGTCGCAGACTCCAGGGTTTAGTGTGCTGGCTGGGGCAGTGGGCTCGGGGTCAGCCATCCGTGGTTAACAAGTATTTCCTAAAGGTTCTGGAATCCCAATAAACCTGCCTGAACGACCCCACATGCATGGAATGTGGAGACCAGACAGGCCGTTTGAAGGCTACCTGGCTCCAAATCATGGTTTTACAGGGAGAAGCTGAAGCCAGAGAAAGAAACCGACTTGTCCAAGGTAACTCAGGCTAGCTGGGAACAGAGCAAGCTCAGGGCTGGACCCTGAGCTTTTTATCTTCAGTCCCAATCAACTGGTCTTTGGATTATGTGGACACGTCTCAGAGGTGGCTCGGGCACAGGCTTCCGTACCAATGCCCTGGAGATGGTGCATGAAGGGAGACCGGCGGTGGCTGCCTGCCCAGCTGTTCCCGCGCTTGGAAGTGATCACCATTGATGGCAGCCAGTGGCTCTGTCCTGGGTGGGGCTAGGGAAGATGGGGACCAGAGGCAGGGAAACTGTCAGGGTTTGGCTCCAGGCTCCTGGGTTCCTCATCTTGCCAGAAACCAGAAAGCGCAAGATCCAGTGACACTCACCCCCCCCCCATCCCAGCTGTGACGCCAAACCCCAGAGTTCAGAGCAGCAGCCAGACCATACTTGCCTCCCTGCAGAGCCTGGTTCCGCACCAGGGAGAGCTCCCCCGAAGTCTCCCCTTAGGCCCTCAACTCTTGGGTGACAGACCTAGGTCGAGCTCTGTCCTGTGGCTTCACTTGGTCACTGGCAAGTTACTTAAGTCTTCTGGGCTTGTTTCTCCGCCTTCAGATGTAGTTAATAAAGCCTCCCTCTAAAGCCTCTGATGAGGAATGGAAGTCAAGATTTCGGGAAGCATCAAGTACAGAACTTGGCTTGGAGCAGCCCTTGCCCCGTGGATGTGGCTCCATCTGCCCACTGCCAGCATTCCGGCATATCCTCTGCCAGCCTGGGTGCCAGGCCCTTGGATACAAATGATCATAAAAGATCATGTACATTTGATCCCATGTAGAAACAGGTACTGGAAAACACCCCCCAGCAGGCTCCGCTGGGCCGTTGGCTGGAGGGGTGTCAGCTCCAGGCTTCTCCCTACCTTTGCCTAAATTCCCCTCTCCCCCTTCTGCCCGGCTCCGCCCTCAGCCCTGCCCCGCCCCTTGCTGCCACCCAGGACCCAGCTTCCCTGAGTATTCAGTGTGGATCTTTTCCTCCAGGGAAGGTCAGTGCCTGCGCCCACAGGGGCTGGAAGTACTGTGTTACTTTAAGGCAGGGACCCTTTCCTCTCTTGGAAAAACAGCAGCGTGTATGTGCGTGTGCGTGTGCGTGTGTGTGTGTGTGTGTGTGTGTGTAGTATGGAGTCCTGCTTTTCTGGAACTCAAAATACTCTCCATGTGGCTCCATTACAGGTGCCTGTCAAACAAACAAAATGGAAAGAACCTGCCCATTTGGCAGGTGGGAATACTGATTTTGCAGAGGGCAGTCTCATCTTGCAAGATGCAAGCTCGGGAAGGACAGGGGCTGGGCAGCATTGAGAGCCCCCGTTGGAGGGGGCACCGCGTTAGCCCACAGGCTTTCAGTTCCCGATGGATGGTGGACGGAGAGAGGAAGGAAGGAGCTCAGTTTGAGGCTCTGAGCTATCTCCCTCCCCCCCCATGTCTGTGCC
>NW_027527428.1:5954985-5955930 GCF_008692635.1 Crocuta crocuta | reverse complement strand
GCCTCACTCAGCCCCCCAGGCGCTTCTGAGTGGTGCGGGGCCCTGAAAGCCCGGCTGGACCCGCGATCCACCGCACGCACTGCGCTCACCACCCGGTGCATCTCACCTGCAGGCTCCCGCGGGCTTTTCACCTGGCCGGACTCCCCGACTTGCTCTTAGAAATTCCCGACTCCGACGGGAAAGCTTCCCGCCCCGCCGCCCGCCCTGGGGCCGCGCCTCAGTGGGGCCTGNGCGACTCGGGGACCCAAGCCCTGGCGCCCGCAGCCCCCAGCCCGCCGGCGCCCTTCCACCCAGGCCGGCGGCGCCCCCTTCTGCGCGGGCGGGTCTCGGTCCCCAGCGGGCTGGGGCCCTGGGGGCTCGGCCCTGGGGCAAACGAAGCCGACACTCCGGTCCTTGAAGGACGGATGGCGCCCCCCTCAGGAGCCGGGGCTGCTCGCGGGCCCCGAGGGGTCCAGCCTCTCGGCTGAGCTTGGGGACGGAGGGGGAATGGACGGCCGACTTCTGGAATCCTCCTCCCGGGGTGGGGTGGGGGGCTGCTAGAACACCGGAGCGGGCGTGAGAACCGGGTGGTCGGGGGACCTTCGGCAAACTTAAAGAGGTTTCCGAAGCGGAAAACCGACCACGCCCCGCACCTTTTCTCCATTCATTCCGTGTCCCACTCTGGTCTCCGAAAAGGAGAAACTGAGGCTGGATCCCGGGACTCTGATAGGGAGGCCTTGTGACCCCAGGTCGCTTCCGGTTCCCAGCTGGGAAAAGTCTCCGGGGGGAGGGTGGCCAGAATCTTTGCTCAGGCATTCTAGGGGTGCCCCCCCAGGGTAGCGGCTGCAGTAACTCACACAGGGCAGGCAAGAAGTTAATACCTCTGAGGTCGGTGTGAGCTCCCCCGGGTGGCTTAGAGAAGTCGGGATAGACGTCGGGATAGAAACGGCTCCGAGAGGCGGCATT
>NW_027527428.1:5954249-5954515 GCF_008692635.1 Crocuta crocuta | reverse complement strand
CCCAACCCCGCCGCCCCCCCGCCTCCAGAGACAGCCCCTTGGCACCCCCTCTCTTGCTGCTGAACCGCCGGCCCTTCCACGGGGGACTAATTCTCCGCCCCAGCCCCCTCCTGCCCGCCGCCTTCTGCAGACCCGCTGCCTGGCCGCAATTCCTAATCCACCTTCCTCCCGCAACCCTGATTTTAAAAGGAACTTGATAATTATTTTAAGAAGAGGTGACTGCGATGGCGGCTTCTTGGTGGCAAGCCTGAGCCGCGGCCACCTCC
>NW_027527428.1:5946644-5954200 GCF_008692635.1 Crocuta crocuta | reverse complement strand
TCTGAGCCTCCTCCACCTCCTTAATAAACATAAAACTTGAATCTTTGGGGAAGAGGTGCCGGGTTCTGGTCCGCCGCAGGAGGTGGGGGGCTGGGGGGGGTCTCCCGCCCTTCAGGGCTGGGTTCTTTCTCTGCACTCTCTACTGGGGGAGGGAGGCGGTGGCCTCAGAGGGCTCTTCTGGAGCCCAGAATCGCCCGGGAAGTGGCCCCGCGATTACCATTCTGGTACAAATTCATTTACCATATTTATTTGTGGATTTTCTCCCTCCCACTCCTCTTCATATTAAAAAAGATCAAAAAGATTTTTTAATGTATAAAAGATGTTTCCTCCACATAATGCCCTCACCACCACCCACACAACTTTTTTTTCCTCTCTTTTCTGCTTTGAATTCAAAGACTTCTGCCCCAGTCAGCAGGGCGACAATCTCCGAGCAAGGAAGGGCTTCCTCTGATCCGTCCAAAGGGTGGGAAACTGAGTCCTGGTGGAGCCAGACGAGACGCCCAGAGTGCGGGTCGGTCACGCACGTCCTTAATGCATATTGGCCTGGCTCTACCTTCTCCTCTGCCTCACCTTCAAAGTCGGCCTCCAACACCCCCATCCACAGTCTGGCTGACAGTGCTCCTGGGGCCACTCCACTTCCCCAGACGGATGGGGGGTAGATACAGTGTCCTTGGGGGCTCTCACAGCGGATCGGCCCTTCACCCGTTTGGCCAAAAAGTAGCTAAACTCCAAGGCTGAAACTAAGAAAATAATAGGAGCTCAGCTTTGAATTTCTACTCCTTTAAACTTCATCTCTCCCCGGCCCTGGTCAAGAATCCCACCCTCTCGGCAAAATCAGTTTTTCTTGCCTTAAGCCTCAGTCTGCTGGATCTCAAGGACTAGCTGAAGAAAAGAAAATTAATTTTGCCTGTGATTGCTGTTATTCTAGATAAGCCATTATTATGCAAATGAGGGAGTGCGGCTTTCAAGATGAATAAGAACGGTTCCGGGTAGCGGAGCAGGGCAGCCCCAGATGTTTGCATAATCGCTTGTGCCCCAACTTCAAGAGTGCAAAATGTCAAGGGAGGAAGTTGTGCGGGTAAATACGGTACCACGTTCCTTGAATTTGATTTTCTAGCGAAGGGCGGGGAAGCGGGTCTGAGGCTTTCATCTGCCGAGAGAAAAGGCGTCCGGGCTCCCCGGCCAGGGTGTCCCTGCCCGAGTGGCCCGTCTGCGCTCCCCCCGCCCCGGGGGCCGAGCCACCCCGCGACCGAAGGCGGCCGCGGAGACCCGGNGTCGGGTCCCCCGACAGCGTCCCCTCCCGGGGCGAAGCCCGGGGACGCCGGGTCTCGCCGAGGCCCCGCGGAGAGAGGGACCCCGCCCCTCGCGGGCACGGCGCGTGTTCCCCGTCGAGTCCCACGCGTCCGCCCCCTGGGCTCGGTCCCCGCTCGGTGCTGCCACGCAGGGCGAACGCCCGACGGACCCCTCTGCCGCCCCGGGTCGTTCCGGAGGCCCCCACCGCGTGCGTCCTCGGACGACCCGGCAGGTTGCGCCACCTGGTTCACCTCAAAAAGGCGAGGCCGGACTTGGGCTTTTCTCAGCGCGAACAACCGAATAAGGAAGGGCACTGGCCAGGGGACCTCCAGTTTGGGACGAGTTGAAGGCCCCCGGGTTCCAGCAAAAAGTCACTTCAATTCCTTCCGCTTGGGGGCGGGGTAGGAAGCGGGAAGGAACCTGGAGCTCTAGACGGAGTCCGAGGCGCCCCCGCATCCTCCCTGGGGTGGAGAGAGTCCCGGCGGGGGTGGGGAGGATGGAGCGGCGGAGGCGCGCCCGCGGACTAGCAAGCTGGCCACCCCAGCNCCGGACAGGTAGGGTCACGAGAGGGGAGGGGGCGCACAGGGACCGAGTAGCGTAAGCGCGAGGCCGGTGCTCTCTCCTTACGGGTAGAATCCGGGGTCAAACTCTCCACCGGGGGCAGCCCGGGTTACAGGCCGGGATTCAGGCTGCGGTCAGTGGGCCCAGCCGTCGGTGCCAGCAGAGTCCGCGCGCCCCAGGCACCCCAGGCCAAGAGGCTTCTGATACTGGCCTCGTCTTGAATAGGGCTCCAAGACCTTGACCCCTAGGCCACTGACTAGTCTCAGGCTGCTCTGCCCCCACACCCCGCCGCCCCTACACCGTCTGCTCTGAGCCCCTTCTCCAGGAGCCGAGGGAACACAGCGCCGGGACCCACTCGCCCCTGCACCGCTTCCACCCCTCGGGACCGGCATAGGGGGTGCAACCGCTCGGGTTTCCCGCCGGCCTCTGAGCCGTCTCCCCCGTGCACCCCGCCGGCCGAGGGTGCCTCCTGGCTCCCGGAGCCGGATTTCGCAGGCAGGACCAGGCGGTCTTCCCGGGGAGGATTTGGGGGGCCCACCCTGCGGCGCGCGTGAGCGCATGCGTGCCGACGCTGGCGCTGTGCGCGTGCTCCTGCCTCCCGCACCGGCAGCGTGCCCGGCCTCCGCGCTGGGACGGGCGCCGGTGCGTTTTGCCGGGACACAGCCCGCCGATGCGACCTGGAGCAGATGCCCCAAGGGGCGAGTCTAGACTGAGGAGTACACGGTTTCCCCGAAAGGGTTGGTGAGCACCCAGCTCCCAGCACCGTGGGTGCCCCTCAAGGGAAGTAGGGACGGTTCAGGCAGGGGGACAGTCTTGCAAACCAGACCCACCCACTGGGTCCTGTTAACTTGACCTGGTCCCAGAGCACCAATAATAGCAACAACTATGACACTTACCTGTACCTGGCAATGAACCCTCCCTCGCTGAACCCGCCTATCCACCCTGTGGGGTGAGCACGTTAATACTCTCCTGTTTGTTAATACTCTCTTGATTTTTTATAGTTACTGTACTGAAGCCAGTGGTTAAGTAACTTGCACAGGGCACACACCTAGTAAGTGGATTTGAATCCAGGCAGGCTGGCCCTAGAGCCCCCAGTTTTAGGCACTGTGCTCCATGATGAAGGGAAAACAAAAGACTTCCACCAACATCTAGCCTCTGGCCCGGTCGGCCGGGCTGCTCTGACCCTCTCTCACCTCTGTTGTTTGAGTCTCATCATTTTTGCTAAGGCCCCCGAGCAGTACCCCTGCTTAGTGGGACCAGGCTGCTGATTCTGGTAATGAGACCCCTGGCTTCATCTATGGCCATTTCAGGAGGCTCCCTGGGCCCTTTCTCACCTTGGATTCTTTCCTTGAGCCCCGGAGGAGCTGAACTGCCCAGAGGGTCCAAAGCCCCCGACGTGGAGTACTAGGGAGACTTAGGCTTAGGACTTGTCAGAACACCTGCTGTGTGTCCCTGGGCAGGTTACTTGATCTCACTGTGCCTTAAGCTTCCTCAATCATGAGGTGGGAACAATAGACTTGATCTCACCTGGTTGTTACCCAACTCAGGCGGGATGTGCAGCTGTCAGACAAGCGTTCAGAACATGTTGCTTGCCTCTGAGGGGTCGCTGTCCCTCCTGTGGAGGGGAAATGAGGGGGCTTCGCGCCAGTTCACAGTGTTGTCGGGGGGGGGGGGCCAGAGTCACAGCTCACGTGGCTCCTGGGGTAGGTGCAGGCTTGTGGGGAATGGTCAGCCCCTCTTGTCCTTTGCAGCATGTTCTAGTGGTTCTCTTACCGGGATGTGCTGAAGGTCTACCAGGGAGGAGAAAGGAGGTGAAGCTTCTCACCCCTGGACAGCTGGGGGCTGGAGCCCCGGCCTGAAACCCCGGGCCGCCTCACCTCCAGTCACTGGCCAGAGGGTCGCGTCCAGGTCGGGTCCTCTCTGCAGGGTGTTGGGTCAGCTCCTAGTCAGGAAACAGACGACTATACCCTGTGGGTGTGGGTCCTGGCTTGGGGCTTGGGTGTGAGGGAGGCAGCGGCTGGGGACGCCTTTTGGGTTCTGGGGCCACCGAAAGTAAGCCATGGGTCACTGCTGCTGCACAAAAGGCCACATCCCACTCGGCCATGCCTCGGAGCCACCCGTGCTCACTTCGCAGCCGGCCCCACCGTCGCTCCCAAGGAACGATCAGGTTCCAAATCCGCCCGCGTCGTGGCCAAGACCAGGCAGGTCCGACGCCCGCGGAGCCTCAGAGTTGAAAGCTCCCAGGGAACGAGCTGAGGCCCGGCCTCACCCTCCAGCTAGAGGACGCGCTCGGGCTTGCTGGTCTGGCCGGCGACCCAGGAGCCAAGCGCCTTGCCCGGCCTGCCCCTCCTCTTCCTTCCCCCAGACCCCTCTGGCCTTGGGCCTCTCTTCTTGGGCGCTGAGTCTGATGGCAGTGGGCACAGGGAGGCCTGAGAGGTCCCCCGGCCGTCGGGTGGCCTCCAGGCTCAAATGAGGCCATGGCATGGGGCACAGGGTGGGGGCACCTTCCAGAAACTGGGGCGGAGGGCTCGGCTGGCTCTCAGGTGTGGGGAGCGGGCTGGAGGTCTTTGGTGGGAAGGGACATCGGAGCCGTGTGCCCGGGTCAGCAACACCAGTGCAGAACTGGGCCAGAGACGCAGGGGTTGGGGAAGCAGGTGTCCCGAGGTGGGCGGGCGCCTGTGTTTCCGTAAACAAAGAAACAGGGCAGCTCATCTCAGGAACTAGGGGTGGAGAGAAGGCTGCTGAGAGAATCGCCGGCAATTTCCTTCATAAAAATGCGANCCCCCCTGCCCCCCGCCCCCCCCCCAACACAAGCACCGTCTCCAAAGACACTCAAATTGCAGCCATATGGGGCTAAAGTAATAGGAAGCAGTTACCTTATTTACTGCAGAGGCTGCGCACTCCAACCTGACCGCCAGAGCCTGGGGCCGCGGAGCGGTGGGATGAAAAGCAGAGGGTTCTTTGAAACTTTGTTTTGTTTACTCCCAGGGGTGCACGCGGGAAAAGCAATTATCAGACTTTGAAAGAGAAAAGAGGTTGTGTGGAGGAGAGAAGGGAGGTGTCTAGAGCTGAGTGATCCGGGAAGGGGACATTCACTATGAGAGTGGGGAGCGGGGTTCCATGTTCTCTCGGTTTCTAAGACAGTGAGTGGCACTGGNAATCCGGCCCCTGCCACTCCCCGGCTGGCGCCCTCTCCTGGCACGTACAGGCATCCTCAGTGCCCACCAGAGAGTCCCCGGCTCTGAGTCCTGCCCCACCACAAGCCCATTGCGCAGATGCTGCCTCTCAGTCTCCAGACTTCCCCGGAGCTGAGGTCGCTCAGTGACCGTTCTCCCACTCCCTGTAACCTTGCTCTTGATAGAGAACGAGGGACGTCTGGTGGCCAGTACCAAGCAGGGATGACACCCCCCCCGGGGGTGTTGCTGCTGGAAAGAATGGGGTTCATTCTGATCTCAGTTTATTCTATACGTCTTTTGTCCTTCTGGACCGAGTTCTCTCCTTGCTGTGGGCTCTGCAGGAATGATTCCCGATGTTTGCAAACGTAGACACCTCACAAGGAATAATTTTGTTCAGAACAAGGGCTTTCACCACCAGGCAGAGAACGGCGGGAAGATGCAGGAGGAAGCTTGGGGGAAATACTCAATACCCCTCCAGAGGAGGGGGCCCTGCATAGCGGCGCCAGGCTGTTTTCCATTTCCCCCCTGGAAGCTTCGGAGGCGTTTAGGAAAAGGGAGAAAGAGAGAGGGAGGAAAGGAGAGAGAGAGAAGGAGGGAGGGAGGAAGGAAGGAAAGAAGGGAAGGGAGGGAGGAAGGAAAAGAAAAAGGAAAGGAAAAAAAAGAGAAGCACTGGGAGGGAAGTGGAGAGCTAACTTTTTCAGTGTGAAACTGAAACCATCGACCGAAGGCACCCAACGCAAACACAGCTCTCGGGACAGGGCTCCAGAAACCGTATCTGCAGGGGAACCGCGCTCATCGCGGGTGCAGGCAGCCGGCGAGGGGGTGGGGGCAGGGGGGAGGCGAACCGGGTCTGCTCTTCCGGCTGCTCCCGGGAGGCTCCCTCTCTCCGGCCTCCAAGGTGGCCCTCGATCCTCCTCCGGAGGCTGGTGCGGGGCAGACCCGCAGCGTCGCCCACGGCGGGCGGCAGATTCCAAGAGGGGGCAGGCGGGGCGTGCAGAGCGACCCGGGCCCAGGGCGGAGGGTGGGCTTTCTCTGGGCGGGGAAACCAGACACTTATAGGCGGCTGAGGCCGACTTTATTTTTACTGCCCAAACTGTTGGAAAGTATTTAAGCTTAAACAGAAACAGCTGTATCGCTGGCACCGGCCAACGAAACTATTTGTTACCGGGAATGACTTTTTATGATTAAGGACGCGGCCTCTCGCGGGCGGCCCGCGCGGGTCGGCGGGGCGATCTGGCCGTCGTTAAGCCGCTGTTCGTTAAGACAGAATGGCCAGAGAGACGGGCTGGTCACCCAGCGCCCACCNGGGGCATGGGAGGCAGGGTGGGCCCGACGCCGCGCGGGTCCCGTGCGCCCCTGACCCCGCCGCGCCCGCCGCCCGCCGCGCACCTAACTTTGGACAGGAGGCCAGTTTTCCGCTCTGGGCTCCCTGCCCTTTCGAGGCAGAGTCCTTGGCTCGCTTTCTCTCTCTCTCTCTCTCTTTCTCGTTCTCTCTCTCTCTCCCCCCCCCTCTTTCTCCCACTCCTTCCCTCGCCAAGGGAAATCGCTTCCAGTCAAGTTCATCGCCGATGTTTTAACTAAATCATGGGTTCCAAAGAGTGGGTGTTGTGACTTGCAGCTTGGGCGGTAAGAGAAAAGGTCGGGGAGAGCTGGGCCCGGACTCGGGCTGCGGTCACCGTCGCCGCCGCAGCCACGGTCGCGGCGAGCTGAGCGACGGCGTGTGTGCGCGCGGGCGAGGCCTCCAGGGTCCGACTGCCCCCTTTCCGGGACCTGCTATCTTCGCTCTTGAGCCAGGGCCGCTCAGGCAGCACTGGCCCCCGCCACGCCCCCGCCGCTGCCAGCTTGGGGTCCTGCGGCCGAGCGTCTGTCGCGCTCGTCGGGAAGAGCCGGGGACAGGAAGTGCACGGCGCAGGCCCTGCAGGTCGCCCGGGTCCTCGGGGAGCCGGACGCGCCCGCAGCCACTCGATCCAACCCCAGCCAAGCGCCGGGCTCTGCCTTGGTGGTCGTGCACGCCCTCCCCTAACACGCCCAGGCCGGGGGCCAGGGGCGGCTGGGTCGGGGCCGGCGACGCGCGGGGCCGGGGCCTGGCGGGGACGAGCAGCACGGGCTGGACGCAGGGCAGGTGGCTGTGGGCGTCGGGGACGAGTCAGGAGGCTGAAACAAGGCACGCGACGTCCCCCGCGGGGTCCTGGGACGCGGGAGGCTGGGGGGGGCAGACAGCGGGGACCCACTAGGGCTGGCGTCCGGCCCCCGAGCGGGGGAGTGCGCGCTCGAGCCCAGCGCGACTCGCAGGGCCCGGAGAGTGGCCGAGGGCAGGGCTGCGCGACAGGAGACAGAGACACAGGCACATTGATTTGTTAGCGGGNTCCCAGCGGCCGGGTCCGCCCTCCCGGCTATGTCACTTCCGGCGGCGGCCCCCACCCCCTCGCGTTCTGTCTCTGGAGTAGCCTCGGACTCCGCCCCCTGGCGATTGGAACGCGGGTCACGTAGCAACGCGGGGGAGAAAGGGAGAGGGGCGTGGCCCGG
>NW_027527428.1:5942666-5946589 GCF_008692635.1 Crocuta crocuta | reverse complement strand
GACGTCAGCGGGAGAGTATTATGGTCTGTCGTGCGCTGGCTGCTGCTTTTCTGCTCCTGGAAGCGGCCAAGGGGGGAAGCGGCGAGTCAACATGGAGCTTTCAGCGGTGGGGGAGCGGGTGTTCGCGGCCGAAGCCCTCCTGAAGCGGCGCATACGGAAAGTAGGTACCCCCGGGCCTTGGACCGAGGCTGGCCGAGCCCTCCCCTCCCGGCCTGGGTTCCCTCCCTCTGCTGCAGCCCAGCTTCCCTTCCCCCAGGTCCCAGCAGCGGCCGCGGCCGTGGCGGCGGCGGCGGCGGCTCTGAGCCCAAGCGCTTTCCTTAGACTTGCAGCGATGCACAGATTGCATGGGTGGGGGGCGGGGTGGGGGGATGAATGCCGGTGCATGCACTTTGTGCAGCGTTTCGTGCAGGGGCTGATGCAGCGAGCGCGTGCCTTTCGCGATGGGATTCCGCGCATTCATTTGGTGCATGCATTTTGTGCATGTATTTCTTGTGCCCTCGACATGCATTTCTCCCCTTGCACACACACATTTTCCCCTTTGCATCCGCAGGGACGCATGGAATACCTCGTGAAATGGAAGGGATGGTCGCAGAAGTAAGTAGGTTATATGCAATTCTCACCCCCAGACTGTTGTTTGCGAGGTTTCTTTCTTCCTCTTTTTCCCTTTACATTGAAATACAATACAATGCAACAAGAAAAGTTACAGACATACACACACCCGCGGCTCTTTCCCTGTTCCCGGGACTGACGCCCACTTCTTCCTGATTTCCTCTAGGTACAGCACATGGGAACCCGAAGAAAACATCTTGGATGCTCGCCTGCTCGCAGCCTTTGAGGAAAGGTACAGGCCCATTCAAGCCTCAGATTCTCACTTAGGAACACGGGTCCAGCCTGGACTGGAGTCCCCCTAGATTCTTTACTCACACACCACTTTCTCTTTCCTTCCTTTCTTTAGGGAACGGGAGATGGAGCTCTATGGCCCTAAAAAGCGAGGACCCAAACCCAAAACCTTCCTTCTCAAGGTGGGATGCTGGTGTCTGGTGGTGGGCAGCAATGTTACAATGTCTTTGTGGGGTGGGGGGGAAGGGGGCCCTGAGGGCTTATGGACCTTTGGGGGTATCTATTGATGTTGGCTATTTGTAATCTAGGAAGGAGTCCCCAGACAGGCTGTCACCAGGTCAGTGGCAGTGCCAGGGTGTCTTGGGGGAAGGGGTTTGGCCACACTAGGATTCGGCCCACAGCCATCCTAAATGGACATATAATCAAATACAAGCAAGAAGTGGGCTTGCTGCAAATGGCTGCTTCCAGACAAATTCTCTACCACTTCCCCCAGGCTGCTGCCCCTAAGCCCCACCCCCACCCATATAGAAATTCCCAGGCATCAGAGGGTGAAGCAGGGAGGCCCCAGCTGGAAGAAGGGTGCTGGGGGAGTGGGCAGGGCCCTGCTCTGCTCTTGACACGCCTTCTCTCCTGCAGGCTCAGGCCAAGGCCAAGGCCAAAACTTACGAGTTCCGAAGTGACTCGGCGCGGGGCATCCGGATCCCCTACCCTGGACGTTCGCCCCAGGACCTGGCCTCTACATCCCGGGCGCGCGAGGGTCTTCGGAACATGGGCCTGTCCCCGCCGGGAAGCAGCAGCAGCACCAGCAGCACCTGCCGAGTGGAGCCCCCTCGGGACCGGGACCGAGAGCGGGAGAGGGAGAGGGAGCGCGAGCGGGAGCGAGAGAGGGAGCGAGAGCGGGGTTCCAGCCGCACGGAGGACAAGCCCAGCTCGCCGGGAGACAGCTCCAAGAAGCGAGGCCCCAAGCCCCGGAAGGAGCTCCTGGACCCCTCGCACAGGCCCTTGGGAGAACCCAGTGACGGCCTCGGAGATTACCTCAAGGGCAGGAAGCTGGACGAGGCGCCTTCCGGGGCAGGAAAGTTCCCAGCTGGCCACAGCGTAATCCAGCTGGCCCGGAGGCAGGACTCGGACCTGGCCCAGTGCGGTGTGGCCAGCCCCAGCCCAGCCGAGGCCGCAGGCAAGCTGGCAGTGGACACCTTTCCGGCCAGGGTCATAAAGCACAGGGCCACCTTCCTGGAGGCCAGAGGCCAGGGTGCCCTGGACCCTGGTGGCCCTCGGGTCCGGCATGGCTCGGGCACCCCTGGCTCTGTGGGGGGCTTATATCGGGACATGGGGGCCCAGGGGGGAAGGCCCTCCCTCATCGCCAGGATCCCAGTGGCCAGAATCCTGGGGGACCCCGAGGAGGAGTCCTGGAGTCCCTCTCTGACCAACTTGGAGAAGGTGGTGGTCACCGACGTGACCTCAAACTTTTTGACCGTCACCATTAAGGAAAGTAACACGGACCAAGGCTTTTTTAAAGAGAAAAGATGAATCGCTGGGTGGGTGATCCCGGGACAAGGGAGCAGGAGAGAGAGGGGAGCGCGAAAGTTGGCCTAACGCTTTTTGTTTCTGGGCAGGAGGCCGCCTTGCGGCTGGTCCTGTCCCTGACTTCACATACCCCGGCCCTTCCCATCCCTCCTCCTTCCCCTCAGTTTTGGTTGGAAAGATTATCTCTAGAGTTATATTTTCTATTAGATGTAAATATGTTATTTAAGAAAAAATATCTAAATATATATATTTCAACTCTTGAAGTTGTTTTATTTAAACGAGGAGAGAGAGAGCGACTCAGCGTGGCTTAGTTGGGGCAGACGGGCCGAGTCGCAGCCCCTCAGCCACCCAGAGCACTGAGGAGTTTGGGGACCTGGGTACTGGACTCTCTGATGGCGTCTGGAGGGACTGGGCCTCCCCACCTCGCCCCTCCTCCCTTTTCCCACAGCCCCAAGGCAGACCCCTGGAGCGAGGCCGGACCCGGATTTTTTCTCTCTTCCCATTGGCCCACCAGGCCAACAGAAGCTTAGCTCCCCAATCAGAAAAAAAGGGGGTGGGGTCAGTCTGTTTTGCCNAAATGCACTTTACGGGAGTTGTGTGTGTTACGCACGCAGATCAGATCGTGTGTATGTGATGTGGCTAAAATCTCCCGGTTCCCTCGATTCCTCTCCTTACTCCACAGAAAGAGAAGAAACCCAGCGAATCTGTTTACATTCCCGAAATGCCAGGATAAATTGGGAGGATTGCATGTCAGTCGGTGCCCAGAGTTCGAGACAGTTGTTGTTTTACAGGAAAAGTGTTCGGGGGCGGACTTTTCNGACTTGAAAGCACAAATCTGTCCCCCACCTCCCCGCACACCTTCGTCCCTTCGAGGGCTGATCCTGCGGCCTCCCTGGCCTCCCCCGCAATTAAAGGGCCAGGGAGATCTGAGCGCCCCACTGCTTGTCGAGGGAGGGCAGGGGGGCCCTGCGCGCGGGACGAAGCACAGACTCGGGGCGAGAGAGGGGGGGGAGCTGGGGGGAGAGCTTCTGGATGGGGGTACAGAGTGGGGACACCAGCCTCGTCCTCCTCCGCACTCCCCATCTCCCCACCTCCCTCTCTCCCCCAGACTTTCTTGCCTTTAAAGAGAGGGGGTTAAAAAAAAAAAGGAAAACGGTGTGCTACATGATTTTATTTGTTTTTGAATATCAAATGGCGCCTATAAAGAGAAGCCCCTTGAATGGGGATTTTTATCTGCTCACATTTGTAAAACTGGTATTTTAGACTTTGTATAAAGAAGCGCCGCTGACCAAGTGTATCTATTTAAATGTGGACGCTATTTTCAGATGAAGCTTCATGGAAGGGACATGGCTGTTACCCAGTGGACGGTGACTCGGGGACGCGTGTCTTTACCTGGCTGCCGCCGTCCTTCTCCCCTCGCTTCCCTTGGCCTCGCGTCCCTCCCCGGGGCAGGCTTGGCCCCTTCCCTCCGCGGTCCTGGGCTGGCCGGACGCTGCCCCCCAGCCCCGCTGTCCGCCGTGTGTCCGTGGCCGTGGAGTGTGTGTCCTCTCCTCTGT
>NW_027527428.1:5941802-5942590 GCF_008692635.1 Crocuta crocuta | reverse complement strand
CGCGGGGCAGGGGCGCGTGTTGGGTTTATTTAATTCTAAGATTTGTACAAATCTCGAATCGATCCCGCCTCAGCTCAAGAGTGGAGCTTCGGTACCTATCTTCTGCGGTCGTGAATGTCTGTATCCAATGCCGCTTTCTACGTGTTTAAATATATACTTTGTAAATAGAGACGTGTCTCGCTTTTATTCCTTTCTCCCCCCATTCAGCATAGGGAAGAGGAGCCCCCCGAGCGAGAGCCCTTTCTTCCCGTCTCATTACCCAACCCATCTACCCCCACTCTCGGCCCCATCAGCTCGGGAGGATTCCCCCCCAGCAAAGGCCCTTCCCCAACTGGGGGAACCCCAAATAGGGGAGGGAGAGAGGCGCGCTCCGGAGGGAGTGGGGTCTGACTCTCCTTCGCCTCCTGGGGGGAGGTCTTGCCTTTCCTCACCCACTGGCTGCGTTTCCTGCGGCCCAAGTAGAACTCAGGGACCTCAAGAGGACGGCCGCGACCTTTCGGTCCCCCTTTCTTCTGACGGGGCTCCCCCTGGCGCGCCCCACCCCTAGGCCCGACGGCGCTGGTCCCCGAGGCCCGGGAGCCCCAAAGTCGCGCGCCCCGGGCCATTCCGGCCTGCTTCCGGGGGCTGTCGTGGGACCCGCCCCCCAGACCCACCCAGTCTCGCCAGAGCTCCCCGAAATGCAGCGCCTCGCGCCTATTGATTGAGGAATTGAATTCGCGGGTATTGCTAGGCAACTGGCTGCTCGGAGCCGGCGCAGAGCGGGCTGATGTGATTAGTGAACCTGGCGC
>NW_027527428.1:5936854-5941750 GCF_008692635.1 Crocuta crocuta | reverse complement strand
TCCAACGCTGGGCGAGGCGTGGCCGGGGGAGAGCGGAGCTCAGGGCGGGGATGGGGGGATTCTAGGCCCTTCCCGACCCAAGAAGACTTTGCTGGGGCAGACGTGGGGCGGTCGAGTAGAGCGGCCTTCCGGACCCCAAGGCGGCCACCGCGTAGTCCCAGTACCAGCCCCGTGGCCCCCGCGGCCCCGTCGCGCAGGGAAACACCGACCTAGGCGCCCCGACAGGGCGCGAAGGGAGGGGCGTGGGGACGCGGTCGCCGGCGCGTCTTCTGTCTTCGGCCAGCCCGTTGGGGACCCCGCCCTTGGCGGTGCTCTCCGCACCTCCTCCTTCAGTTTTGGGGAGCCGGAGGAGGATCCGGGAGGGAGGGAGCGACCTGCGCCCGGGCTCGGGGCAGCGGGCCAGGGGGCGTTGAGTGCCCTTCCGGCTTGACGGCCCGCGCCCTGCAGGCGACTCGGGGCGGGGTGGAGTGCGGAGGCCGGGCGAGGGGCGCTGTGGACCGCCAGCCCCTGAGCTGTGGCCCGGCTGCCCGCCGGACTCCCTCCAGAGACCTCTCCTGCGCGCCTGGACAGCGGGGTGGGCTCATGTTTAGGGAGATTCGAGGGCTCCCCGTCTGCCTCCTTTCCCCGGGTAGCTGGCCCCCAGCACCCTCACTCCTTCCGCGGTGTCCGTTCCCTGGGCAGTTCTCCGGGAAAGAAAGGGGCCAGGTGCGGAGGCCTGGCCCGGGGTGCCGCCTGCGTCCCGGGCCGGCTCCCCCGCTTCCCTAGGGCCTGGCCGGCTCCCGTGGCCGCCGCTGGCGGGACTGGAATCTGTGGCTCTTCGGAGCGCGTGGGAAGGAATCCAGTTTTCTGTCACCTTGATGCTTACAGCGCACCGATCCGGGTCGAGGACCTGTGCCGTGCGCGGGAGGCCCGACGGCGAGAAGGCCGGCACCCAGCGATCTGGGGGCTCAGGCTCTGATTTCCTCCTCTCGCCGAAAAGTCCTCCAGGCCCAGAGGGGGCCTCGGACCCAGCTGGAGTCTGGAAGCAGAGCTGCTCAGTGCTTTGGCGGCGCTCCACGGCGTCCAGCCACGGGGGCCTGGACACGGGGGAAGGGGCTGTGGGTTGGGGCCGGGGCTTTCTTCCCGAGACTTCGGAACTGGAGGCAGCCAGGGGCATCTGGGAGCAGTCGGTGTGGGGGTCGCCCGATCTGGTTCCCGGGGGCAGCTCGGAGCCCGAGGCGGGGACGGTCCCGCGCGTCCCAGGAGCCCGAGGCTCGAACTCCGCGGGTTGCGCGCGCCCTCTAGAGGCCACGGCCTCCGTCCCTCTCCCGGCGCCCGCCCCCTCCCGGCCTTTCGATTCGCGAAGTGCTCTGGGCCGGTGCCTTTCTGGGTCTCCAAAGGAGCCGGGAAAGGCTCGTCTCCCCTACCCAAAAGCGGGCCACAGGGGGCCACGGTGGGCGCCCCCTCTATGCCCTCCCTTGCGGAGAGGAAGGGGGTGTTAGCTGGCAGAATCGCGTCCTCGGGACCTTGCTGACCCATTGCGCCGGGCGCCCTTGGACTGGACGAGCCAGCGGAGGACAGGGTCCGGCTGAGGCCGAGGCCGGGCCGGGCCCCTTGGCAGCCCAGCCCACTCTTCTGGGAAGGCGGTGGACCAGGCCATCAGATCGGCGGCGCAGAAACGAACAAAGGCGGTGGTGGGTCAGGGCCGCGCACCCGTCTGGCAGAGGCCCTGGACAACTGGGCTCCCCACCCGGCGCAGCGTGGGCTCCCGCTCCGCTTTTCGGCTCCTTCCTGGCCATCCCCGCCCCTTTATGCAGCTCCTGAAACCCAGAGACAGGACAGGGCGCCTAGGGTCGTCCTCGCCCACCTTCCCCCAAACAAAACAGCTCCGGCCTCGGCAGCGAAACACGCCAGGCCCAGAGCCCTGCCTACAGGAAGCTCACTTCAAATTCCCAGGCCTCTTCTGGCGAGTGGGCTGCATTGCTCTTTGTAGTGGGAGGCTCTTCCGGAAGGAAAACATTCAGGCCTTTGCCCCAACTAGCCTTTCAACTAGCGGTGGCCAGCACCCACGTCGCACTTCTGTCTTCACTTCAGAGGAAGCCCGGTTCTCCCTGGAGGCTGACATTTATGAACAAATTCATGCATTGGGTGATGCAAACCTTACAGACCCAAGGAAGGTTCTGGACTAAGCCATCACCTCTTAATGACCTACGGAGCGAAGAGTAGCAGAGCAGCAGGCACTGGAAGCCTCGAGCTCCGCAGTGACTCCCATGAAAGTTTATCGCCGTTACCTCTGTGCTGTGTAGTTTTCCAACACAGGATGTTTGTTTGTACTTAAAGTATCACTTTCTGGGAAAGGTCTCAACGTGAGTTTACTATGTACGGCAGCATCCCTTGGCCTCCACCCACCAGGCGCCGCGACATGGACCCCTGCCCCCAAGTTGTGACAACCAGAATCTCTCCAGACGTTGTCGCCAAATCACGGTGTGTGAACTGCCAATGGAGCGGGTTCACCGTTAGACTCAGTCCCATCCTTTTGCTGAGAAAAAACCCCTTTTCCTGCGCTCTGGGGGAGGGGCTCACCCTCTCCCAAAGCTTTGTGACTTGTTTTTTTTTTTTGGTCCCATGATTCAGTCCATGCCCAGGGATGGATTTTGCCTCAAGAAAGGGAAAATGAAGAGACTTGTTTCCAGGCATCACTCACCACGTACACGAGGCTGACAAGTGAAAAACCGTATTTATTGATATGCTAAAAATTAACAGAAAGACAAAAACCTGACACCATTCGCTAATGTCTTTCCCCTGCAAAATAAATTAACATCAGTAAAAAANCCACTGAGGGCTTCCTGGGGGAACCATCTTCTCTAACTGGTAGGTCCTGATTGAATATGGGGGCTGGGCTGCTGTCCTGTTTAAACAAAGATCTTACGCTTCCCAGGGCCGTAATGTAGTCACTTTTGTTCTCTCTCTTAAAAAAGCAAACAGCCATAGTTTAAAGCAATTAGAAGTGGCATACACGAATTTTTTTTTAATTAAAAAACACAAATCAAGCCAGCGATTGGCACTGGTCCAAAGCTCTGGTCCTCCCCAGTTCCCCCCAGTGAAACCTCTAGGCCCAGGTCAGACTTCTGAGTGTAACCAAAACAAGGAACACTCTTTTTGGTACCAAAAAATATATATAAAAATAGGTCAACCCCTCTTAAGAGGAGGACAGACTGGCCACTTCCTCCTTCTGATCCATTACAAGCAAACAAAGACACAACAGTTAGCAAAACACCCACTCAGTATACACTGCAAATCGGTCCATGTAGGAGACCCTGCGGATTAAAGAAACAAGGGGTCTCAAATCAGATGCGACTAATGCCCGGCCACACACACACATGCACACATAGCAGCAAATAAAAAAAAGTACTACTTTTATTGGTAAACATGGCAATCGTGTCTTCAGTGAAGGCATTCATGCCTGCACGTGTGCACACACGCACGCACGCACACACTCTTTTAAACACGACCACATGAAGTTATCAGCACCAGAATAAAACCACACAACACAGCAAGAAGGCAAAGTGGCTGGGAGTTAAGGTGTTTGCAGATTCAACTTTGGGATTGAAGTAGCTGGTAAACAGAAAGGCACCACGTCGGGGTTTGGCGCAGACACACATCTGTCCGACAGCTCCCGGGGGCCTGGGCTGTCCCCAAGGCTCAGGGAGCGGCTGCAGGCCTGGCTCTGTGGCCTCGAAGGCAGCGTGGTGCCCGGCAGGAAAGGGGCTGAGAAACCTGGAGGTGGTCAGATCCCAAGGGGGAGGCGGGCGGCCCAGAGAAGCCCGCTTGACACACCCAGGGAGCATGTGGGTGTCTGAGGACTGGAGGGGGGGCTGGAGCCAGCGGCCCTGGGCACCAGGACCCCGTTCTTCCAGACCGTGCAGTGTGAGCTGTGATGCCTGCCTCCCACTTTCCAGTTTCCAGCCTGGTTGTCTGGGACCCCCAGCCCTCGGGTCTGCCAAGATGGGCGCCGCCCACATGGTTACCGCGCAGGGAAACCCGGGAGCCACATCTGGACGTCCCTTGACGAGGTCCTGGATGTGTGTCTGTCCCCAAAGGCACACTGTTGAAATTGATTCAGATACACAAAAAGCCATCTTTCTATTTGGCGCGCAGGGTGGGGGACTAAGGGGTCAGAGGTCTGGTGGGCCCACCCCTCAGAGAGCAGAGCCCACTGTGTCGGGCTCCCCTGTGATCAAGGCAACAGGACAGAGGGAGTGCCCGCACCTGCTAGCTGGTGGTCGCCGAGGCAGGGGACCCACACCTCCCTCCACTTTTGGCATCACAATGTCCCCACTCCTTGACCCGCCTTTCCGCCAAAGCCACACAAGGCAGCTCCCAGCCTCAGCTGTCTGGGGGTGGGCAGATCTGCCCTTTCCTGGGGGCCCTTCCAGATTGTGCCCCACTTCCAAATGGTCAGAGGACACAGCCTTGCAGCTGAGAGGGAGCGCACGGAACCCCCAAAGGCGGGAGGGATTGTCAGGGAGAGGTGGCCGAGGGTGGGAGCTGGGCTGAGCACCTGGGGACGCTCCCACCTTCCCGGGGCTCTCGGGGGCCCTCCGCGGGATCCCCCGTCCTGGCACGCCACGGCAGGGAGGAGGGCGGCCACGGGGACGCCCTTCTGCTTCCCCCAAACATGGAGGCTTTAGATGAAGCAGCTGTGGGCCCAGCCTCTCCCGGTTCATGCTGGCTTCTAGGACATTCTGGCGCTGCAGTTGTTAACCTGAACCAGGGTTACAGGGCACCAACAGAGGTCTGCGAGGGTCCCGAGGATGGCTACAGCCAGCGCCTGTCCTACATTCAGGCCACAGCCCTCAGCTGTCGGTGTGGGGGTGGGGATGGGGAGGCGGACAGACCCCTAGTCCTTGGCAGCTC
>NW_027527428.1:5920356-5936745 GCF_008692635.1 Crocuta crocuta | reverse complement strand
CCCCTTACCTGGCCCATCTCCTAAAAACCTAGCTGAGCCCGCACGCTGTCCGTCAAGGCCTGACCTCCCCACCCCCCCGCCTCCCCCAGACGCGTTCCCTCCAACAGCTGTGTCCCTGGGAAACCCAGAAGAGAGTGGACCACATTCTGTCATCACGCGCCCGGGAGGGAGGGCAGTTCAAACAGCCAGCAGGGGACGCGTGAGAAACGGTCAGCCGGAGGCCGGGGAGGCAGACTTCCTGAGGTGCGTGGGAAGCGAAGCAAAGGCCCAGAGGTAGGAACGAGAGCAAGGCCACCTTGGCAAGGCATCAAGGTACGACCCTGCCTGGAGCCCAGGCGGGGCCTGGGGGCGTCCCCTCCGAGCCCGCCCCTGCAGGAGGCTGCCGTAAACCCGGAGCGGGCCCGGGGCGCAGGGCAGTCACCAGCGTGAAACCAGAAGCCAAGCGCGGGCAGCCAGGCGGCCGCGGGCGTCAGTAATGTCTCAGGTTGAAGAAGCCCACGCTGGTGGGGGACTCCTTCACCGTGACCGTGACGAGGTTGGCGGTGACATCAGTGACGAAGACGTGCTCGATGAGGCTGCGGGGGGGCTTCCAGTCCTGGCTGGTCTGCACAGACACAGACAGGTTTTGTCCGGCGCTGGGCGGGGAGGCGGGGTCGGGGTCGGGGTCGGAGCTGCTGTTTTCCTCCTCGGTGCTCACCTCCGACGGCAAGGCCGTCCTGCGCACGTCCCCGGGGGCTGCGCTGCCCTCCTGCCCCCCGGGGGCTGCGCTGCCCTTGACGCAGTCCCTCTTGCCTGTCGGG
The DNA here is from genome assembly GCF_008692635.1 of Crocuta crocuta. Classification (NCBI taxonomy): domain Eukaryota; kingdom Metazoa; phylum Chordata; class Mammalia; order Carnivora; family Hyaenidae; genus Crocuta; species Crocuta crocuta. The sequence continues at coordinate 5,935,945 of NW_027527428.1, read as the reverse complement.
GCAGTCAGGGTGGCTCCCCTAGAAGCCAGCTTCTCGCTCTTGCTGGGGTCGGAGGACACACCGGTCCCGCTCCCCGCGGTGGGGACGCCCCCGGCGCCCTTCCCAGTGGCTGGGTTGGCGGCAGTGATGCCCCTGGTGGCCGCGGCATGGCGGGCGGTTGCGCCTGCCCCTGGTGTGCCATTTTTGACACTCTGTAAGTCCAAGGCCTGGAGGCTCAGCTCCTGCGCGGCCGTGGGCTGGGGGCCCAGGCAGCCGGCGGCAGCCTTGCCGGTGCCGTGGACATAGGGGGGACCCCCTGCACTGCCCCCTTTCGGCTCTGCAGTCCCGCTGCTGGGGGCTTTTGGGGCTTTGCTTCCGGGGGGGCTCATCCCCAGCTCCCCCTTCTGCGTCCTCACCTTGAGGTCCAGCCCGAGGCCACACTTGCTGGCGGCCTGGGCTTTGAGTGCCAATCTGCTGGCGGCCTGGGCCTGGCTCTGGCTCATTCGGTTCATGTAGTGCACGATGGAGCTCTGCCAGCTGAGGCCACCGCGGCTGGGGCTGCCGGCCATGCCCTTCATCAGGCTGGCCAGGTTCTCCGGGCTGGCCATGGTGCCGGGGCCGCCGCACGCCTCCTTGGCGTGGGCCTTCAGGGCTGCGAGGCCCGCCACGGGGGCGCTGAGCGGAGGGGGCAGCTTGCCGGCTGCCGTGCCCAGGTCCTTTCTGGCGGTTTTCAGCACCTTGGCCAGGTTCACGGGCCTCCGGGCTGCCTTCTGCTCCGGCGGCAGGGGCTTGCGGCCTCGTTTCTTCCGGATGGGGTCCTTCAACTCAGGCTTGGCCACCAAGATCTGGGCCTTCTTCTGAGGCACTGGGTGGGTCTCGCGGCCCCGGGAACCCCTCTTGGCGTCTAAGTCGCTGTCCTCCTCTTCGTCCGAGGAAGTGGAGGAAGATGTGGAGGAAGATGAGGAGCTGCTGGACTTGGAAGGCGCGTCTGGTTCCTGCAAAGACAGAGCAGAAGATGTCACCAGGCCCTCAGGGTCCAGAGAGCACCAGACGGCTCCAAGCCAAAACCTCTGGTGGCTTCCACGGGAGACAAGCAGCCGAGAGGGAGCGGTTTCTCACCACCGTGTTCCAGAAAAGATCCAGAAAGTCCTCCTGAGTCCACAGAATACAGTTAAAAGCAGAACGAACAGAACAAAAAAACAGGGGGTTCAGGAAATCGGAACACAGCCAAGACCGCGTGCAGTCACGTCCCTGACGCCATGGCCGTGACGGGGACGGTCTGGCCCCAGACGCTCCCACACACAGCTCAGGGAGGGAAGTGTGGAGGAAGACGATTCCTGGGCCTTAGGTCAGGGGGCGGAGGCGTGTGGTACGGGCTCTGCGCTCTAACAGAAGAGGATGTCCCACTTCCAAATGCGACCCCTTCAGGACATTCCGGTGGCCAGGAAAATAAAGTGCCGCCCTCCCGTCTCCTGGGCATCTCCCCAAGTGCAGTAAGTGCACACTGTGTCCCACTGACTTGGTGCCTGAAGAGGTGCGCTGCAGGGAGGCCAAGCCAGCACGGGGTCCCTGCTGCAAAGCTTGTCCGCCTTCTGCTGGGACGGCTGAACCCCACCCGGGGCCTCAGGGCCTCCTTGTCCAGCCGGGCCCTCCGCCTCGAAGCCACTTCCATGGTCCCCAGCTGGTCTCCGCAGCTGGCAGGGGCCTGAGCCACAGGGCTGGCCTGCGTCGCCTCTCTCCATCGACACCCCGTATTCTCCCGCGCAGGACTCCCCTCAGCCCCTGACACAGGAGGTTTCCAGAGCCTCCCACGAGAGCAGTTTGTGTACGTGACTGAGCTCTGGGCCACAATGTGTGGCTTCGAGATCCTGGGGCAGGGCCCCTGGGAAGGGAACCTAAGACACACTCACAACCATCTCCCTGCACCCTGCCTCTGAACTGCTCAAGGAAGGCATTGCCAGGTGCGCGTGTGCTCATGTGTTGCCCTGGATCGTTGTGAATCTGCGAGCACCTACTGTATGTGCACTTCCTGTCCCCTTCCTCTCCTGTGAGCCACCAGCAATGAGACAGTGGTCAGCAGCTCAGTCGGACCCTGCTGTCCACGAGGGATACGGAACGAACCGGAAACCAGCTCTGGAGGGGGGCGGCCGCTGCAGGTGGCCGGCCGGGGTGGGAGGGGGAGCTGGGGCCTGCTGTTGCCCCCGCTGGCTCAGGCCTAACCCCAACCCCTAAACCCTAACCTCAATCCCGAACCCCTAAATCCTAACCCCAACCCCTAACTCTAACCCCTAAATCCTAATCCCAACCCCAGCCCCTAAACCCTAACCCCAACCCCTAAACCCTAACCTCAATCCCGAACCCCTAAATCCTAACCCCTAACTCTAACCCCTAAATCCTAATCCCAACCCCAGCCCCTAAACCCTAACCCCAACCCCTAACCTCTAACCTCTAACCTCTAACCCTAACAAGTGAGGAAGAAAGCCTGAGGCCACGGTCTCCTGGGCAAGGGAACCACGTGTGGACACGCTGCCCAATCCCATTCCCCGAAGCCCCAGCCATCCCACGGCGCCTCCTGCTCTGCCCAGAGTGCGCGCTCGGAGGGAAGGAGCCACGTCGGGCCAGCAGCAACCCACCTTGAGCTTGGAGTGCCGGCTGCAGGACATGACCGTGTGCTTCCGGGGCCTGCCCCTGGGCCGCTTGCCTCGCTTCCGGTTCTGTACTTCCTTCTCGTGTTCCCTGAAGACAGTCCCCAATCAGGGTGGGAGAAGGCCCGTGGGCAACCCGCTCCCCCCACATGGGAACCCAGGGCTCCCAACAGCCCCTGGCACTTGGGGCCTAGGATAGCTTATCACCACCTTTGCTGCAAAAACGTGGCCCGTTAGTTAGCGTATTCACAACAGACGTCTGCACCCTCCTCTGTGCAATAAGCTTATTATTTTGCACCCATACGATTCATTTGCGTTCGGATACAAGCAAGTGAAAGAAATTCTGGCAAAGCTGGGAAAGGAACTCTTCTGCGGTTTTCTCAGACTCCCCTTCAGACAGGCCCACGCTGACCGCGGTCACTTTGTGCAGGTAAAACGTTTCATGGAACTTCTAGAAGGCAGCCCACTAAGGAGGAGCCAGAACTCCCAGCTGGTGCGACCCCACCNCGGGGGCCTCTGCGTCTCCGCGGCTGCACGCCGCTCACAGGTTCCCGGAGCACAGGGCGGTGCCCTGGTTCACGGTTCCCTCCCGGTTTCCTTTTCCAGGACTTCACTGTTCCTAGATGGTGTTCTAGATTGATGCGCTGGAGGGACCCGGTCCCGAAGAGGCTGTGTTCCTAGGAGCACATCTCTAGGCAGCTCCTGGGACCCCTGGGACTCAGGGTCATGAAGCCAAGGAAGCCACCCCCAGCCTCACCCCCAAGAGGAAGCCTTCAGGTTACCCCCGGGGAAGAAACTCAATCCAGAGAAGCCTCCCAGTAATTAAAACCGGCAAACGTCATCTCATTGGGGTCTGGAAGGCCATCTCTTAAAGAATCCAATTAGTACAACCAGACAGAGCTCAGAGTCCAAAGCAGCCCCTAACTGGTCTTCTAGAAGGGCAGGACTACCTCATGGGTCTGCTGATACTTAAACTGCACCTGCACATTCTGAACCTCAGACTTGCCCTTAAAAACACCAGGTTACCCCACCCCAAGCACGTGGCTGCTAGCTCGTTTCCGGGGGTGGGGGTTCTTCGGGGCGCACAGGGGAAGGGAGACACCCACCTCCCGATTTCTCTCCCCCCATGGCATAAAACCAGACCACCCCATGCTTCAATCTTTATGCTCTTGGGACACTGGCTAAACCTAGTTCTTCTCTGATGTGCAGTCACCAAAAATAAAGTTAAGGACACACCCCCTCTCAACAGGATGCTGTCCTGCAGAGAAATGGACCAAATCCTCCAACCCCCCACTTACAAGACCAAAGTAGGAATTAAATAGCAGATGATCAGAGATCTGCTTAGGGATAAACTTTTCCAGAGGTACTCAAGCAAGTTTAGGCTCACCTGTTTGCATACTCTGCCAAAAGCCTATCTTTATTTCTTTATTTTCTTCTGCGATCATGGTCTCTTTAAGAAGACCAAAAATACTGTGCTTCTGTTGGGGGAGGGGAAGCGGACCAGAGAACAAGCTGGCCAGACTGCCCCTAGACGGGAAGGCCTTTGGGCAACTAATTCCTCTGCCTCTACGAACAGGGCGAGCCCCAGAGAAGCACCTGCACCTTGCCTCCACCCGCCCGCTTCAGAATTGCATTCCCTGGGCCCGTAGGCCGGGATGGGAGGCATCCATTGCCTGCAACTCACCACCCTTTCGCCTGAGGTCAAAGGAGGTCCCTCTCAACCCAGTCTCCTATCTAAAAAAAGACACCTCGTCTATAATTACAAGTGGAAATTCATCCCCTGAGACCCGCAGGGGTGCTCACTCAGTACCGCCTGTTTTACCGCTTAGAGGTGCTGTTTCCGGCACAGAACACCCCAGCTGGCCGGACTTCTGGCTGTGCCGTCTCAGCTCCCTCTCTGAGCCTTCTCTTCTTGCTCAACGGCCCCCTCAGGCCACCCAGGGCGGCCAGGTCACTAATCTAACGGCAAACCTGTCACCCTGGTTTTTATTAGCGCTGTTAGCAAATTACTCAACAAAAAAAAAGGCCAAGCGGAGGAACCGGAACTTTTCACGAAGGAACCGACAAGGTTCGCTTTTGCACGCGTGGCTGTCAGGAAGGCCAAAGGCAGCGCTAAGTCGCGCTGCGCTGCTGGCCGCCTGCAGAAGGTGGGCGGAAGCTCTCATCTGGGACCTTGAAGCTTGCTCCCGTCTTCACAGATAGCCACGAAACACGGGGCCCTGGTGACCACTGCTACTGGGACTCAGAGCGCCGCCCAGGCCCCCTGGAAGGCCAGCACGGCTGGTGACAGGCCACTGCCCCCCCAGCCTGTCCCCCCGCCCACGCGAGCTGTTAACTTTCTCACTTCTTCTGGAAGGCCAGGAGCAGCCTCGGGTCCAGGATATTCTCCTCTGGCTCCCAGCTGTTGTGTCTGGAAAAGGAAAAAACAAGGTATCAAGAAACAACAGGCAGTGAGTAACCAGCTACTTCAGAAAACTGCCTATCGCCCTCCAATCCCTGTGGAGCCCCCCAAATCCCACCCACGTCCAGGATGAATGGCTGGAGAGGGTGAGTCTCGAAGCCAACACCTTAGCCTCAAACTTAAAGGGAGGCCACCACCTCAACCCCAATTCACATCAGGGAAACTCCCCGGTCTCCCCCTCCCCGGGAGGAAACCGAATCCAAGTAAAATGGGAAGTAGCAGGGAGGGAAGCCCCCAAACCCTGGCCCGGATCCAGGAGGGGAAGGGAAGGGAAGGCCGCTCCGGGATGCAGGGAGGGGAAGGCCGAGGGGCACAGCAGTGCGGCCCAAAGATTAAGAACAATGTGCTGGCGCCCACGCGAGCGCGGGCCGGGGCACTGGGAGGGGAAAGCAAAGCAAAGTGGGGTCCGGGAAGAAACGGGTGCGCCCAAGGGGTTGTAAACAGAGCTCCTTCCGGGGATGCCAAATACCCTTCCTTACTTTAAAAGGGGTAAAGAAAGAAAAAAAAAAGGAGCCCTACGTCCATCAATAGAAAGCTCAGGTTACAGCGGGGAAAATGTGGACGGGAGGAGGGGGGCTCGCGTCCCGCGCGCAGGGCCGAGGCGGGCCGGGGGCGCAGGCAACAAATGGGCGCGGGAGGGAAGCGGCCCGGGGGCGCGGGGTCCGGGCTGTGGCCGGAGGGGCTNNNCCCACCCTCTGCCCTTCCGCCCTGGGGCCCCTTCGGCTCGGGGCAGAAGTCTCCCGTTTTGCGCGCCAGCCTAACGGGGCCGAACGGGGAAGGGACGGGACGCGAAGTCCTGGGGCAGCGGAGCCGCCTGTTCTTTCCCCCGCAAAGGCGAGAGGGGAAAATGCACCAAACGAAGACGCGTACTGCCCCGTGTCCTTTCTTCTAGCCGTGGAGAGGGGGACCCAGCCCCCAGGATTGAGGGCACGCGCTGGGAGGAACGCAGCTGCACCTCTTCTTACTTTGGTTCACGGTTCTGAAGAAATGGACGCGGTGGGGGTGGGAGCGATGTTGAGGAGATGGTTCCGACCTAGGACTAGGTCTCTAATGGGCCCGCCGGGATTTGGGATTTGGGATTTGGGATGTGTCCTTTGCATCAATTGCACGTGACCGAAAGGAGACCGGGCAGACGCGCGCGTGGGGGGGGGGGGGGGGGGGGCTGGTGGCCTGGAGGCCTCTCTGGGGTCACCGTGGACAGCCTGCCCCTTTAGTTTCTTCTGCTGAGATCCGTATTCCCGTGAGCAACTCTCCCTTAAACCATTTAGATCTCGAATCAAAGTCAAACGCGGAGTAAAGGCGACGTGCATCAGCCTTAACTTTCTCCACATCAGTACAGTTCAACTCAATGAAAATCCATTTTCTGGTTTTGCTTCTCCCTTGAACGCAGCTGCAAAGTGCTCTCTCTGCTGAGCAGATCAGAAAGTCGTTTCTTGTCGCAGGAGAATGTCTAAAAGTAATTTTTGATCATTAAAGCCATGTTTAAATTCTGCAGGAGAAATGTATTTTTTGTTGTTGTTTTAACGGAAACGCCTGCTGTAAAAATTGGGAACTGTAGGGGCCCCATCATTCAATTTCTGGCATGTTTTCCAGTGTATTTGGTTAAGTAATGTTATATTCATTTGATATCCTGGAGAGATCTTGGATAACATTTGCAAACTTAGATATGGCTTGCAAAGAGGGCGGGAAGGAGGAGGGCGCGCTTGGGTTTGGGTGGAAATGATGGCTCGTTCAGGAGGGGCTGCAGCCCAGAAACCCTGCTTTGGACTGAAACCTACCCTCCTGGGGTGCAGAGAGCCCCTCACAAAGTGCAGCAGTGTCTGTGTCCCCAGCTTGTGGAAATCGGCAGTAAATTGTGGGGCTGAAGCCAAAGGTGTATTTATTGTGGTCCTAAAAATAGCTGGATCAGTTTCAACTCAGGTTTCCTTGCGGAATTTGTCTTGGGTGTGAGGTTTTTGCCCTGGAAGTTTCCAGTTTCCTCTTGGTGATAAATGGTTCCCCGGGATACTTGCTTAATTTTTTTCTTTTTTTTTTTAAGCAAAGGAAGCTTAAAGAGGAGAATTCTTTCTTGCCCTAAGTAATAAGTTCGTCTAGAATTTGATCCCAACCTGTTAAGAAAAAAATCAATTTCCTGAAAGGTTTAACATGTATATCGTCGATTCCACTGAGACCCCCCAGTTTGGGTAAAATAATGCTTAGATAATTTATTTGGAGAAACAGATATGACAGATTTGACTAGAATTAAATTAGCAGAGAAATAGGGTGAGGGTTGATCCAAAATTTGTGAAGTGTTCCATAAAAAAACTAGAAGCAGGCAGAAGCAAGGAATAATTCCAGCTAATCCAATTCTGTCAAAACATGGATTTGGGCTAAAGCAGATTCTGTCTTCCGTCTTGACTGTCACAGACTGTCACATTTAAGAATTATTAAGACAAGTCAGATGTGATTATTTTCTTGCTCATTACACCAAGAGTCACTCAGCATTTGCTATCATCCCGGCCAGACCAGATACAGCATGGAGAGTGAAGAGCAGTGCTGTCTCTGAAGTCTTTTTTTTTTTTAATGTTTATTTATTTTTGAGAGAGAGAGAGAGAGAGCAAGCAAGGGGTGGGCAGAGAAAGAGGGAGACACAGAATCTGAAGCAGGCTCCAGACTGAGCTGTCAGCACAGAGCCCGGCGCGGGGCTCGAACTCACAAACCGCGAGATCATGACCTGAGCCGAAGTCAGATGCTCAACCGACTAGCCCTCCAGAGGCCCCAAGTGCTGTCGTTTCAGGAACTTTCAGAAATGTTCTTGTATCTGCAAGCTCCTTGTACCTACACTCTTCGGTACTTTTGCCATTAGCTGTCGATAGCTAGTGGGCACCTGAAATGTGGCCAGTGCTACCGAGGACTGGAATTTTTTTATTTTAGTTAAGTTTAGGTAACTGAAATTTAAATAGCCACATGTAGCTAGCGGCCATGTACCCGGACAACACAGGTCCATGGGGATAGACTCTAAACACATTTAAAGCAAGAGTCACGCACTTCGTTGAATTAATCCTGGAACGTGCATGGTTTACTAGTACCCCTATTCTTACATTCGAGAATGTTTATAACACATACAGAAAGATGTTTAAAACACAGGCACACAGGAGAACATTCAGACTAAATACTTCATTTAATCCCACGTTCTTTCCATGCAAGTACAATGCGTGTGACAAATGTTAACTCATCGAGGTCTAAGGTATCACTGAGAAAGGATAAACGTTTTCATGCTGCTCCTGTGACTTGAAAAGCCGAGACACCAGGCAAGGGATGATGGTGTCACTTTCCAGTGAATAGAAGTCAGGGACTGACATTAAGCCAGCACCGTTTGCTGGGCCACCTCTGGCAGCTAAAACCAAGTAACATTACTTATGTCCTACAGAGCCGCTTCAGGACAGCTCTTAGTTTTCCTGCAAATACCATCTCATAACTATAATCAGGGTTGGCTATGAAAAGAGGACCTACCACCACGCACACCAGACACAATCCCTGATCCCAGGGTGAGATCAGGATATGGAATAATGCACTGCACAATCTTTTATATTAAAAAAAGTCTTTAATGTTTATTTTTATTTTTGAGAGACAGAGCATGAGCAGGGGAGGAGCAGAGAGAGAGGGAGACACGGAATCTGAAGCAGCTCCAGGCTCTGAGCTGTCAGCACAGAGCCCGACGCGGGGCTCGAACCCACAAACCGGGAGATCATGACCTGAGCCGAAGTTGGATGCTTAACCCACTGAGCCGCCCCGGCGCCCCTGAACAATCTTTAATATTTAACGTGATGATTGCCCTCACATTTGTAAGGCTGAGATGGGACTTACAGGCTAGCCTTGTTATGTGATGCAGGTTCTGTATACGTGATGGGTACTTACCACGCATACCTGACGCACGGTGGTTCGGTACCAGAGCTCACGTAAGAACAAGCGCAGATAGGTGCTTGCAGAAGCTCTCAACCTTTCTGTTTGCCTAAGAATTCCCTGGGCCCCACCCCAGAGATCCTGACCCGGGAAACCTCCATGCTACCTGCAGCCTCGTTGTTTAGAACACTTCCCACAAAGGGCGGCGTGTCCCAGCCCTCAATTTTTTACAGACGCAGAAAAGGAATCCTCAGTTGCTTCAGGTCTTGCTGCAGAGGTGCCTGGTGGGGGTGGGCGGGCCCGGAGTGGGAGGGGTTCAGCGGCCTGCACACAGGAGGCCCTCCAGGATTGACGGGGACTGTGACGGCCTTGAATTCTCGGGGCCGGAAGGGTAAGGAGCACCGTTACAGGTGGTGAGCGATGGGCAGTTAACCTACCCCTTTGTGATGTTTTGGAGACCAGCCCACAGCCCCTTGCGGGAGACCTTCCATTGCATATTTTATGCTTTTGTTCTTAATTTTGCAATCACATCAGCCCCCGATTCCAGTGGGAAACGATGCAGCGACGGGCCTCTTTATCTTTGCCCCTGCAAGGTGCTCGCACATCTGGAAACGTGTGCCTCGATTTTTTTTTTTTTTATTAAAGGGCACGTGGTTTTCCTGTTTTTGTTCGAGATGCCAGGCTGTCTCCGAGGGTCCGCGCTGATTTACATGCCTGCCCCAAACAGACGGGGCTGACTCTTCCCCCGCGTTCTCGGCGGCCCTGAGAGTCATAAGTCTGTCCAGCGCGTCTCTGGATGTGCCTGACACGTCGCTGGTGTCGCTGGTGTTCTAACACAAATCAATCACGCCTGTTACACGCCCCGCGTCTGCTTTGGTTCAAGACCTTTGCCTGGTGCAGGATTGTTCAAGTGTAAAACGATTTCGTGAGCGCACTTTGCCAGTGTGAAATGCAGTATTTTCACAAATTTAAAAATAACGTCCATTTAACAAAGCTCTGAAATCTAGGATGAAGCCCTTACTTAAAACCCAATAATTAGTTTGGGGATTCAAAGCGGTAAAGGAATGCGCATTTATGAGTTTGCTCATTGTTCTTTCTGGCTGCTGGAGGTGATCTCGGGCGTCCTCCATAACTCCTTTGAGTACCACCGATGGACCCACGGGCTTCGGGAATGTGGATCTGAGACCCTGCTTACAAATGCCCCTTAGAGTCAAGTGCACGTACGCTTCTACCCCCATCATCAGTGGGATTACTTTTTGTCTACAAGAACCCAAACAAAGAAATGTCATTTCGGTCACACAAAAATTTGCATTGTCCTTTTTAAATCCTGCTGCGTGTTGATGAGAGAATATGAAATTAAGTCCAAAGGACACTTTTTTTTTTAAAGCCCTTTTCTTTCTTCCTTTTGGCAGAAATCTCAGTGATAACCGGAGGAATTGCATTTGGAGTCAGAGGAGGTTGAGCCAGAGGGTGGGGGGGAGGCACCTGGGTGGCTCAGTCGGTTGAGCGTCTAACTCAGGTCACGACCCCAGGGCTGTGGGATCGAGCTCCCCGTCGGGCCTCGTGCTGAGCGTGGAGCCTGCTTGAGATTTTCCCGCCACCCCCCTCCCCTCCGCCTCAAAAGAGAAAAACAAAAACCAGAAGGGACTGTGGAAATGGCACTTTGCAGGTGAGCACAGGGCGGCCCCGGGGACCAAAGGAGGGCCCAGGGCTCACTGTGCCCGAGCCTGGGCTCCTGCCTGTGTGGGGCAGCATCTTGCCAGCCACTCGGCCACACCGCCACCTCTGAGCTCTGCTTCTCCGCCACCGGCCTTCGCGGCTGTCAACCCAGTGGGGAGAGTGGGACATAGGCCCGGGGGTGCCAAGTGCAGAGGGTTCAGCAGATGCGCGCTGGGAAGCCTCCCCCCTCTGCTGCCCAGCAGCCTGGTGCCCCATCCTGGAAGCATCACACATGCCCGCTTCCTAGGCTTCCTTCTGGGGACATTTGGTTCCCGCTGGCAAGGACGCTCTGAGCGTTTCCGCCCCGCGTGCCCGCCCACGGTTACCTCTCGATCACACGCACGGCCGTGCAGCGCACGTGTTCTGTTTGCTGCTTTTTCCTCTTAGCCACGTGGCCTGAAGGCTGTGCCCATCAGGTGGGTGGACCTGCCTTGTTCCTTTGGATTTCTCCAGAATGTTCCATACCTGGATGTGTCGTGGCTTAACGAGCCCCCGACGGCTATGTGGGGAGTTGTCCTGATGTTTAGCCCTTGCGGCAGTGAGCAGCACTCAGAAAACCCAGTTCTTCTGCGTAGTGGACTTGAGAGGTGCAGGCCCGCCGCGCAGGGGCCAGGAGGCGCGCAAATGCCTGCTGACGTGCTGTTCATCGAGCCCCCACAGCACAGGTGGGCCCCAGCCCCGGCTCCTCCGGCCCTGCACGTCCCGGCTGGGTCCCGTGAGCACCCAGGAATGACCCCCCGCGCCCACAGCGGTGCTCGCTGTCTTTCCGAGGTGTTTCGATGGGGTTTTCCTCTTTGGGGCTGACACCTGAGTTTCACACGTTGTGGCTACAGACGTGACAGGGATGCTGTCCGCGTCACCCGTTCACGTCTGTTTGGGTTTAGCACACGCTGCGTCCTGGGGTCCCTGCCCTTCCAAGGCTCCGGGCTGGTGTGACTGCTGCTGACCGGAGCCTGCGTGCCCCGGAGTGGCACACAGTGTCCCCACGACCTCAGCAGGTGGGTTGGGACGTACCACGCAGCGAGATGCCACCCGATGGGAATTTGCAAGGTGACTTTTGTGTTGAAACGACTCACACAGCAAATATTTATCGAGTGACTGCCCTTTGCCAGGCCAGTGCCGAGGAGGCTGCCGCAGGAGGACAGAGCGATGGCCACCGGGTAGGAGCCAGGAGCAGGGCCAGCAGTGACCCGAGCCATCGAGGGAGATGTGGGGGCACAGACGAGGGCCCTCAGCTGCGTCTAAGGATGGGGCGCATCCCCCGGGAACAGAGCCAGCACCAGAAACGACAATTCATAAAGTGATTCTTTTTTTTAACATTAACAATCGTTTTAAATTTTATTTTAGGAAGAGAGAGCGTGAGCAGGGGAGAGGGGCAGAGAGAGAGAGGCAGAGAGAATTTTAATCAGGCTCCACGCTCAGTGCAGAGCCTGACACGGGGCTCAATTCCACGACCCTGGGATCATGACCCTGAGCAGAAATCAAGAGTCAGACCCTGAACCGACTGAGCCCCCCAGGCGCCCCTTTAAAGAGATTTCTTGCAAGCTGTTGGCTGGCGCTGCGTGGGGGCTGCCTGGGCAGCTTGGAGGTCGCAGGGCAGGCTGTCGGGAAGGGCGGGCTGGGGCTCCGGCGGTGAAGGCTCTGTCCATGGGCAGAATATCCTCTTCCTCCGAAACCTCGGTCTTTCAGCTGATTGGGTCAGACCCACCCCGATTTTCCAGGGCCAGTCTCCTTGACCTCAAGTCAACTGACTGTGGCTTAGTCACATCTACAAAAATACCTTCACAGAAACCCCTCACTTCCTGTTTGAGCAAGTAGGGACAATTGTCTAGTCAAGTAGACACATAGATCTCCAACGCAGTGTGCTATTTATTTATTTATTTTTAAGTTTTTAAAATGTTCATTTGTTTTTGAGAATGAGAGAGGCAGCGTGAGCAGGGGAGGGTCAGAGGGAGAGGGAGACACAGAATCCGAAACAGGCTCCAGGCTCTGAGCTACCTGTCAGCACAGAGCCTGATGTGGGGCTCGAACCCACGAACCGTGAGATCACGACCTGAGCCGAAGTCGGACGCTTAACCATCTGAGCCACTAGGAAGCCCCTCCAAAGTAGTGTGTTATTATCTGGGGAAAAAAAAACAACCTAACTGTGGAATGATATTGTTTGCATTTCCTAGGGCTGGAATCACAAATTATCACAGACTTGGTGACGTAAAACAACAGAAATTATTTTTCTTACTGTGCTGGGGGCCACAGGTTTGAAATTGAGGTGTCCTTAGGGCCACGCTCCCTCCAAAAGCTCAAGGAGAGAATCCGTCCAGTCTCTTCCGGCTTCTGCAGGAGGCGCCTCTGATTCCTGACATCCCTTTGACACAGGGACCTTCCCATCTCTGCCTCCATCCTCACAGCACCCCCTTCCCCGGGTCCCCTCCTTCCCCGGGTCCCCTCCTCTCTGTCCTGGTGTCTCAGACCTCCCTCCCCTCACCCTCGTAAAGACACCAGTCGCTAGGGTGAGGCCCCACTCTAATTCCAGGATGACATCATCTTGAGATCCTTAACTCAATCACGTCTGCGAGGACCCTATTTCCAAATAAGGTCACAGCCACAGGTCCCTGTGGCTAGAGCTTGGATGCCTCTTTTTAGGGGTCACCATTCAACCCTCTGCAAATAATATGTGCCATTACTTCTGCTGTACGACCAGAAAGAATCTGTGTTAGGAGATGTGCACACACTTTCTGCGAGGACCCCAAGACGCTGATGGATAGCAGGCCTATCTTTTGCCGGCAGTAAAGAGCGGTTAAATGGTCAATTTGCGGCCCTGTGAACTATCTGTAATGTTTTACCTCGTGCCCGTATTCGCTTATAGAAGGTACCGTTTCCTCAGTTACCTAGCGTTTAAGCTCATGAATTACTTTGAACTTTGTTAAAGTTCAATCTAGCTTTTGGGGCACCTGGGGGGCTCAGTCGGTTAAGAGTCCGACTTCGGCTCAGGTCATAATCTCATGGTTCGGGAGTTCGAGCCCTGCATTGGGCTCTGTGCTGACAGCTCAGAGCCTGGAGTCTGCTTCAGAATCTGTGTCTCCCTCTCTCTCTCCCTGGCCCTTCCCCCCTCATGTTCTGTCTTTCTCTCCTTCAAAACAAAAACAAAAACAAAAACATTAAAACAAGTTTAATCTAGGTTTTAAAACTTAAATTTTATAAGAATTTTCTGTAAAAAATATTCAGGTCCTGGTCTCCCCTCAGTATATTCTGATTTTTTTAAGTTTATTTATTTATTTTGAGAGGAAGAGAGAGAGTGCACCTGTGAGCAGGGAAGGGGCAGAGAGAAGGTGGGGAGAGAGAATCCTAAGCAGGCTCCACGCTGTCAGTGCAGAGCCCCACGCGGGGCTCGATCTCCCGAGCTGTGAGATCATGTCCTGCGCCGAAATGGAGAGTCAGACACATAAGTGACTGAGCCACCTGGGTGCCCCTCTGATTTCTTTATTGCTGAGAGAAATTAAAGATTTAAATAAAGAAGACTGTTTATGGATTGGAAGATTTGCTGTTTTAAAGAAGCTGATTCCCTTCAAATAGATCTAATGATTTAACACAATCCCATTAAAAATCTCAGCATACTTACAATGCCCCTCCCCTGCCTGGTCTCTATCTCTCAAAATAAATTTAAAAACAAAAAAAAAATTATTTAAAAACAAACCAAAGGAATTGATAAGCTAATTTTAAAATTTGTGGGGAAACACCAAGGAATTGGTCATCAGTACATTCTCAAAATAGGATGGGGTCGGAGAACTCACTCCCTGACCGAGACTTACCATCAATCGGTAGCCGGGGGAGTGTGGTTCGGTCTTGTCGAGTCCGAGTCCGAGAGGCCAGGGAGTGCGGTGTAGCTGCGGCGCCGCTGCAGACAGGGCTCGGGCGCAGGGGACCTTGTTGAATGAATGCAGAAGGTTCTTCCTATCGCTCAAATGTGAAGACAGCCAGGGAGGACTGGGTTATGGCGGGGCTGAGACAGGGGAGACTCGGAAGCATTGGGTTTGTGTTGGGACTGAGCCCAGCTTCCCCACCTGGAGGAGAGGCGGCGGCAGATGGCTGGTGACCTCGGAAGTTTCCAATGCACAGGGGCAGGCGCCAGCCTCACGTGGAGGAGATGAGTGCCCGGTCCCGGGCTGCACCGCGGAACCAGTGGTGCAGGGCGCTCTGTGCTGCCACTGGTCCTGCATAAGGATGACAGGGGCAGTATGACCAGGGCCAGTGTGCACCAGGGGCCGGTGTGCACCGGGGCCAGTGTGCACCAGGGGCCGGTGTGCACCGGGGACAGTGTGCACCAGGGGCCAGTGTGCACCAGGGGCCAGTACCAGTATACACCAGGGGCCAGTATGCAGCAGGGACAGTATGCTTCAGGGGATAGTACACAGAGGGCACAGGACGTACCAGGGGACAGTCACATCAGGGGACAGTAGGCCGTAGGGGACAGTCACATCAGGGGACAGTATAGACCAGAAGACCGTGTACAATAGGGGACAGAATGCAGTCGGGGAGAGTAGGCACCAGAGGGCAGTATGCACTGGGGGACAGGACACTAGAGGGGACTTAAAAACCAAAGGACAGGACACATCAGGGGTCAGGACATACCAGGGGACAGTCACACCAGGGGACAGTAGGCACCGGCTTGCATGCCTCCCTTGTAGCTTCATCAGCATGATTTCTTCTGATCAAAGTTTATCACTCTTTTTGGTTGAAAATCTCATTAAAACATTCAAACATGTTTATGGCTCTGACAGGACAAAATGCCCCGTGGAACGAATTGCTCAGTCCTACAGCCCCTCAGGCACACGCAGCTCCCCCCCCAAGGCACACGCAGCTCCCCTCCCCCAGGTGCACACAGCTTCCCTCCCCCAGGTGCATACAG
>NW_027527428.1:5917077-5920252 GCF_008692635.1 Crocuta crocuta | reverse complement strand
CCATGTGCACACACCCCCCCCCCAGGTACACACAGCTCCCCCCCAGGCGCACACAGCTCCCCTCCCCTCCTCAGCAGGCTCATCAGGCCTTTCCCGCTTCATGACCTCCTGCAAGGAAATGTGGGTTTCTTGGCTTATTTAATTTGTGTGTTGTTCTTTAACTGTGTCTTGGTTTAAATCCATCCCCATCAGGGTATAAATCCCCGACAGCGGGAATGCAGTGTTCACCACAGAGCTGGCACATAACTGGGCCCCCAGCCGTACCCATGAAAACAAGCAGTTTGAAGATAAGCATGGGGCACATTCGTCCCCAGACAGGGCATATTTGTGATTTTAAACCCTCAAGTCCTCAATTAAATTAAAAATCAGTTTAAAAGGCACTGGTAAAAGTTGGGTGAGCATGTGAAGGACTTGGCAGTCAGGCACTGTGGGTGGGAATATAAACAGCTCCGATGTTTCTGGAAAGCAATTTGCCAGTGCAGTTGTGGATCCTTAAAACCACTCATGCCCTTTTATTAGGTAATTCCACACCTAAGGAATAGCCGAAGGAAATAAAAAGTAGTCAGGAATGCACAGAAAAATTTATTTGTGTACCAACTTGTTCACCACAGCAGAGCTTATAAATATATCGGAAATAGCTCAGTGTCCGCCCGTGGGCAGTTGACTTTACTAGACTGTGGTGTATTCATGCAAGGAATTTCACTCTGCTCCACTCCTTAAAATTCAAGTTTTGGAAGCTCCTTGCAATGACTACGTGGCAACCATGTGCAATGTTCCATGAAAAAGTGGACTAGATAAATCCGCAGTGCGGTCTCAGTTTGGGGAAAACACCCATGTATGTATATGTGCGTGGATCGACGAGAGAGTGGAAAGAGAATAAAAACGATGATAAAAATGATATTTTTCTCTTAAATTTTTAAAATTTTTATTTATTTTTGAGAGAGAGCGTGAGCTGAGGAGGAACAGAGAGAGAGGGAGACACAGAATCGGAAGCAGGCTCCAGGCTCTGAGCTGTCAGCACGCAGGGCTGGAACTCATGAACACGAGATCATGACCTGAGCCGAAGTCCGACGCTTAACAAACTGAGCCCCCCAGGTGCCCCCATAGTCAGTGTTTTTTTTTTTTAATATTTTTATTTATTTCTAGGAGAGAGAGAGAGAGAGAGAGTGAGCAGGGGAGGGTCAGAGAGAGAGGGAGACACAGACTCTGAAACAGGCTCCAGGCTCTGAGCTGGCAGTCAGCACAGAGCCCGACGCGGGGCTCGAACCCACGAACCGCGAGATCATGACCTAAGCGAAAGTCGGATGCTTAACCGACTAAGCCACCCAGGCGCCCCCACAGTCAGTGTTTTTGAGCAGGTTTGTGACCAACAGATTTTTGACTCCGAGAAGCGGGGACAATAAGCGGGAAAAAAGGTGAAGAGGTGATGGTTTAATTAAAACGCATTCTCAACAAAAGTCATGAAACAGGAGGGCCGCTGATGGCTCAGAGCCTCAAGAGGGCTTCTCCCCGTGTCTCCCTCCCTTTCTGCCCCTCCCCTGCTCTCACTCTGTCTCTCTCTCAAAAATATATAAACATTAGTTTGTTTTTTTTAATCATGAAACAGGATAAAGGAGCTAGTTCATCTCAATAAAAGGTACAACGCACCTGGTTTTCCTGCTCATGAGTTTTGGAGACGTGAGCACACCTTCCTGAGAAGCCACAGACCTGGAGGGCACGGAGGAATCAGGTCTCACACTCTTGATATTTCGCTGTGTGTCTTGTTTCCCGACACAGGAGGTGCTTGCATGTGTGGCTGCGTCTCCCCCGTTCTGGGCAAAGCACCCACCTCCCCTGGGGTGTGTCTCTCACCCTCTCCGGGTGTGTGTGTGTGTGTGTGTGTGTGTGTGTGTGTGTGTTGGGGGGGAGGGTGAGTGTCCTCCTGGAAGTTTACGTGGCTCCCGGCCCGGGGACCCCCGTGACTTAAGCTGGGTGGGTGACAGCCCTCCAGGGGGCATTTGCCCGGGGATGGTGCTTCCTCTGAGGCCGCTAAATGGGCGGGATGTCCACCATGCCTTCCCCGCCCCAGGGTCAGTGCGCCTACTCTGTGCTCTGAGATAGCACCAGAGAAACAGAGACATGGAGAGACCTGGGACAGACCTGGAGTGGGGGGGGGAGGTGGAGGGGTACACTGGGGGCCTTCCTGGTTGGGATGCCCCCTGGTGGCTCAGCTGGTGCAGGTTGAGTCTCTGGGCGCTGCCGTCAAACATTGGTACAGCTCGCTGGCATTCTAGGCCAGAGACACCAAATTCCCAAAGTGGAAGCCACGCGGCCCCCTTCTCTGATCACGATGTAATAAAACAGGAGACTAATTAAAAAAAAAAAAGAACAGGGGAGGTGCCGAGAGAGAGAATCTAAACAGACCTCACATCACAAAAGCAGACATCAGAATGTTCTGTCGTGGGCGCCTGAGTGGCTCAGTCCGTTAGGCTTCGGGCTCTTGATTTCGGCTCACGGCTCGTGAGTTTGAGCCCAGAATCAGGCTCGGCGCTGACGGTGCAGGGCCAGCTCGGGATTCTCTCTCCTGCCTCTCTCTCCGCCCCTCCCCCAGCTCAGGTTCTCGCTCTCTGTCTCAAAATGAATACATGTAAGAAAACTGTTATGTCTTATGGTGACCCCGCAGAAGGTGTGCCAGGTCACTGCTCCTCAGGCGACCGAGTGAAAACAGCAGGTCCATGAGAGTGGCCGGGGGCGGGGGGTGGGGGCTGTTGAGCGAGGATGCGGCGACCCTGGGACCCGCGTGCGCTGCGGGCCGGTGCTGGTGGTAGTTACAAAATGGTTCAGCCCCTTTGGGAATCAGGGCGGCAGTTGCTTGAAAGCTACACACACACTTACCGTAGGACCCGCAAGTATCCGTCCGAGAGAACTGAAAACACGCGTCCACACACACCTTGTACTTGAATGCACGGAGCGGCTGCCCGCAGCCCAGAAGCGGGAACTGCCCGCAGCCCGGCCCGCACCTGGATGATGAAGTTTCGGCGCAACGGAAGAGGTGACATTGGAAGCAAAGAGGTAGATGGGCCTCAAAGTGCCGTGCTCAGTGCGAGAGGCCAGACACGGGGGTGCCTCCGGTGCGCGGACATTCCTACGGAATCTAGAACAGGCACAACCTGCAGGCACAGGGAGCAGATCCGTG
>NW_027527428.1:5909613-5916940 GCF_008692635.1 Crocuta crocuta | reverse complement strand
ACCCAATCTGGACTGGGGATGGACTCCTGACTGGTGTCCTGCTTCCCCGGCCCCGGGGGCTTCTTTCACCTCTCTCGTTGGACAGCCTTGGAATAGAATCTCTTAGTGCCTCCCCCCAAAAAAATTGTCACCGAGGGGCGCTTGGGTGGCTCGGACAGTTCTCGATATCAGGGTCGTGAGTGCAAGCCTTGTGTTGCATTCTACGCTCCGGTGAAGCCTACTTTTTTTTTTAAATTTTTTGTAATGTTTTTATTTCTGAGAGAGTGAGAGAGAGAGAGAAGGAGCAGGGGAGGGTCAGAGAGAGAGAGAGAGAGGGAGACACAGAATCTGAAACAGGCTTCAGGCTCTGAGCTGTCAGCCCAGAGCCTGATGCGAGGCTCGAACCTACGGACTATAAGATCATGACCTGAGCCGAAGTCAGATGCTTAACCGACTGAGCCCTCCAGGCGCCCCGGGTGAAGCCTACTTAAAGAAGAAAACAACTAGGGGCACTTGGGAGGCTCAGTGGTTGAGCGTCCGACTTCAGCTCAGGTCATGATCTCACTATTCATGGGTTCGAGCCCCGCGTCGGGCTCTGTGTTGACAGCTCAGAGCCTGAAGCCTGTTTCAGATTCTGTGTCTCCCTCTCTCTGACCCTCCTCTGCTTGTGCTCAGTCTCTCTCTGTCTCTAAAAAATAAATACACATTAAAGAAAAACAACCATATACATGAAATGATTCCATATTTGTTAACCATTTCCAGACAAAAGTCTGGAAATATATTTGTCTAATTTTTGCTTATTTTTAAAAAATAGTCTCTCGCTCCATGAAGGTGCATTGCCTATGTAACGGAAGCATATGAAGAGCCTGGGGACCCTGCAGTCTGGTTGCTTCCTTGTTGTCTATGTCCTAAAACTTAATCATGGTGGTGGTTGAGTATACATTTACCAAAATTGATAGAACTGTTTATTTTTTTCATTAAAAAAATTTTTTAATAGTTTATTTATTTTTGAGACAGAGAGACAGAGCATGAGCAGGGGAGGGTCAGAGAGAGAGGGAGACACAGAATCTGAAGCAGCTTCAGGCTCTGAGCTGTCAGCACAGAGCCCGACATGGGGTGCAAACCCACGAACCGCGAGATCATGACCTGAGCTGAAGTCAAGAGTCGGATGCTTAACCGACTACATCACTCAGGCTCCCATAAAATGTTTATTTCTTGATTAAAAAAATACTTATTTTTAGAAGAGCATGAGCGGGTGAGGGGCCCAGGGAGGGGGACAGAGGATCCAAAGCGGGCTGCGCACTGACAGTCTGACAGCTGTGGGCCCAATGCGGGGCCTGAACTCACAAACCACGAGATCATGACCTGAGCCCAAATCAAGAATCAGATACTCACCTGACTGAGCCACCCAGGTGCCCCCCATGTTCTTTTTAACCAGGGCTGAAGTTTAAAAGGTGGGCTATTTGGGTGCCTGGGTGGCTCAGTCAGTTAAGCGTCCGGCTTCGGCTCAGGTCATGATCTCACGGTTCGTGGGTTCGGGCCCTGCGTTGGGCTCTGTGCTGACAGCTTGGCGCCTGGAGCTGCTTCAGATTCTGTGTCTCCCTCTCTCTCTGACCCTCCCCTGCTCATGCTCTCTCTCTCTCTCTCAGAAATAAGGCATTTTTTAAAAAATGCAAAAAAACCCCCCAAAAGATGGGATGTTTCTAAAAATCAGATTTTTGCCACCTCTTGAAAAACGTTACCCGTGTCCGATGACCGTGGGACTCCTGCGTGCGCCTGCTTTCTCTCTCTAGCTCCTGTCTGCCATTTTGGATTCAGGGGCCTTCCCAGCTCCGGCCTCCAGATGGCCGGCCCCAGGAGGGAGGGTGCTGCTTGCTGCGGTGCTGCGCCCGACCCGGGACCGGCAGGCATTAGACGTCATTGTCATCACGTGCCTGCTCCAAAGGTAGCTTGAGTCACAGAGCAGCGTGTGGTGAATGCGAGCAGGATGGAGAGCAGGGCGGAGCCAGAGGAGAGGCCACAGATACACGGGGCGCAGGCCGTGCACCCCAACAGAGCGGCTGCCAGAGGCTCACAGGCCGATAAGGAGGCTGCTTCTCTCTCTCCCCACCCCAGGGAAGGGGGTCTTCTGCCCAGGAAATGGCCGCGTGGTCCCTGCCCGGCAACGGCGGTGAGGTGCCCACTCCCTGCGGGGAGCACAGGGGTGACCTCGCCTCCTGCAGAAGGCCTGGGCTGGGTGTGCAAGGGCAGCGCGAATAGTAGAGGTGGCCATGTCTGGGACTGGTTCTGGCCTGACTTTCCTTCCCATTTGGGCGCCCCACATTTCCAAGTCCTAACCCTTGGGACGGGTGAATTCAATCTTATTTGGAGAAAGGGTCTTAGCAGGTGTAACGATGGCGAGGATCTCGAGGTGGAGGTGCCCCAGACTTAGGGCCGCCCTAAACCCAAGGACCCCTGTCCTTATCTGAGAAAGGTTTATTTAAAAAATTTTTTATGTCTTTATTTTATTTTGATAGAGACAGAGAGCGAGAGGGGGGAGGGGCAGAGAGAGAGGGAGACCCAGAATCCGAAGCTGTCAACACAGAGCCTGACGCGGGGCTCGAACCCATGAACCGTAAGATCACGACCTGAGCCAAAGTTGGACGCTTAACCGACTGAGCCCCCAGGCGCCCCTGAGAAAGGCTGGACACAGAATCCGGGAGAAGGGCCGTTCGGATCGAGACAGAAGCTGGCCTGTGTCTCCAGGTCAAGGGCTGCCAGCCAGGAGCCGCGGGAAAGCCACCAGAGGCTGAAAGAGGCAAAGAAGGGTCTCCCTCAGGGTCCCCAGAAAGACCCAACCCCGCCAACAGCTTACTTTCAGACCTCAGGCCCCAGAACTGGGGCAGAACACTTTCCTGTGGTTTTGAGCCCCCGAATCGCGGTCTTCGCGTATGGGAGCCTAGGGAACGAAGGCGCACACGGCGTTTTCCTGCTAACACCGGGACGGCCGGTCAGATCGGCGTTTGCAATCTCTACTCTTTTTTGCACTGGAGTCAGAGCGCGTGAGCTCTCTCTGGCTCAGACGGATTTGGAGCTTCTTGTGGGTCACGACGGGTACGTTTCTAGGTCACTGTTCCTCCCCTGCCGGCCTCTCTGGGGTCAGCTTCGTAGAGCGCGTGGGCCTTTCTGCCCAGACTGGCCGCTGATGTCGGGCGGAGGAAGGGGCGGGGGGTGCCTGGGCCTTCTCAGCAGCCCTGTGTGTCTTTGGGGGGCGGGTGGTGAGCAAGGCCGCCACCTCCCAGCTGCCCCTCCTTTGGGAAGAGATGATCCAGCAAATGCCAAGTGGTCCTCACCTTCCCACTGCGTCTGCCCGAGCCGGGAGAACTCGCGGTTTCACTTAGGAAATCGCCCACATGCGGGTGGGGGGCGGGAGCCCGGAAGCCCCCTCCTGGGAAGACACCTGCTTCCCTGTTTCCTCCTGGACCAGAGCAGCAGACCCACTGACTGCGGAGCCGGCGGGATGACGTGAAAGAACACAGTTCCCACCGCCTGCTACACCCCGTTTCCCTGGTTGTGGATAGAGGTGCTCGGGGGTGGGCGCTGCGGCGTTCACCCCGGGGCACAGCGCCGGGCGCCTCCTTCGCCTCGACCCCCGAGGGGCCGGCCTTGCAGCGGTCACGGGTACGTCATGCTTGACTTCAGACGGCGGGGGCCTGGCCTGGGTTCATCTGGGGTCTCCTGCCTCCCACCTGCACCCAATGGCAGGAAACCTCCTCCGACGTGCTGGACGCGGCCCCGGAGCCCCTTCCCTTGGTCACTGGCAACACTGGGCGGGAGGCCCCGGCCCCTGGACGTGACGCCCTCTGGAACCACAGGCCAAAATTCCTCCGATCTCACAGTTTCCGGAGTGCGAGCATCTAGAAATGCCTCTGGCCCTGACGCTGGGGTGGCCAAGTGCCAGGAAGGGGAGGCGAGACTGAGGGGCACGGTGGGCTGGGGACGGCCCCACGAGGGGACCCCCTTGTGCGTGGGGGGGGGCAGGGGATGAACTCCTTCAAGAGGCTGGTCAGCTAGGCTCCTCACACATCGTGTTGTCCGTATACCTAAAAGTCATATGTGCTTGGGGCGCCGGGGGGCTCAGTCGGGCAAGTATCCCACTCTGGATTTTGGGTCAGGTCATGATCTCATGGTTTGTGAGTTCAAGCCCCAAGTTGGGCTCTGTGCTGTTAGCAGGGAGCCTGCTTGGGATTCTCTCTCTCTCCCTCTCTCTCTCTGCCTCTCCCCTGCTCGCATGCTGTGTCTGTCTCTCAGAAGTAAATAAAAAACATTAAAAGAGTCACATATGCTCATTATCAAAATGTATTTATATTTTGTGTTTTATATCTATTTTAGATACTTTATAAGGTCTTATTATTTTTCTAATGTTTATTTATTAACCAGCTTAACAGACTGAGGCACCCAGGCACCCCTTCAGATACTTCAAATATGCTTTTGAAATTTTTAAAAATGTTTTTTATTTATTTCTGAGAGAGACACAGCGCGAGCAGGGAAGGTTCAGAGAGAGAGGGAGACACAGAATCCGAAGCAGGCTCCAGGCTCTGAGCTGTCAGCACAGAGCCCGATGCGGGGCTCGAACCCACGAACCGTGAGATCATGACCTGAGCTGAAGTTGAACGCCTAATCGACTGAGCCACCCAGGCGCCCCTCAAATATGCTTTTGTATCCTGTGTTTCCGTCCGTATAAAACATACGCTCCTGGTAAAAATAGCTTACAAAATTGAGCTGTACTCACATATGATAAAGGATGCAGATCTTAAGGAAAAAGCTCCGAATACATTCGTGTAAGTTTCTGTCTGTGTTAATTCCACTCTGAGGTGGACACTGGCGTGGAGAAGGCGTCCCCCGGCCCCCAGAGGCCACCTCTGTTCTGACTCCCAACACCGTAGATTAGTTGGCCTGTGTCAGAAAGACGTATACGTGAAAATATACCGCCTGCGCTCTTTTCTGAGTGGCTCATTTCACGCGGCATTTGTCTGCGAGTTTCAGATCGTTGACGCTCTTACGGCTGAGTCATGTGCCGTTGAATGTCTACACCACAAACAGACTCCTTGTTTTGCTGATGGGACTTGGGTAGTTTCACGGATTAGCCATTATGGATCACACTGCTGGGAGCTCTGTGCATGAAACATCTAGGTGGACCCCGTGCCCTTCGGCGACATGGGGAGGGAGCGCCTACTTCCCCCTGCCTGGCCAGCACCTGCTTTTGTTCACCTCTGAAGCAGGGGCCCTGAAAGAAAGATGGCCCCTCGCGGTCGTCCACACTGCTTTGACTGTGAGCGAAGGCGGGACACTTTCTCTTGTATTCATTGGTTACTGGCATTCTTTTCTGAGAATTGTCCAGATATTTTATTTATTTATTTATTTATTTATTTATTTATTTTTTAAGGAGGCTTCACACCCAACATGGAGCCCAATGTGGGGCTTGAACTCACAACCCCGAGATCAAGACCTGAGCTGAGATCAAGAGTTGGACGCCCAACTGACTGAGCCCCCAAGGTGCCCCTACATTTGTCCAAATATTTTATTTAAATTCTTTGATCTATTTTCTTTTTTCTTTTTTAAGAAATATTCTTAAAATGTCTTTATTTTATTTTAAGAGACAGAGATAGAGAGTGAGAGGGGGAGGGGCAGAGACAGAGGGAGACAGAATCTGAAGCAGGTTCCAGGCTGCGAGCTGTCAGCACAGAGCCCGATGTGGGGCTTGAACCCACGGATTGTGAGATCATGACCTGAGCTGAAATCGGATTTTTAACCGACTGAGCCACCCAGGCGCCCTTCTTTTTTTTTTTTTTTTTTTTCTAATTTTTAAATGTTTATTTTCAGAGAGAGAGAGAGAGCATGAGTGGTGGGGGTAGGGAGAAGCAGAGAGAGGGAGAGAATCCTAAGCAGGCTCTGCCCTGGCGGCACAGAATCTGACGCTGGGCCCAAACTCACGAATCATGCGATCATAACTTGAGCCAAAATCAAGAGTCAGATGCTTAACTGACTGAGCCACCCAGGTGTCCCCTTGACCCATTTTCTATTAGGTGGTTCATCTTTTCCTATTACATTTGTAAGCACACTTCGTATTTTAAGAAATTAGAACCTTGTATTTTTTTGAAAAAACTTTTGTTTATGAGAGAGAGAGAGAAAGAGAGAGAGAGAGAGAGAGAGACAGAGCGCAAGTGGGGGAGGAGCAGAGAGGGACACAGAAATGGAAGCAGGCTCCAGGCTCTGAGCTGTCAGCACAGAGCCTGACACGGGGCTTGAACTCATGAACAGCAAGATCATGACCTGAGCTGAAGTCGGACACCTAACCGACAGAGCCACCCAGGCGCTCCTAGAACCTTGTCTTTGTACGGCATGGAAGGAATTAATTTTATACCGAGAGCAAAACCTAGGTGGCTCTGCTGTTAAACCACACTGTTCCTTCTTTCCTTCCTTCCTTCCTTCCTTCCTTCCTTCCTTCCTTCCTTCCTTCCTTCCTTCCTTNCTTCCCTTCCTTCCCTTCCTTCCCTTCCTCCTTCCTTCCTTCCTTCCCTTCCTTCTCTCCCTTCCCTTCCCTCCCTTCCTTCCCTTCCCTCCCTTCCTTCCCTTCCTCCTTCCTTCCTTCCTTCCTTCTTCCCTTCCTTCCCTTCCTTCCCTTCCTTCCCTTCCTTCCCTTCCTCCTTCCTTCCTTCCTTCCCTTCCTTCTCTCCCTTCCCTTCCCTCCCTTCCTTCCCTTCCCTCCCTTCCTTCCCTTCCTCCTTCCTTCCTTCCTTCCCTCCCTTCCTTCCCTTCCCTCCCTTCCCTTCCTCCTTCCTTCCTTCCTTCCTTCCTTCCTTCCTTCCTTCCTTCCTTCCTTCCTCCCAATAGCAAAATGCAGAGTTTGTCTGATTTTCCCAAGTGCGTCAGAATGAGGAAACCCCAGACCTAGGGGGCGCCGCCATTTCTCCATCTTGTTCGCCAGCTGACCGCAGACACCCGCCTTCGGGGCCCGGGCTGGACCTCAGAGGCCTTCCCAACCCAAAGCTCCCTGCGGACAGTGGTGACATGAGCTGGTGTGAGTTGGAATCTCTCTGCCTCCAGGATGGAGTGTCACCTAATATTGGAGCTAATTGAACACACGGATGCGGAGTGGAGACAGAATGGAGGCGCCGCCGGGGTGTGCCGGGCCACGGCGGGCTGGGGACAGGAGGAGGGAGCTCAGTGGGGACGAGGTTCGTGTCTGGAAGACAGAGTCCAGCCGCAGGTGCATTGTTACGACGCAGCTGATGACTACCGATGGTGAGGTTACATCTGGATTCTGAAGGTGGGGGAGGGGCTGGGTTGAGGAGGGGATGGGGGGGGG
>NW_027527428.1:5902866-5909550 GCF_008692635.1 Crocuta crocuta | reverse complement strand
GGGACGAAAGAGAAAGGGGCAGGGGGTGGGGGCTGGGTGACAGTGGGGAGCAGTGGCTGTCCCCCTGCCTCGAAGTCTGTGATGTCTTGTTCCAGGCCGGGTGGCCAGGGCTCGGGTGTGAGCTGCTGGCCCTTCTCGAGCACCTTCTGTTTCAGACTGAAGACCTTGAATGAGTGGACATTTTCCTGTTCTCTTTCCTGTGCACAGTGGCTTCCCCTGCCGGCTTCCAGGTGGCTTTGTGATTTGAACTTGGAAACGCTGAAGCTTCTTTCTGCAGCTACTTGCACATCCTTCCAATTAGTTCTCTGGCTCGGTGCCCCCTCAACATCCGCTTTCTCGTCTCACTGAATAAGGACAGGGTTTTACATAATCTCGGGGGAACATTCAAGGTCTAGGTGACCAGAGCCTGCCGCCGGGATGTCTGCTGTGGCCGAGTGGATGGCACGAGGTGCCCCGGACACTCCGGGCCCACTCGTCCCCCCCGGGAGTGTGTGTGAATGTGCGTGTAGGTTCACACGATTCTTTGTGTACACAGTCCCTTCGTGGCGGACGGATGCCACAGACACTGCATGCAAAAGCCCAAACGTCAGATGAGATTTGTCAAACCTCAAGTACTGAGCACCTGCTAGAACACAGGTCGTGGGCTGGGCGCCAGGGGAACACCAACAGATTCGACAGGGGCACTGACTTCGAGGATCTTTGCCCAAGTCCCAGACTGGCAGACGGTGGGCCTCATTTAGCATCCACACGCCCCGTGCGGCCAACTCAGGGCCCAAGGTGGGTATTTAAAAAAAAATTGGGGCATCCAGGTGGCTCAGTCGGTTGAGCGTCTGACTTCGGCTCAGGTCATGGTCCCACGGTTTGTGGGTTCAAGCCCCGTGTCGGGCTCTGTGCTGACAGCTCGGAGCCTGGAGCTGCTTCAGATTCTGTGTCTCCCTCTCTCTCTGACCCTCCCCTGCTCACGCTGCCTCTGTCTCTCAAAAATAAATAAAACATTAAAAAAAATTAAATTGTGTTCAGATAGACACAAACATAAAATTCACCCCCTTAACTATTAAGTACAGGGGCGCCTGGGTGGCTTAGTCGGTTAAGCGTCCGACTTTCGCTTGGGTCATGATCTCGCGGTCCGTGGGTTCGAGCCCCGCGTCGGGCTCTGTGCTGACTGCCAGCTCAGAGCCTGGAGCCTGTTTCAGTCTGTGACTCCCTCTCTCTCTGACCCTCCCCTGCTCACGCTGTCTCTCTCTCTCTCTCCTAGAAATAAATAAAACATTAAAAAAAAAATTAAAAAAAAGTACATTCAACTGCACATTTCCAGAAGACTTTGGCCGTCCCAAACTGAAACTCTGTCCCCATGACACATCAATTCCTGTTCCCCCGCCCCCAGCCCCCAGCGCCCTCTAATGTTCACGGATTTGACGACTCTAGGTTCCTCACACAAGCGGAATCGTAGAGTATTTGTCTACTTGGGACTGGCTGATGTCACCCGGCACCGTGTGTTCGAGGTCCGTCCCTGTGGCAGCAGGTGTCGGAATGTCTTTCCTTTTTATGAATGACTTGGATTCCATTGTGTGGATGGACGCCATCTTGTTCGTCCCTTCATCCGTCGATGGACACTTGGGCTGGTCCCGCCCCTCGCCTACGGGAGACGGCACTGCTGTGGACGCGGGATGTGCATGCAGTGGTCAGCATTTACTCCCGGGGGATCGCACCGATACCCAGCGTGCAGCTTCTCGTGGAAACTAAGGAGGTCTGGTCACAGAGGGCTGCTGTCCTGGGTGCCCGTGACCGGCGGCGCCCAGTCCCTCGTCCTGGGACGCTGTCAGGTGGACACAGGCCAGACGCAGACTGCTTCTTCTATTGCTCCCCTTTCAGTCGAGTTAAGAAAAAAGAAAAATATTTCCATTACCTGCATCTCTATCAAAGGTGGAAGAGAGAAAACAAGCGGAGGGTCTCCCTGTTTCGGGAAGAGGAGAGGGTTCCTGCGTGTGGAACACGCACACGGGCTGCGTTCCTAGCACAGGCCATCTCCCACGTGGGGGTCCCACGGCGCACTGCAGTGGACCTCGGGCCGGGCCTTCGGGAGCTGCGGGTTGGATGTAGCTTAGATTCTACTGGGGGGTCCGTTAAGTCATCTAGATCATGATACCCTATTTGTTGGTTTGTTTCTGATGGGTGACATCCTAATCGCCCCCTCCCCCCGCGACGTCGTGGGCCACGTAAGGCAGGCAGGTAGTACAGGCGATTGAGCGGTGGCCCCTGAGAAGACACCTTCAAGTCCTGACCCTCCTTACCTCTGAACGTGACCCTTTACGGAAGAAGGGTGCTTGCGGATGTAATTAAGGATCTAGGGATGACATCATCTTGGATTAACTGGGTGGGTCCTAAGTCTAATGACAAGGGTCCTTATTAGAGACAAGAGAGCAGGGGCACCTGGGAGGCTCAGTCGGTTAAGCATCTGAGTTTGGCTCAGGTCCTGATCTCATGGCTCCTGAGTTTGAGCCCCTCATCGGGCTCTGTGCTGACAGATCAGAGCCTGCAACCTGCTTTGGATTCTGGGTCTCCCTCTCTCTCTGCCCCTCCCCTGCTCTCTCTCTCTCTCTCTCTTAAAATTAAATAAATGTTGGGCGCCTGGGTGGCTTAGTCGGTTAAGCGTCCGACTTTCGCTTAGGTCATGATCTCGCGGTTTGTGGGTTCGAGCCCCGCGTCGGGCTCTGTGCTGACGGCCAGCTCAGAGCCTGGAGCCTGTTTCGGTCTGTGACTCCCTCTCTCTCTGACCTTCCCCTGCTCATGCTCTCTCTCTCTCTCTCTCTCTCTCTCCTAGAACATACAGGGACAGAGAGGACTTGCTCTGTCTGCGTACTTGCAAAAAGGCAAAACTGCACACAATCCCCATTTTAACGGAGAGGAAACTGGGCGCTGAGGGGGTGCAATGCTTTCCCCAGGGTCTTGTACATAATCGATGGTGAAACAGGACATGAAACCCCTCGCCCCCCAAAAAGAAGACCAAACTGATGACAGTTAATGCTTCTCACTCGGGGACAGGTGGTAGGGCCCTAGCTCTGCGGATTATCTTTAAAAAGAAATTTCAGGTCCACATAGCATCTCTTAGTGGTTGGAAATTGTAGGTCTTTAAAAAGAATGAACACCCTCAGTCGGCTGAGCGTCCAACTTGGGCTCAGGTCATGATCTCACAGTTGGTGGGTTCGAGCCCCGCGTCGGGCTCTGTGCTGACAGCTCAGAGCCTGGAACCTGTTTCAGATGCTGGGTCTCCCTCTCTCTCTGACCCTCCCCCACTCGTGTTCTGTCTCTTTCTGTCTCTCAACGATAAATAAGTGTTTAAAAAAAAAAATAGCAAACCCTGAGCCGGAGACTTTTCAGGGCTGACCCTCTGTCCGGGGTGTGCACTGTAGAAGTGACTCGTCCGGACCGGCACGCATCCTTCCCACGCCCACAATGGTGAGCCGCGGCCCGAGGTCTGTCTGCTCTCCTGAGGTTTCCACGGAAGACGCTGGCTCTCCGGGCCTTGTCTCTGCAGTGTGTTTGTCCAGAATGTGTTTCTCCCAAGGGGCTGCTGGTGAAAAGAGCCACTTCCCCAGTTAACTCCAGTCGGGGAATACATTCAACCTGCACGTTTTACCGGAAGGGTGGGCGGTGTCTCTTCACCGGGGTCGGGGTGCCCATGGAGGGTCCCTGCCCGCCATCCCTGCTCAGGAGACCCGGGGGCCCCAACCGGGCTCTGGTGGAGGGGGGACACCCCGGCTGCTCCTCCGGGCTCCCCTCCCCCAGCCCATCTTCAGCTCCCTCCCAGCGGTATTTACCAGCAATCCGAGGCCCGAGGACCATACCGCGGGGTCTGCTGGTGAGGCTCCGGGCCCGAAGCGCAGCTGCCAGGCCGCCTCCCTCGTTCTGTTCTGTTTTGTTGGTGGCCTCCCAGGATCCGTTTTTGTGAACAATCGTGCGAAAGTACGTATAACATGGAGCTTACCGTTCTAACGCTCCCTAGCGGTAATTCAGTAACATTTACTGCATTTCACAATGTGCACCCGTTACCAGTACTGGGTTCCTGGACATTTTCACCTTCCCGAAAGGGGGCCTGCGCTCACCTAGGCAGCACCCCCCGCCCCGTCCCCACCCGCCGCCCCGGCCCCCAGCTGCTGTCGTCTCCCAGGGCTCGTCCATTCTGGACACGCCACACAGAAGGAATCATATGATGCGTGGCCTTTGTGACCGCTTCCTTTCTCCCAGCATGTCCACGTGGCCTCTGGCGTGGCTTCATTCCTGGTCACGGCTGAGGCACGTGCCATCGTGGGGACACGCCGCACTTCCGTTATCCACACGTCTGTCCGCGCACCTTTCTCCAGCTGTTTCCGCCTTTTGGCAAGTGTCGGGATGCTGCCGTGACCATCGCGTAAAGGGCTTGCTGGACAGCTGTCTTCATTCTCGGGGCGCAGACCAGCCTTGGGATCGCGGGGTCACACTGTGACTGCGCGTGTGTCACCTGCTGAGGGAGCACCTGCCGGCTGTCACTGCGGCTGCGCCTTCTCAGGGCCGCCAGCTGCCCGGAGCGCTGGCCCCTCCACGGCCCTGTGGCACTTGGCGCTTTCCTTCCGTCCCCCCTCCCTCCCTCCCTTCCCCCTTCCTTCCTTCCTTCCTTCCCTTNTTATGATAATGTCCTTTGGCCCTGAAATGGCATCTTGTTGTAGTAGGACTTGGTTCCCTCCCAGGCGGGTGTCTCTCTCTGTGCGTCCTGGTCACTTGCCTTTCCCCGACCCTCTCCCACTCCTTGCTCCACAGGAAGGGGAACTACATCAGCGGCCTCCAAGGTGCCTTGTGCACGGAGCCCCTATAAGAATTTGGAAAAATGCTCTTCTGGTACCTTTTTAGGTGGGTATCTACCGTTTTCTGTCATTAAGTTCAAAAGGGTGCAAAGGGTGTGATTACCGGTATATCGTAAATACCAATTTAAAAGAATAAAACGGTGCCTCACTCTCTAGAAGCAAAACCTGACATTCTGTCCCACTTTCAAGGTCACCCAGCAAGCCATATTGCTCCATCACAGACAAGCCAAGCCAGAAAACCGCTTTGCGCCCTGAGAGAACCCCAAGTCTGAGTCCCCCCAATAATAAAGCCCTGTTTCTTTCCTGTGGACCTCTGATAACTCGAGGAACTTCAGGCTGCCTTTCCTCGNCTTGGAGACTGGGTCTTCTGATTTTTTTTTTTTTTTGCCTTTTAAATACCTGATGGCATTTTTGTTCAGGTCCTTCTGAAGTCCACACTTTTAGCAAGAAAGTGGTCTTTTCTTTTCCTAAATGCAACTGCCTCCCATTTCCCTTGGGCAATTCTTTTAAATATATTAAATGAAATGTAAATAATGTAGCAATGTGACCCCACAGTACCAAAGACAGGAAATTCTGCTTGGTTCTTTTCACTTCTTCCACCCAGTGGGGGGTCCTGTTTCACTTCTTCCACTGAATCTTATTTTAATAAAAACATTATTGTGTTTGAAAGTAATTCACTAATCGCTCAAGCAGAGGTCTCTTGAACAAAAACATAATTTAAATTGAAAACGTTTTATTTCCTGCGACTCTAAGTCTCTCAGTATAAAAAAATTTTACTCTGGATTGAGTAATACAATTAGTCAATTGACCAAATCAACATGAGTGTATTAAATCGTGGTGTATATTCACCGGATGGATGGGATGTTTTCAAATGGTTCGTGTGTCCTTGATGAATATTGCTTATTATCTGAGACATGGTCTGGAATCACTTCTGTCCCCGGTTTGCGGGCCTTGGTGGGGACTCTGAGAAAACTGGTTTATATAAATTCTCACATGGTAACGGGGAGTGCCTAGGGCCAGGTCTCTCTCTGTCTGAACTGCTTTAGAGATTTAAGTCAAAACGCACACAGTGATTTATCACCAAAAACATTTAAAAATTGATTGGATCAAGTTCTCCAGACAAGCAAGATTCCTGGCTTTCCCGGCCCTCCCGGTGCATGAGTGGCCCTGGGTCCCTCCCTGGCCCCTGGCCCCCCACGCTCCTCCTCCTGTCACAGGGGATGGATGGATGAGGAAGCGGAGGAGTCCCCGAGGTCCGGGACCGAGGCTCAGCCCCTGGCGGGTCCTCGCTGGCCGTTGATGGAGGGCCCGGATCCGGAGACCCTCTGACCCGAGCGCTGAGCTCTGGCCACGCCCGCGCGGGGGCCCCAGGGACCCAGGTGTCTGGACGCTCCCTGCAGGGTTGACAGTGGGGAGCCCCGGGACAGCCGCGGCGACTGTCGGGTCGTGGGGTGCGTGTCTAGGATGCCACCCCGCCTCTGAAGTGGCCCCACAAGGTGGATCTGCGGAAAGGGTCACAAAGAGAAGGGGGTGCACCAGCGTGCTGCGCGTGCGCGGACTCGGCTGTGGCCCTCTGCGGGCTGTGCCTGCGAGTGTAGACGCCGCGGGCCTGTTCCAACCGCGCATCTTCAGGTGTCCTGGTCCCGAGTGGGTGTGGGGTGCGCAAGCCTGTGTCGTCCTAGTATTTAGAGCGTGTGGCTGGGATGGGAAGCAATGCGTGCGAGGTGGGGTGTCAGTGGTGCGCGCGCGCCTGCAAGTGGCGCGTGTTCTGTCCTCTGCGTGTGTGCGCGTGTGCGTGTGTACAGGGTGTGCAGCGGGCTGGGACGCGGGGCGGGGGCGCTGCGGG
>NW_027527428.1:5902370-5902646 GCF_008692635.1 Crocuta crocuta | reverse complement strand
CGCACCCCGACGGCGGGCGTGGGGGAGGGGAGGCCGCTGCCCCACACACCCCTGCGAAGCGCCTCCGGCTGACCCCCCTCGTGCCGGGGCGCCCGGGCCGCTTCTCGGTCCCTGCTGCTTGCCTGGGGGTCCTGGGCCCCTGGCTCGGGTCGCCTGCAGCCCCGGGGCTGGGCGCCGACCATCCCCGCGAGCGGACGCGCAGAGCGCTTGCTGCTGTTGGGTGCGAGGGCGCAGCAAGGCGGGGGCCCCTTAGGACCCTGCCCCCGGGAGCGCGGC
>NW_027527428.1:5898143-5902285 GCF_008692635.1 Crocuta crocuta | reverse complement strand
GCCCGTTCTAACGGTGGCCTGGGCCGCGTCACCGGCACGGTTGTCTGGGTTTATGACTGGCTCCTGTTGGGTCCCGGCGATGGCCAAAGGGAGCGCCCCTCCCCCCACCCGCCCCCAAGCCTGTGACACAGGCTCCTGCGTGGGGAGCAGAGGATCGGGGCCAGCAGCTCACTTCGCCAGCGAGTTCTAGCAAAGGAGGGAGAGGGCGGCCCGGCCCTTCCAGACCCAACTGGAACTCTCTGTGCCCTCCTCCCACCTTCGCTCAGGGCCAGCCAGCCAATGAGCTGCCGCAGTTCCAACCCTGTGTTACCCGCGGAGGTTGGGCTAGACCAGCTTCTATTCATTCATTCATTCATTCATTCATTCATTCATTCATTCATTCATGACCCTCATTACTGCAGCCGTTCTCAAGTGCGGTGGGGAGGCCAGCAGCAAGAGAATGACCCAGTAACTAGTCAGAAATGCAAATTCTCAGGCCCACCCGCTCCAGACCTGCGATCCAGAAATGCGTGTGTGTTCACAGGCTCACCAGCAGTGTCTGATCTAACAAAGCGCTTCTGAGGCACGCTTGAATTTGAAAACCGCTGATCCAGGGTGGCCTACGTGCTCAGCGTGCGGCTACACGATCCCTTCCCTCATGGGATCCTAGAACAAACCTGATTTGGGAAGTTCTACTTCGGGGCGCCTGGGGGGCTCGGTTAAGCGTCTGACTTCGACTCAGGTCATGATCTCTCGGTACTTGGGTTCGAGCCCCGCGTCGGGCTCTGTGCTGACAGCTCAGATTCTGGAGCCTGTTTCAGATTCTGGGTCTCCCTCTCTCTCTGACCCTCCCCTGTTCACTCTGTGTCTCTCTGAGAAATAAATAAAACATTTTAAAAATTAAAAAAAAAAAAAGAAAGTTCTACTTCTCTGGGCTACCTGCATTCACTTGGGGCTCCCTCTAAAATGGGCAGAAACCAGGGGCGCCTGGGTGGCTTAGTCAGTTAAGCATCCGACTTTCNTACTCTGGCCACACCCCCAAGGTTGACCGGCTATTTCAGAGGAGCATGAGGAGAAGCAGGAGGAACGGGAGGCTCTGAATTCCTGGTTCAGAAGCCCCTGGAGAAAGGCTTCAAGGGGTGTCGAAGAGCCCAAGAGCGCCGCCTCCTGGTGACAGCATGCGGGGCTGGCTCTAAGGGGGAGGCCTCCTGACAAAGGGGACTTTCACTGTCCCAATCTGTCACTCATGAACTGGGCAGTCAGTGCTTGGGTGCTTCACCCATTACTGCCAGCACCCGGCCTGGCTAAATTCAACAAAGGCTTTGAGCTGACAGGTGTATGCGAATGAATGGTGTGTCCGTGACAGTCCTCAGCCACCCGCATGTGGCTCAGATTTGTCTCAGCTGGGCTTTCCTCCCCACTCTTTTAGTTGGGCTGATAGTGAAATGAACTTTGCACAGTGAATTACAATGTCTTTGGACACCAGACACGGAGGCGGTGGGTTGGGGAGAGACTGAGTGCTGCCTTCCAGAAGCTTCCTGGGCTGACCCCGTGTGGGAAGGGGGAGCCAGCAGGTGAGAGCATGGATGATCTCCAGGAGGTTTGCCTCTGGCTTCCCCTTCCTTTATCATTTATACATTTTGTCATGTCCACCAGCCACCTGCGCTATTATGTAGTCAAGACATTCCCCTTAAATCCAAGTGCCTGGGTGGCTCAGTTGGTTGAGCATCCAACCTTGGCTCAGGTCATGATCTCACAGTTTGTGAGTTTGAGCCCCACGTCAGGGTCTGTGCTGACAGCTCAGAGCCCAGAGCCTGCTTCCGATTCTGTCTCCCTCTCTCTGCCCCTCCCCTGCTCTCTCTCTCCCTCTCTCTCTCTCAAAAATAAAGATTAAAAAACTGTATTAATAAAAAAGATACCTCCCTTAAATCAACTCATCCCTTTTTACTGAAGTTAATTTTAAAAAGGAAAATTGTAAAATACCAGACATAAATGGAAAATCAGTAGCTCTCACCCCAAACTGAAGGCGATCACAAAAACAAAGACGTTGCAAATAAAACTGCTGCGTTGTCCTCCATGGCTCTGAGCCTGGCCCCACTCTGTGCTGCGGCAGCAGCGAGGAGCTTAAAGGCTCCGTGTCCCTGGCCCGAAACTTTCTGCGAGAGAGACGAGAAGGCTTGGAGGTGAACTGGACAGAGAGCGGCTGCGACTTCCTCAGGGTGCCGTTGCCTGTGGCTTCACGCAGTCCTGAAGCCTAACTCGCGGGCCTTCTGGGGCCGGGCCGGCTCTCAGCACGTTGCTAACAGCAGGCTAACTGACACCCAACCCAACGATCAGGTGTAATCATTAGGACCAGCCTATGAAACAGAGACTATCGTTCCTGATTTTGCAGTGGGGACACGGCCCAGAGGCCAACAACTGGTCCGGAGTGGCCCAGCATTGCGTTAGCGTGTCCGAGCAGGGGAGCTGGGTTGGGGCCTGCAACCCGCCACGCCGTGCGGCGGGGTCCCCTGCACGCGTTCCACCCCTCACCGCTGCACCAATGAGAGATTTAGCCTCACAGCACGGAGCCCTGGTCATTTTTCTTTCTTTTCTCTTTGAGGAAGTCGGTCGAACGATTCGCAGAGTCTCTGTCGGCCCCTCCTCTGCAAAGCAGGCCGGGCTGGGCAGCCGCGGTGACGGGGGGCTCTCAGAGGAAGGCCGGCTGTCCGGGAGACCCGCGGGTCACGGTGGTCACCCCGGCACCCCAGACACTCGCTGCTCCGCAGCTGAATGCACGTGGGCCCCCCCGCCTGGCCCCCTCTGGCCAGATGGGCAGACTCCCCAGAGCCGCGACGGGATTGGGGCCTGTGCGGAGTCACAAGCTGGCGTGGGCAGGTGGGCTGGTCTGGGTGGCCCAGGCTAGGCTGCCATGGGGCCGGGGCACTCCTTCTGGGGACTTACTGGACCCAGGGCAGGCCCAGGGACGAAGGGCCTGTAAGGCCAGGGCGGGACTCCGGCTGCTGAGGGGGGTTGGGATGGGTCCTGGAGATGGAGGCGGAGATCAGGTCACAGGTAGATGAGCCCCAGGGGAGAGGGGGACTCGCAGGCAAGGAACCGTAGGGTCTCACATGTTCCAGCTGGGTTTGTTTCCGGGCCAGCGCTTCCCACCAGTCTTACGGAGCCCACGGCGTTGGCCTGTGGGCCCCTGTCTCAGAGCCTTCTCCCAGGGCCGAGCTCAGGGAAGCCTGCATCTCCTTGACCCCCATGTTTTCCCATGAGGACACCAGGCTGGGGATGGTCAGCCCTGCCCCAAGGTCCCAACGTGGGTGTGGGGGTGGCTGGAGGAGGAGGTGCTGCCAGTCCAAAGCCCTGCTCTTTAAAACTTTTTTTTTTAAGTTTATTTATTTTTGAGAGAGACAGAGCACCAGCAGGGGAGGGTCAGAGAGAGGGAGACACAGAATCCAAAGCAGGCTCCAGGCTCCGAGCTGTCAGCACAGAGCCCAACGCGGGGCTTGAACCCACGAACCGTGAGATCATGACCTGAGCCGAAGTCAGATCCTTAACCGACTGAGCCCCCCAGGCGCCCCTAACACGGGTTTTGAATTCTTGGTCCTGAAACGCTTTGGTGTTCACAGTGTGCACCCCTTCCTGCTCCTGGCCTGGCCCCCAGCCAGGTCTCTGGAGCCTGCAGGGCCTCCCTCTTCTTGGGAATACTTTACGGGGTATGTTTATGGGCAGATGTGCACGCGAGTGTGCGCACACACGTACACACGCACACATACTCTCCCCCCTCCCCACGCCCTCCGTGGGGATCTACTATCTGCAATGTTTTCACGTTTTAAAATTATTTTTTTTTTATTTTTTGGCTGAACGACGGCGTGGCTCAGGGATCCTGTCAGTTCACAAGAGCCCCCGCCCCCCACCCTTCGGACCAGCTCTCCTCCGCAAGAGCGAGCGGGGCCGGGGCGGGGGCGGCTGTCAGCACCGCGCGCGGGGAAAGCCCGGCGGCCTTCGGAGCAAAGCCCACGTTGGCTACTGTGACTGTAGAGGCCAGGATGTCCTTCGTGCCCCCCTGGGGCAGGGGCCGGCGGGGACCGTCCCCGCCACCCACCCTGCGACCCCAGTGGAAGCTGCCATCAGGTCCCGGGGTCCGTCTGAGCCCCGAGGCCGGACCTTCCCGC
>NW_027527428.1:5896366-5898051 GCF_008692635.1 Crocuta crocuta | reverse complement strand
GGCTGAGCATGGGCTGGGGCTGTGGGGACACTGAAGTCTGTGGTCAAGTGGGGAGCAAGGCCCATCTGTGTCCAGCAGGCTCAGCGGTGAGAGGGCAGCTTCTGGAGGCTTCCTGGAAGAGGTGGGCCTGGAAGAACAAGTGCCTGTTGTCTGGGGGTGGGGGCGCGGTCTGGTGGAGAAGAGGAAGCAGGGCTGCAGGGAGGGAGGGATTGGTGGCCCGGACACGCATGTCAGGCTGTGACTGTCCCCTGTGGGAACTCCCTACCCTCAGCTGCACCCCCCCGGGGTGGGGGAGGGGATGGATTGTGGGGGTTAGACCCTCCCCCCAGCGCTGGGGGCACTTTCCTAGGCCTGGCTGGGGTCCTGCAGGCCCAGAAGCGGGGAGAGCCTGAGGCTGCCTTGGTTTCCCCTGGCTTCCCCTGGCGCTCTGCCTGCTCTCGCCTGTGGGGAGGACTCAGGTCACAGCGCAGGGCGCCACGTCCCTTGTATGTGCGGCACATCCGTTGGGAACGGCCTTTGGAGTGAGGAGAACGGCCCACGAGACAGCAGCCGTGGTTCTGAACGGATTCGGTGGCTGTATGACAAACCCAGCTGGGGAGGCTGTCTCTGGGCCCTGAGCTCTGTGCTGGGCACTGGGGGGGCCCTGAGCTCTGTGCCGGGCGCTGGGGGGCCCTGAGCTCTGTGCCGGGCGCTGGGGGGGGCCCTGAGCTCTGTGCCGGGCGCTGGGGGGGGCCCTGAGCTCTGTGCCGGGCACTGGGGGGGCCCTGAGCTCTGTGCCGGGCGCTGGGGGGCCCTGAGCTCTGTGCCGGGCGCTGGGGGGGCCCTGAGCTCTGTGCTGGGCGCTGGCTCCGTTTTGAAGACTGATCCTGCAGCCTCTTCCCGACCTGGCATTTGTGACCTTGCTCCGGGACTGGAAATTGGCTTGGTGGGAGCATTCACACCACAGAAAGGGGCAAAGGCCACACCTCAGAGCTTTACGAGAAGGCGGCTTCTCAGCTTCTCGTCTGGAGCGTGGGTCTGCCAGCATGCGCCTCTGGGGCAAACCCCCCTGGGACCCTGAGCGGACCAGGCGTCTCACCCTTCCCGTGGCCGTGAAGCCTGAGCCCACCGCTCTGCTCTTGTGGGCGTGTTCTACGGGCTGGAGGAATCATTATCTCCCTGCCTCGTGCTGGAAAAGCCACTTCGAGGGCCTTGTCCCCCGTGCACAGAGCTGGTGACGGACGCTGTGAAGGTGCCGCAGACGGGGGATTTGAAAGCCAGTGTTCAGACATAGTCACTTTTGGGGTCCTTGGACTAGCCAGCTGACTTCTCAGGCTCTGGGTGGGAGGGGGTCGCCTAAGGTGACCTTCCCGGTCCCCTCCAGCTCTACCGTTCCGTGGCAAGTGCCCCCTGCGCCCCTGCAGCCCCTCTGCCTTCTGGCCTCCCTCCTACCTCAGCTGCCACTGGCGCCCGTCTCTCCTCACTCCCCGGGGGCGGCCCTGGCCCTCCTGGGGCAGCCCGTCTCTGAGCTGTTTTCTTCACCCGCGCGCAGAAGCCTTGGAAGCCAGGCCCTCTAGAGGCGCTGGGGACTCGCCCGTTTTACACCGTCTCCACTCGGTCCCCAAGATGTTCTGCCCAGACCCCCGCGGGACCTTCCTCACCGGCCAAGCTCCGGCCTCCTGTGTTCTTTTAATCATTGATGTCAC
>NW_027527428.1:5895393-5896299 GCF_008692635.1 Crocuta crocuta | reverse complement strand
CCCCCGCCTCCCTTCCCTTCCACAGACTGCAGTGCAGGACGCGGTCCCCCCGGCGCCCTGGGGCCCCCCCCCGGGGCTGGGCATGGCCGCCGACCTCCTCCTTCAGGTGCCCTCCCCGTTAGCTGGTCTCCATCATCTGAGCACTGATTCGTTCTCTTCCTGTTGTCTGTCCCCTGTCGCCCCTAAATTACAAACTCCGGGGTGCAGGGCTTCTGGTACCCCCAGAGCCCGGACACCCAACAGGTGCCCACTGCGTGGTCTGGGAATGAATGAATGATTC
This sequence comes from Crocuta crocuta, assembly GCF_008692635.1. NCBI lineage: Eukaryota > Metazoa > Chordata > Mammalia > Carnivora > Hyaenidae > Crocuta > Crocuta crocuta. The sequence continues at coordinate 5,896,019 of NW_027527428.1, read as the reverse complement.
TGCTTCTGCTTTGGCTGGAGCCACCCGGCAGAAACGAGACAGGGCCGTCGCTCTGCAGGCTGACGGGTCCTCTGGGCCAGCAGCTCCCCATGTATTCCAGGACCTGCCGCCCCCCCTGCCNCCCTGCAAACCAAATCCCCAAGGATTCTGAGTTCTCCGTTGTTGTCCCCGGTGGAGCACAGAGGATTTGGAGGCAGCGGGGTGGAGGGGAGGCTGGGAGGGTCCGGCCTCATGGGCTGTCTGCTCTGGAAAGATCGGCTCCAGGCCTAGAGCAGGGCAGCTGGAAGGGGCCTGTGGACATCCCGAGGACCGACTCCTCTCTGCCCGGTGTGGGGGCCCAGNCCCTCCCTTCCACTCCTCTCCCCTCCCTTCCACTCCTCTCCCCTCCTGGGCCTCTGACCTTGAGCGGCCTTATGCGACCTTGGCCAGAAGAACTGTAGTCACTGAGAGTCCCACCACCAAGGGGGACCAGCCACGGTGCAGGAGGGCAGACCCTGAGGAAGTGTGACGCATCCAGTGAACGAGGGAAGCGGAGTGTGTCACCACCCCACTCCTTGATGGTGGCCCAGGTGCCCCCCGCTCCCCTGCCCCCCCAGGAGCCCCCTGACCTCTTCTCTCACCAGGGT
>NW_027527428.1:5876840-5895261 GCF_008692635.1 Crocuta crocuta | reverse complement strand
CCCCCCCCCGCTGGGCTCTGCCATCTTGTCAGCTGCCAGGTGACCTTTGCCTCTGGGATGGGTCAGGGTGGGGGTTAGGGTGTGCACCAGGAGCCCAAGGTGGAGGGGGCACCCGTGCTGTGGGCAAACCACCTGCCCCCCTGGGTGAGGCAGCTCACGTCCACCCGCCCTCCCTTCTAGGGACTTGAGATGCTTCCAGAGTCAGGACGGGGGGAAGGCGGCCCTGCATGGCTGACGGCCGTCCCCATTCACAGGTGCCTGGCAGTGGAATAGGGGCAGGCGGCCGGCAGCACCGTACCTGGGGGCGGCGTGGGCGGCACGGTGCCCGGGGACCCCGTGCTGGTGTCCTGCGGCGTGGGCGGCACGGTGCCCGGGGACCCCGTGCTGGTGTCCTGCGGCGTGGGCGGCACGGTGCCCGGGGACCCCGTGCTGGTGTCCTGCAGCGTGGGCAGCAGGACCCTGAGGGAGCCGTCGTTGGCCTCGGGCACGATGCCCAGCAGCTTGCACATGAGCTCGTACACGTGGACGCTCTCGAAGGGCTCCACCTCTAGGCCCCTCTTGAAGCTGGGGCCCACGGCCCGGAAGATGGTCTTCATGTCCATGGCCTCGTTGTGAAAGCCGTGCTCCCCGTTGTTGAACTGCACGCTCACTCTCTGCCGAGGAGGGAAGGTCCTGAGTCTCTGCTGGGATGCGGAGCTCACCCCTGCCTGCGCTGCCGGCTGCACCCCTGCGCCCTGGGAAGGGCTCACACGTAGGGGCAGGAGAGGTTCTCTGAATTCTGAGCCCCGAAAGCTCCGTGGCCCAAGAGAGAGCCTCAGTGAAGACCTGATGACGTAGGCGCTGACCCCAAGGAAACGGGGTGGCACCTGTGCACACCCGTGTCCCCCTTCCTGACCCCTCCCCCCGGCCTGCACCTGGCTTCCCCTCCTGGCATCCTGTGCTCCCAGCTGATGGCCCTCATCTCTCCCTCACTTCTGAAGGCCCGTCTTCCCACACTTTCACCCACACGCACGCACACATGTACATGTGTGCGCACACACAGATCTTACACACGTACACGCACGTACACAATGTATGGACACACTCCCATTGCATAGTGATGAGTGTGTCCCTGTGGCAGCCAGCACCCCTCAACCTGGGGACCAGTGAGAGATAGGGGGTGCTTCTCACAGATCTAGAAGGAGACCAGTGGCCCAGCAAGGGAGCCCGTGCCTCCGCGGGTGGCTCACCCCGTGGATGACGTAGCCGGGGTCACTGAACATGAGCAGGGGGGTGATCCTGGGGTTGTTGGCATAGTGCAGGGAGGCGGGGAAGGACTCCTTCTTGTAGACGTGGAGTCTGGGGTGGGCGTCCTTGAGGACGCCGTACACCTGCTCCAGCAGCCCTTCCTTGGGCACCAGCATCCCGTTCGGCCCGTAGTCCAGGAGCTCAAACTCGATGTCCTTGAAGGTGAAGTTGGGGAAGTTGTGGAACTCCACCAGGTCCTGGGCCTTCTTGTGGACGGTGGTCATGCCGTGGTCGGATGTGATGATCAGGTTGAGGCTGCCCTCCAGGCCGCTGCTCCTGATGCTGTCCCGAAGGTAGCCCACGGTCCTGTCCACCTGCATCACCATGTCCTTCCTCTGCTGGGACTCGGGGCCGTACTTGTGGCCGGTGGAGTCCGGCTCCCCGAAGTAGAGCGTGACCAGGTCCAGGCCCTCCTCCGTGAACCACCGCATCACCGCGTCGATGTTGGCCCTCCACTCCTTCTCGTCCCCGTAGTTGTGCAGGGCGCCTTCCTTCCGGCTCAGCGTCACGGCCGTGTTCTGGTAGGTGACGTTCCCGCCGGGGTAGAAGAAGGAGCCGGTCTTTAGGCCCTGCCAGGGAAGGTGGCGTTAAAGGCAGGGGTCTCCCTGGGCTTGGCACCTGCCTGTCCCTGCTGCCGGCGCGTCTCCCCCGCCCTCCCCCTGCCCGAGTCTTCTGTTCCCAGGGCCGATACCGACTTTATAGAGGAGACAGCAGGTGCCCAGTGGGTCAGCACTAGTGAGATAGTGGATATAAACGTGTCCCCAGATATGCAGTGTCCTCATCATCGCTATGGCCCTGGCCCTTGCCCCGAGGCTGAGCTGTGGGGACGGCCCCCCCCCCTCTGGCCCGGAGCCCGGCCTCTCCCCGCCGGCTCCCTACCCAGGTCCTCGCCCTGTGTCCCCTTGCCTGCCCTTCTAGCCTCCAACCAGCCGCCCATCTGCCTTTCCATAAACCAACTGCTGCCTTATCTCCAGATCCAACTGAACTCGCGACCACGTGCCCGGGCAATGCCCTGCCTGCTTGTCACCTGGCCGCGAGAGGCCAGGCTCCCAGCCCCGGCTTTCTGCGGGTGAGCCTGGCGTCCAGGGGCTCCTTCCAGAGCGGAGGGACTCCGACCCGAGTGGAAGCCCGGCCCAGAAGGTGGTTCATCCCAAGCTCATCTTGAAAACGTCGTTTGGGGGCGCCTGGGGGGTTCAGTCCGTTGGGCGTCTCACTTTGGCTCAGGTCATGATCGCACACTTTGTGGGTTTGAGCCCTGCGTCGGGCTCTGTGCTGACGGCTCACAGCCTGGAGCCTGTCTTCAGATTCTGTGTCTCCCTCTCTGACCCTCCCCTGCTCACGCTGTCTCTGTCTCTCTCTCAAAAAAATAAGAAGTGAAAAAAAAAGAAGAGAAAACGTCCGTTTGGCCTTGCAGACTAGAAGCCACGCCTCCGGGGCCAGGAAGCTCCCAGAACATTGCAGGGTGGTGAGCTCCCTGAGCTCGGCCCCACGATCTGCCTCTTCCTTTGTTTTCCGCCCTCTGGAAGTTAGCTGCCCAGCCCTGAGAGGAGCTCGGAAGGGGAAAGGCATCAGGCTGCTATGTGCCTTTTTGTCAAGCGACATTCTTTTTCCTGTGGGGACCCGTCTGCCACGGCCGGGGGTCCAGGGGTGCAGTTTTCCCTCCCGGAGGGAGGATGCAGCAATCCTGCTCTGTCCTGGGGGTCCGGGGAGGACTGGGCAGGGCCACGGTCGCCCGACCCGGCACCCACTGCGCCCGAGGCTCCGCTCGATACCCCTCTGCTCTGGGAGCCCAGGCTCCAGGGCAGGGGAGGGGTGGGCTTGCGTGGGTCTCCCAAGGTCACGGTCTTTCTGGGCCTGGCCCCCCCCTTCCCCTCTCCCCCGACGGCAGTCTGGGGGGGCTGTTACCTGCCTCTGGGCTGTGATCCAGATGGGTAAGCTGCCATTGTCCCACCACCTCTGGATGCCCAGCGTGGCGTGGTAGGGGAGCTTCACCTTGCTGGTCGTGTTGTAGTACATGTTGTGGACCACGCCGTGGTTCTCGATGTATTTGCCTGTGGGGAGGAGGCAGCAGAGGCAAGGAGGGAGGCGGGTGGGCCTTCTCACGCGCTGCCCCCCAGGAGCCCAGGTTTGGGGCCCCAGGCAAGTCCTCCCCAGCCCGGAGGTTCTGCCCACAGCGCCGATGACTTATCCTGTGGTTCAGCGTGTGCACAGTGCAACCCCCACGCGTGCGGGCATGTCATTTGCAGCTCCTGGGTTTTAGCAAAGCCTGGGAGGGCCCCACATGGCTCCCGGCGGGGAGCTGATGAAACAGCTATGGCCCAGTCGTAACACAGAATCCCAGGCGGAAGTTTAAATGAACCCAGCGGAGCTCCATCCACGAGATGTTTCCTGAAGCTCACTTTTTGCACAGGAAACACACGCACAGGTGCTGAGAAGGCACAAGCGGGACGATGATGAGTGGACCCCCTTCCCCCGCGTCCCCGTCCGTGATCTACTGAGGACACGGGGGATGCGCAGAAGGGGGAACCAGAGGTTTGCAGCGGGAGCCGCGGACACAGAATGCTGGCATCAGGATGAGCCGTCTGGAAGGAACAGGGCCCCCCCTCCAAGGCCATGTCCACCCAGAGCCTCAGCACGTGCCCTTGCTTGGAGACGGGGTCTCTTTGGATGTGACGAGTTAGGTCAGGATGAGGGCAGTCTGGGTCAGGGTGGGCGGGAGGAGCGGCTGGGGCCGGGGGTGACAGGCAGGAAGCTGGGAGCGGCAGGAAGGGTCCCCTTGAGTCCCTCTGCGGACACCTGCATTCTAGACTTCCAGCCTCGATAGGGCGATGGTGGTTCGAGGGGACCTCGGGGGCCACAGGGAGCCTCGGGCTCACCTCTCCTGCCTGTCTGAAACCCGGCCACACTCACCACCTCCAGAAGCCCTCCCAGGTTGCCACCTTGGTTGGGGTCACTGTTGAAAACGAGACGGCTGGGCATTTTTGTGCCTTGTATCCGTTGTCACCGGCCGTGCTGCGTCTCCCCAGTGATGGTGTCCCCTCCTGGGCCTCACCTTTGTCCCCGTGTGGCGCCCCGGGGGACAGGGCTCTGTGCGTACACTGGGTACCCTCTGTTGGCTCCCCTGGCCGTTCAGCCCCCTCCCCAGCCCCAGGCCCCACCGGAGGCCCATACTCACCAGTGACCAGGGTGAAGTGGCAGGGGCTGGTCATGGTGACGAAGGCCGGCGTCATGTAGCGCGCCTTCACCCCGCTCAGCGCCATGGCGTCCAGGTTGGGGGTGTCCACGTCCTGGTCATAGTTCCAGCGGAAGCCGTCAAAGGACACCAGCAGCAGCTTATTCCGGGAGGCCTTCCTGCCGACGGGAGCCCCCGTCCCCGGAGCCAGGAGGGAGGCCAGGGCCACGGCGAGGAGGACAGCCCCGTGTCCCATGACAGGCTTTCCAGACAGGAAGGCGTCCGGGCTCGTTCCTGCTGAGGAGCAAAGTCCCCGGGTCGGCCGGGCGGTCTCAGCCGGCGCCTCTGTGAACACCAGACTGTGCGTGTCCCCGCGTGTTGGAAAGCGGCCGGGTCACCCTACCTGCCACCTGGCCCGGCCCCACGCGGCGTCCGCCTTTATTGCCGGCACAGCCTCCTGGGCTGGGTCCTCCTCCCCTCCCGGGCACGTGTGTCCTCATGGGGAGGACGGGGACGGGTCCCCAAGGCCTGGGGAGCAGAGGGGCCCGTGTCCCCACCCCAGCTCTCCTAGCCGCCCCCGCCCCCGGTGCCCGGCTCGCCCTGACCCCAGAGCACTGGTGGGGTCCCTCCAGGCTGCAGGCTGGGGAGAGCTCGGGTACGCGGGTCTCAGGGCTGCGGGCGCGGGGCTTCCCAGGACCTCACACAGGCACGCGGACACGGACTTCCTGGAGGCCATCAGAAGAGGGGGCGCCCTCAGTACCTGTGCTCGTGGGGGTGGGTGCGTGCGGAAGAGGGACGCCTGAGTTCGGTGTGCACCCCCATCCCTGTTTCCATCTCTGACTCTCTCTCTCTCAGTCCCTACAAAGCACATTCTCCGCTCCGGGGACACAGAGTGGAGGAGGCAGCCCTGCTCCTGGCTCCCCCCGCTCTGGCTGGGGACACACAAAAGACAACGAGTGAGCAGGCGAAACAGTAAAACAGTGAGGCGCCCGAAGAGGACGCAGGCGGGGGGCTGAGAGCAGCGCTCGGCTGGGGAGGGGCAGGGGGGCGGGCAGCGCGGCGGGGCCCGGGCCTGGCAGGGCTGTGGTGGTCCCGCGTCTCGTGCGGGCGGAGGGGAGCCGTGGGGAGGACAAGACTGATCTCGTGTTGCCTTGGCAGGTGGGCCGGGTGCGCGCTGAGGTCAGAGCGGAGGTGGAGGGTGGAGGGGAAGCAAGCATTCCGTGTTGGCCGCCCCGTGTTGGGGGTGCCCAGGGGCAGCCCGGGTGGAGGCGCTAGAGTGCTACGCCCTGATCTGAATTTTCTTCATCTACAAACCTGGCAACAGAGGGCCTTACTCATGACTTTGGCTGCAGCACCAAGATGTTCTTGTCAAAGCAGGTCCCAGCTCACGGACACCAGGGAGGCCATCAGAGCCTCCTCTGAGGTGTGGCCCAGGGACCCCAGGGGCAGATGCCTGAGCCCCCCCGGAACCCTACGGAAACACACCCTGAGGAGGAATCCCCGCACGGCAGCCGGCCTTGGGGGTTCTCATGTCCACTGGAGTCTGAGAACCCCGGACAGGCGCACCGCAGGGGCTCCAACGGCCAGTGCTGATGGGAGGCCTGCCAAGTGGTGGGCCAGGCCATAGCAGTTGCAGGGAGTATGTCGCTGCTGGCACCTTCCCTCCCGTGGGGCAGGGCCCCAGCTGGACGTGGCAGCTGTGTGCAAGTGGGTGCAGGTTTCCTGGGAGAGAGCAGTGGGGTCTCATTTACACCCGTGTTGGGTGCTAGGCCCAGGAAGGCTGCTCTGTGGGTCTGACATCAGAGGAGGCCTAAGGGATGGATCTAGGCCACAGAGTGGGCAGGAAAGCCTTCCAGGTGGGAGGCAGACGTGCAGGGGAAGAAGTGCCGCGGTTGCCCGGAGCAGAGAGGCGGAAGAGGTGCGAGTTCGGCCCAGAGTCTAGAGGGGCAGGCCCTGGAGGGGTCTGCGTTTCAGGCCCCCGGTCTTTCAACGTTCTGTTCTTCCAGGCCTCCAGAGTAAGATGGCCGCCAAGAATAAAGACTACACTTCCCAGCATCCCCTTCAGCGAGGTTTGACCATGTGACTCTGTTATGGCCAATGGGGTGAAAGAAAAATGTCATGTGACACCCCGGCCTCTTCTATCGGGAGCGCCTCTCCCGCGGGGTCCCGCAGCCGGGCGTGGGCGCTGCTCCCGGCCTGGCAGTTGGGGTGTCCCGAGGGGAGCGGGCGTCCTGGGCAGCGTGGGCTCCCCGGCTGCGTCCTCGCCGGGAGCCTGCGTGCGCCGCGTCTCGCTTCTGTGTCCTTGTTTGGGGTTCTGTCGGGCTCAGCGGGATCCAGTCCCGGGCTCTGGGGGGCCTTGCTGGCTTTGAGCTGGGAGGTGACGTGACAGGCAGGGAGCTGCGGGGGCAGGGGGGAGGCGGGAGGGGAGCGGGCCGGACGCGGGGTCCGCCCGCCCCGGCCGTGGTGCGGTTTGGGGCCCGCGCTGGTCCTGGCGGCGGGTGCGTGCGGGGTGCGGCCGAGGGAGGCCTCCAGCGCCTGTTCGCGCACTTTCTCCTGCTGACCCCGCCCGCGGTCGGGGTGCGGAGTCAAGGGTCCTGCTCACCCCCACCCCCACCCTGCCTGGGTCTAGCCTGGCGATGGCGGGAAAGCTCTGTTCTCTGCCGGTCTCCACTTCTCAGCAGGCTTTTTTTCTTTTTCCTGAATCTCCTGGCTCACCTTCTATCAGTTTCCTTTTCCTTCCGCGGCCTCCTAGAGCGCGCTTCAACCAAAAGGGGGTGTATTAGCTGACGGTAACCAGAAGTAACAGGGCATTGGCTCCACTTACCCAAGATCTCATTCAAGCTTCAGGTAGTTCTGGAAGGCAGGAGTTCCTAATATCCTCACTTTATGTGTGGGGAAACCGAGGCAGAGGGAGCAGGTGGAGGAGCCGATCCTTGAACTGAAGCTCCCCAACCCTGCTTTGACCCAGGTCTGTGCGTGGATTTGCCAGCCACTTGGGGCCCTCTGGCCGGGCTTTGGGGCTGTTGACTGCTTTTAAAAATAGAGCAGCTATTTTTATAAATAATAAAGTCAGGATCACTGACTTTGCCGTTTCACATTCACATTATTTCCTTGTGATACGCCACCTAGGCAGGGGTCCTCGACGAGGCTGCTTGGGCCTTACGGTCATATTGCCATAGTTAGTTGTTAGTTGCCGGTCCCTCCAGCCACGAACTGTGGGGTCTCCTATGCCCCTCTGTCTCCATGGGGTTTTCCTTTTTATTCCGTTTGTGTGCTTAACAGGTGTGCAGTGCGATTTTCCGTGTCACAGTCTCCTCTCTGCCCTTGTGTGCAGACTATGCATCCTCTCTAACCATTGCTCGAGTGGCCCAGGTGGTCATTGAATCTTAGGGCTTAATCATTTTTCAGATCTTTTTTAATATAAACTTTATTTAAGATTTTTAAAAATGTTTATTTATTTTTGAGAGAGAAGGAGACAAAGCCTGAGCAGGGGAGGGGCAGCGAGAGGGAGACACAGAATCTGAAGGAGGTTCCAGGCTCTGAGCTGTCAGCACAGAGCCCGACGTGGGGCGCTAACCCGCGAACCATGAGATCATGACCTGAGCTGAAGTCAGACGCTTCACTGAGCCCCCAAGCACCTCCCCCATGTATCTTTCAGTGTATGTGTCTTGGCACATGTATTCTGGAATCTTCTCTTCATAGGTATTGATCATTTTTATCTACTGCTTGTAACTTTCCCCATTCTCCTGCGCACTCGTCATGCCTCAGGCAGATGGTAGTCCTGAAGCTCCCGGAAGGCAAGCCTGACCATATTGTTCATGGTTGTAGCCCCAGAGCCTGTCATAGAGCCAGCCCAGAAGAGGCACTGAACCCGTATTTGGGGGTGAATACATACACTTAGAGGGAAAATGTATGCAAATGTCGATAGTATTTTTGGTTAGGGGGAACGTTTTTTACAATAAACTCTTTTTTTTATCATCTTTTTAAAAAATTGTGTTAACGTTTCATTTTTTTTTTTTAATTTTTATTTCTAGGAGAGAGAGAGAGAGACAGCGTGAGCAGGGGAGGGTCAGAGAGAGAGGGAGACACAGACTCCAAAATAGGCTCCAGGCTCCGAGCTGGCAGTCAGCACAGAGCCCGACGCGGGGCTCGAAGCCACGAACCGCGAGATCATGACCTAAGCGAAAGTCGGATGCTTAACCAACTAAGCCACCCAGGCGCCCCTAACGTTTCTTCATTTTTGAGAGAGAGAGATAGAGTATGAGCGGGGGAGAGGCAGACACAGAATCTGAAGCAGGCTTCAGGCTCTGAATGGTCAGCATAGAGCCCGATGTGGGGCTCAAACCCACGAACCGTGAGATCATGACCTGAGCCGAAGTCGGACGCCTAACCGACTGAGCCGCCCAGGTGATGACAATTTTAGGCTTATGGAAACATGGCAAAGAGGGAGTTCGCATGTACCCTCTCCTTGGCCTTCTCTGTTAGTCACGTCTTACATTCTGTGGTGTATTTGCATAACACATGAGCAATATTCGTAAGTTGTTCTTCGATTCAGGATTGCCAAGTCCGTATTCTACTCAGATTTCCTCAGTACTCGCCTTACCGTCCTCTCTGTTCAAGGATCCCATATGTCACCTTCCTGTCTCCCATGTCCCTCTTGGGTGAGATAGTTTCTCAGACTTGCCTTGTTTCTGAGGACATTGACGGTTTTGAGGAGTGCTGGTCAGGGGTTTTGTAGAATTTCCCTCCATCGGGATTATCTGTGGTTTTTCTCTTGATTAGACAGGGTGTTAGGGGTTTTGGGGAGGAAGGGCACAGAGATAAAGTCTGTTCACATTACATCTTATCAAGGGAACATCCTATCAGTGTGACTCAACTCCGTGTGACCTTGATCACCTGGCCAAGATAGTCTCTTTCTTACTCTCTCTCTGCCTACTCTGCTGTTTGGAAGGAAGGTCACTGTGTGCCATCCCCGCTTCAGGAATGAGAGGTCACGCCTCCCTCCTTGGGGGAAGAGTCTCTACAGAAATTATTTGGAATTCTGAGCAGGAAGTTTGTCTCTTCTCCCTGCGTGTGAATCTATTCAATAATTTACATCAGTATAGACTCACCGGCACTTATTTCACACGGGGCTATAACACACCGCTGCTACCTGGTTGGGTTTTGCCGTCCCGTCCCTGGCCACCGGGAGCTGTCACTCGATCCTGTGTCCCTTTGGTGTCCCCACGACTGTCTCTTTGAGCACATCGTTGCTCCAGGTTCATCTCACGTATTTCCCGCCCCCGCCCCAGAACCAGCCGTTTCTCAAGGAGCCTGGTTCCTTTTCTGGGCGGGCGATGTTAGCGACCAAGAGCAGGCTGTGGCTGCGCCCCTGCTACACGGTGTTGGAAAACTGCTTTCAAAGTCGTAATCCATGGGGCGCCTGAGTGGCTTAGTCGGTTAAGCGTCCGACTTTCGCTTGGGTCATGATCTCGCGGTTCGTGGGTTCGAGCCCCGCGTTGGGCTCTGTGCTGACGGCCAGCTCAGAGCCTGGAGCCTGTTTCAGTCTGTGACTCCCTCTCTCTCTGACCCTCCCCTGCTCACGCTGTCTCTCTCTTTCCTAGAAATAAATAAAAATAAAAAAAAAATAAAAATAAAACAAAAAACAAAAAACAAAGTCGTAATCCAGCCGTCCCTGAAGCCCAGGCCTCAGGAAGGAAACAAACCAAGAATCTGGCCCCTGATGCTGTGTCATCCTGGGAGGTCCCTGTGAGCCCCCTGGCTTCCCCGTGTGCCTGGGGGGCCCTGAGCCATGAGCCCGGGACACGCATCTGGGGGGCAGTGGGAGGCCCTCGGCGGCCACGTGTGCAGACAGGCCTGGGCTCAGCAGGGGCGCCTCCGGGAGGCGCCACTATCTTTGCGATGTGGTGGTGGTCCAGCCGGGAGAGACAGTGGCCGGAGGCTGGCCCTTCCTTCCCAAAGGGCCGCTGCCGTCCAGGGGTGCCGTGGGGAGGGGGCGCTGAGCGGATCAGCCTCCCTCCATCCCTCTGCTGGAGAGTCTGACTGAGCCCCCCCCCCAGGGTGAGCACCCCCCACTGTTGCGGGAGGCGCCCCCACTCCCTGCCGCTGCGGCTGGGACCTGCCCACTGCTGGTTGTGCCCGATTATTGGGGCCTGACCCGACCTTCACGACAGCAGGATTTTATTAGTGCCACGATCCACTTTATCAATTGCTGCTGCCTTTTATTACCACTCGGCAGCTTTATCTCAGCGGCCACCTCGCCTCCAGCTAAATGAGGATTAATATTTTAACAGGATTATGTGGTGTGGGCCAGCAGTGCTCCCTGGGGACACCGGGTGCTCCCCTCCCTCGCAGCCTGTCCCCTCCCCCCAGACCTCCCTCCTGGATCCTGAGATAGGGGAGCCCCGGGGTGGGCCACCTTCTTTGGACGCCAGGATTGTGGGGGGAGGGCTTGGGGCCGTGGGGACAGTTTGTCTTAAAGAGCAGGGATGGCCTTGCAGGGTGAGGTCCCTGAAGAGACCNCACGTGCTGACGCCCGCGTGCCCGGGATCTCAGCCCCCCGAGTGACGCAGCCTGTAACTTCGCCAGGGTTTTCTCCCGGAAAAAGATTTCAGTTTCCTCTAAAGTTTTATAAATAAAAGCAAGAACGTTCCCATCCCTCTCCTGATTCCATCACGGAAGGGACAGGACCCAGGTTCTCAGGCAGGCCTTCCGGGACCTGTGTGCTGGGTCCCCAGTGTCTGGGGACCCCTGCTTCCCTCCTTAGCTGGAGGAGGAGCCCCACCCCCATCCCCCCAACTTGGGAGCTCTCCTCCGCAGCCCCAGGCAGAGCCTTTTGGGATTCTTCTGCCGAACCACTTGTCACCTTCTCTGTGATTCTGAGTTTGAGTGTCTGGAATGAATGAATGAGGGAGGGAAGGAGGGAGGCAGGCAGGTTCCCTGAATGACGGGCCAGGGCGGATACTTGCACGCCTGTGTTCATAGCGGCAGTTCACAAGCGCTAAAACACAGAAGCCAGGCGGGTACCCGTCGCCGGGTGAGGGTCTGCCCACGCACAGCCTGAAGCAGGAGGGACGTCCTGACCCCTGCTGCGGTGTGGATGGACCAGGAGGGCACGGTGCCCGTTGGAATCAGCCAGTCACAGAAGGACAAATAGTGTAGGCTTCCATTTACGTGAGGCTCCCAGAGCCGTCGGATGCACAGAGACAGAACGCAGGAGGGGGCAGCAGAGGCTGGGGGAGGGCGTCAGTGTTTCGTGGGGACAGGGTTTCACTTGGGGACGACGACAGCCTTCTGGAGATCAGTTGCCCAGCAGCGTGAAGGTGAATTTCGTGTTATGTGTATGTTTCTACAAGTAAAACTTGAAAAAGAGAGAGACCCTGGAATCCTGGGGCCTTTCTTTTTTTTTTTTTTTAATGTTTTATTTATTTCTGAGCGGGAGAGAGAGAGAGAGCAGGGGAGGGTCAGAGAGAGAGGGAGACACAGAATCTGAAACAGGCTCCAGGCCCTGAGCTGTCAGCACAGAGCCCGACGCGGGGCTCAAACCCACGACTGTGAGATCATGACCTGAGCAGAAGTCGGACGCTTAACTGAGCCCCTCAGGCGTCCCCCTGGGGCCTTTCTGAGACGCCAGGGATGTTAGGGGGGTTCAGCACTAGGTTAGAGAATTCTGTCTGAAGTGACAATTCCCTGAAGTGTGGACGAGCCTGGGTAGGCCCAGCTCTGTGTAAGGGGCCTCCAGACAAGGGTGAGGCGGACCGGGCCCCCGGCCTCGGTGGAGGCAGACATGTGAACTGAAATCACAATCATAAAACCTCCACCCTCCCTGCCCTGTTTTACAAATAATTAAGGTAGTTTTAGAAGTTTAGCGAGAACTAAGATACAGGCGGGTCATGCGTGACGGAAATGGTAGTTTTGATTCTGTCTTTCTCCTCCCCCCCCTTTTTAAAAAATGTTTATTTATTTATTTTCAGAGCGAGGGAGAGAGCGAGCCAGCACAAGCGGGGAAGCGGCCGAGAGAGAGGGAGAGAGAGTCCCAAGCAGGCTCTGTGATGCCAGCACAGAGCCCGATGTGGGGCTCGAACTCACGAGCCATGAGATCATGATCGGAGCCGAAACCCGGAGCCAGATACCCAACTGACTGAGCCCCCGGGTGCCCCATGTCTTTCTCCCTCTCTGTGAGCTGCCCAGTGGCCAGCGCGGTGACGCCCTGCAGGGGTGTGGGGTGTGGGGGCTCCACCCGGCAGGGCCCCTGCGCTGTGCTCTGAGGATCAGGGACTCCCCTGGGGCCTTGCTGAGCCTCGCAGGCCCGGGACCCCTCATTCCCCACCGTGGCCTTCCTGTGAGACGGTCTGCGGCCGCGACCATCATCTTCGGGGTGGCCGTTCTCTGAGGGCATCGCCCTGCTTGGAGCCGTCCGTCCGTCTGTCCATCTGTCCGTCCGTCGGCTCTGTTTTTGCAGCTTTGCCTCCCTGCTTGTGCCCGCCTTCTCCTGGCTCCCCGTGCCCTCCGTCAGCGCTTCCTCACCGAGCTCCTCACTGGGCACCTCACTCCACCACGTGAGAAGGGGCTCCCGGGTCCCGGCTGACAGGGTCCCCGGACACCGAGGTCTGCGCACGAGGGAGAGCTGGTGGTGGGCTGGGCTGGCTGGACGCCCAGACTGGTGACTGCGCCTCCAGGACCCCCATTCAGGGGCCCGAGCAGGCATCTCTGGAGGTTTGTGGGGGACAGAGGGGGCGCCTGGGCGGGGCGTGCGGCTCCGTCTGTGCTTTCCGGATTGGCACGAGGGAGGTCCCTGCCCGCTCCACTCCACTGGCCCTGGGGACCCTGGAGGGGCCGTCGGACGCTGACCGATGGGGACCTGGCCTGGCCGGGGAGGTGGGGCAGCGGGCGAGTCTGAGCCTTTCTCTGAACGGCCAGAACCCGCCTGGGGAGGCCCAGCCCATCCCGCCTCCTCTGGCGCCCGCGAGGTGAGGTGCTGGCCCTGCGTTCCCACCCGGGACAGACGAGCAGGGATGGACTGAGTCGCCCAGGAAACTTGCAGGGGGGCCTCAGGCAGGTGNGTAAATGCTGGCTGCCAGTCTCGGGGCTCCTGCCTGCCAGTCGGGACGGGGGTCACCCCTCCAGGCATGTTTATTTGTTTTTTAATATTTTTTAATGTTTATTTATTTTTGGGAAAGAGAGCGTGAGCAGGGGAGGGGCAGAAGAGAGGGAGACACAGAATCCGAAGCAGCTCCAGGCTCCGAGCTGTCAGCACAGAGCCCGACGCGGGTCTCGAACTCACAGACCGAGATCATGACCTGAGCGGAAGTCGGACGCTCCGCAGACTGAGCCCCCTGGTTGCCCCTCCAGGCGCGTTTTCTCATCGCGCCTCTGCCCGCTGGCGGAACTGTGGATTTGGGAGGATTGCGTGTTGTGGGGGAGGGGAGACACCCCGGTGCTCAGCCCAAGACTCGGGTCCCGCTGGGCTAGAGCCGGTGGCCCAGCGCCCCTCAGCCTGCGAATCTGCCCCGGGGAGGCCTCCCTGGCTTGTCCNGGGCTAGAGCCGGTGGCCCAGCGCCCCTCAGCCTGCGAATCTGCCCCGGGGAGGCCTCCCTGGCTTGCCCTCCCCCCCGCCCCCCCCAGCACCAGCGGGCCTGGCGGGTCCGTCACCAGGAAGATGAGAAACAAGGGCTTCGCTGTCAGGGGGTCTGTCCTCGAGCAGGAGCTCTCTCCCTGGGCAGCAAAGGCCTCAGGAGGGCGTCTCCCCACCTTCTCAGAGACCCTGGCCCCTGGGGGTGAGGTCAGCAACGTGGCCAGCTGACTGGGGCAGGAAGGCGGAGGCGGGCAGGGCAAGGGGACCCGACGGTGTGCTCCCTCCCTTCCCACCTGGGTCCCCCAGGGACCAGCTCCCGGCTGTGTGTGTGTTGGGGGTGCACCTGGGACCCGGCCGGTCACACCCTTGGTCCTGTCTGTCCTGAGCCCGCCCAGGCGCCCCAGGGGGAGCCCCCTGCCTGCCCTACGTCTCCCCTGCAGGTCACCCGTGAGGTTCTTTCCTGGAACTTGGTGTTTCAGGCGAAAATCTTTTCCTCTGTTTTCTTCTCAGAGCTCTGGCTGCTCTGGGCCTCCGACCCCAGCCGTGGTCTCCAGGAGCGCAGGTCTCAGGCCTGGAACCTCCCTGAAGTGTGTTTCTGGGGGTGCTGGTTTCGGGGGTTCCCCTCTTGCCCCAGAGGCTGAGCTCTGTGGGGCAGGGGTGGTCTCTGCCAAGTGTAAGGGTGCCCGTCTGTCCTCTGGCCCCCGGCAAGCGGCTGAGCGCCGTGGTGGGTGGGGGTGGGCGTGGCGGTGCTGACTTTGCCCGAAGCCCGGAGCCAGTCGAGGGCCCTTCTGGACACTGGGCAGCAGGAAGGTGACAGACGCCATCTGGGTCCATCGGGACCGCCGTCAAGGGATCTTCCCTTAAGGGACCTCAGAGGACCCCCTATCTCCAGAACCATCTATTTTATAGCCACTTGGATGCTCTTCATGCCCAGATAATGAAGAAGGGACACGTCCAGGCGGATAAGAAACTACCTTTGGCCACGCTGGGCAGATAAGGGACGGCCAGAATGTCCCTCCCGACTCACCACCTCCATCTGGGGAAGGGACGGTGTCCCTCTCATGCAGTGAAGGTCCTTGGGCGGGTCACCCCCTTTACGTGGGCCCACGGTCATCCTCCCTGGGCCTGCTGTCATCAGAGTCCTTCACCACAGGACGCTTGGTGGCCCTGGAAGTGTGTGGGGCTGNTGGTCTAGAGATGGATGAAGTCAAGAAACTGCGCCGTCAGCCACTGTGACCCACCTGGGCCAGGGCCCCAGGGGAGGTGGGGAAGGAGCACCGACGTCCTTCCTGTGCTCCAGCCCCTGGGACCCCCACGGGGAAGGGCCAGGAAATCTCGTTTGGAGGCTGGTGTCCTGTCTCCTACAGATTAGCTTCCTTAGCGCGGCCACAGAGCGCGACAGCTCATTAATTTACACGCATCTCCAGGACCTTCCTCCATCGCAGCCTGTGTCTGAGGGGCCGCTCTGTTCAGCCAGCACCTTCTGGGTGCCCACTGCGTGAAGGGCAATGAGGGAAGTGCTCTCTGAAGGATGGGGGTGTAGATGGAAATCTGCAACCCATGACCCCTGCCTGCCCCCCCCCCCGCCCCAGGCAGGTTGCTCAGGCCTGAGAGTAGGCGAGGAGCAGGGAAAGGGTGGACATGGCGGCATCTGCCGGTGGGCACAGCCATTAGGTCCTTCAGCAGTGAAAGCGCGGCACATCTGTCCTCAGGGCCCTTCGGTGGGCGGAAGCGGGAGCTGGAGAAAGTGCTTTGCCAAGTGAGAATGTTGTTTACCAACCACATCTTCGCTGCTCTCTGTGAAGGATAAATTGATGCTGAATCATCAAATCTTTATCGTCAGGGACTAAGGCCCAGCTCGGGCAGCTCAGGGACCCAGGGTGCTGGACCAGGCAGGGACTCCGCCCAGGCGCCCGGCCCGGCTACAAGAGCCCTGCGGACTCAAAACCACAGGGACCATCAACTATGACACCTGAGATATTCCCTCCCCCAGACAGGTCCCCTGAGAAAGAGAGAAGATGGGGGTCAAGGACGCAGGGTGGGTCCGCTTCTGTGATGGTGCGTCTACCAGAAGGCTCATTTCACTGTTTATTTACTTTTGAGAGAGAGAGAGAGACAGCGCTTGAGCAGGGGAGGGGCAGAGAGAGAGGGAGACACAGAATCCGAAGCAGGTTCCAGGCTCCGAGCTGTCAGCACAGACCCTGATGCGGGACTCAAACTCATGAACCGTGAGATCACTACCCGGGTGCAAGTCGGACACTTAGCTGACTGAGCCCCCCAGGCGCTGCCGGAAGGTTCATTTCAGGTGAAGTTTGCAGGAGACAGGATGTGCTTCCCTTTGACAACATTTTTTATAATCAAAGTTTCTGTAATCACTGAAATATAGGCTAGCACCAGGGACTCTCGGGCATCATCCATGTTTCCTTCGTTTATTTTCTTGCTCTTTGCTGGTCCCTTTGGCTGAAGGATCTTCAAACCCGTAGCAGGCATTCTGCAGTTTGGCTCCTGCAAACTTCGGGGTGCAGCTCTCCAAATACGGGAAACTCTGTGACATAATTACGGCTCTGTTAGCCCAGTATCAAAATCCATTCCTCCGTATTGGCTGATGCCCGGTCCATACCTGACTTCTCTGATGGTCTCAAAACTATCTTTTTGCAGCTGGTTTGCTTAAATCGGGTTCCAAACAAGGTCCACCAGTAAAGTTTTATGGTTGTGCCTCTTAAATTCCTCTTGGTCTAGATCAGGCATCACCCCCACCCCCACCCCAGGTTTCCTCCTGCCACGACTTGGAGAAGCCAGGTCGGCTGTGGTGCCCAGCGTCTGGTCTGCATGCTCTCCAGCCGAGTACGTCCTGTGGCGTCACTTCCTTCCCGTCTTTCCCGGACACAGAAGTTTAGCTCTGGAAGCTTGGTTGGATTCAGCTTCCTCTTTGGGCAGAAGCGTCCGTGGGTGGGTGGCTGGGGGTGGGTCCCGCACGGAGGCTCACCTGGGATGCCGGGTCGCTCAGCGGGTCCAGGCGCTTACACCCCAGGGCTCCTGGCTAACGTCCTTGTCCTTCATCGACGGTGTCACCCATTCATGGCCCTTGCGAGAAATAATTATGTCACAAGAGCTTGCAAATGGTGATTTCCGAACCGCCTGGTCCTTCCGCAGAGTAGCTAGAATCCTCCCGTAGACAAAACCAACGGAGTTGCTGGATTACCCTGGAATACAGCTCAAAAAGAAAAATCCTTAATTCATTTCAGTAAATGGTTTTCCAAGTTGGAGGCCTATAACATCCAGCGAGGTTCCAGTGAAATTTTGTTTTCTCTTTTTCCATATATTTACTTATTTTAAGTGTTCAGTGCATTCAACCAATTGCATTCGTGATTCTTTCTAGGCTTGGTCTGTCCCTCGTTGGCCTGGAGTTCTGACTCTTCCCTCTCAAAGGGGTGCCTGTCACGCCAGCAGGGGCAGGAGGGGCGGCACCCTTGGGTAGTGGGTGTCGCTAAAAGGGCTTGTCGGGAAGAAGCTCTTTCTTGGGGGATTTATTTTCCTGTCTGGTTTGAAACGCCTGGGCGGGGCTCTCTGATAACCTGCCACATCTAAGCGGACTCTGGTTAGAGGGCGGGGGTTTTGACAGTCGCGGAGCCCTGCTGGGAGAAGGGAAAGCGGAAATCCCTCCACTGAAAATCCCAGAACCAGGGCAGAAGCGCCGCCTGGCTTTGTAGTCTCTGATGCGGCCACCAGGTGGCGATGTGCCGCCACCGATCTGCCAGCCTGGGCCTCCCGGACTTTGAACTCGCTCAGTTCCACACCCGCCCCTCCAGCCAGGCCCCTGGATCCCAGGGAGGACAGAGTCCCCAGTGCCCCACGGCGGGGCGTGGACGTGGGCTGGCCTCCACCTGCTCCTACGAGGGAAACAGAGTCGGAGGGTCAGGCGATGAGGCGCGGGCGCAGGTGGGTGTCAGTGGAGTGAGCTGTGTGCGCTGAGGGTTCTCACTTCCTGCCCCCGGAGGGAATGGGGGGTGGTCACCAGGAAGGCACCTCCCTGGGGTCCTGCACGAGGGTCCCGAAAGGCGGAGGGTGGGGCAAGGCTCTGATGGGGGCTGGTGGGGGAGAGGGGCTCCCGTGTTCCAACCCCTCACCGCCTTCCCGGCAGGGATGTCCCAGGGGCTGCTCAGGGCAGGGTGGGGGGCGGGGCCCGAGGGAGCACAGAGGCCTGACGGCCCCGTGGCGCTGCCACCTGTGGTTGGCAGTGTGGACCCCCTTCCTGTCTGACGCACCAGGGCCGGCCCTCCAGCAGAGAGCGTTCGGCCCTCATGCCCTGCCCTGCCCTCCCCCCTGCGGCCCAGGTCACGGGATGAGGGCCGCACCCCTTCCCTCCCTCCCCTTCTCACCAAGTAGAG
>NW_027527428.1:5869478-5876673 GCF_008692635.1 Crocuta crocuta | reverse complement strand
GATCGGGTCGCAAGAGTGAGGGGATCCAGGGGGTCGGGGGGTTTCATGAGCAGTTGGGCCGAAGCAGAGGGAGGGGCTGAGGCCTCCTCTCCTGGGTGCGCTGGGCGACGCGGCTCAGCGGCTGCCCCCCAAGGCTCCGAAGGCAGGCCTTGCCCTCTCAGCACCGGGGTCCTCGTGAGCGAACGCTAGGAGGTTTGGGGCGCCCGCTGGGGGCCTGCTGGGCCTCGGAGGCAGAGCCGGGGTTTCCGAACCCCCGGACCCTCAGCAGCCTGCTCTGGGAGCCTGGAGGGAAATTCCTCTTCTTCCTCCTGAGGCCCCGGGCCCCGCGGGTTGGGTGCTGCCCAGCTCCCAGGACCCTGGGGGAGCCGCCCGCCAGGAGCGGAGAGCTGGGTGCAGCGAAGGCCTGGGCGGGGGGCCCATCACGGCCTTTTCTGCAGGGATGCCGGCCAGACGGGACCTGTCCTGCCCCAGGCCCTGAGGGGAGGAGGAGGGGTGGCTGCGGTCTCCTCCAGGCGCAAGGCCCCTCTGGCCCTCCCTCGGCCACCCCTCGTTGTGGGGAAGCCAAGGTGGAGGTGGCCCTGCCCTGGCTGGCTTCCTGCCGTCCCCTGCCCCTCGGGGTGCCAGATGGGGCTGGTGCGGGGCTGCCAGGCCTGGGCTCTGGCTCCTGCCCCGTCCCCTCCTGAGGGCCCCGGCGGAGCCAGGAGGAGGGCCAGGCAGGCGGCAGATGGCGGGCCGGGAGGAGGGGCTGCCCGCGCAGATGGGCCGACTGTCAGGACAGATGGTGGGCTGGGCAGGGGTCCGGAGCCGCCCCATCTGCTCCAGGCCCCTGGTGGGGCTTTCCTCATCCGCCTGGGGCTGGATTGGGAGGAGACCCGGGCCTGCTCGCGGCCTGCTGGGTCCTTTCTGCCCCAGGGCTCAGGGCTGGGTGTCCCTNACGCAGCTTCGGCCTAGGGGAGGGCCAGCAGGTGGGCAGAGGGAGGGCGCGGGCCCCAGGGGAAGCCAGGCCAGGAAGGGGGGGCGCGGTCGGCTCTGCTGCATGGGCTGCGTCCTGGGCCTGACGCTGGGCCTGACGCTGAAGGAGAATTTACCGTATTGTGTTCTTATGTTGATATTAATACTCAAAAAATACCCTTTTCTTCTTTTTTTAAACCAGTTGCAAAGCAAGACCTGGGCTGCAGCCGAGTGCGACGGGCCACCGTCTCCACAGAGCTGGGCTTTGGGGTCCCCCTGCCCCGCGGTGCCAGCGAGCAGCTCCCGAGAGGGAGGCTGCAGGGGGAAGGGAAGGGGCTNGGGCGGAGGAGGGAGGGTGACAGGGTCCAGGTTGCCTTCCAGAAGGTCCCCTGGACCCTGGGCAGAGTGTGGTCCTGGCATCTGGGCCAGCGAGGGCTCAGGGCGTGGGTCGCGCCCCCTGCCCTCCCCGCCAATGGCTGTGGGGAGCTCTCCGTCCGCCGCCTGATCCCTGCCACCCTGGTCCCTGGGTCCTCCTCAAGCTCAACTCTCCCGGAGCCAGACTGCGGGGTCGAATCCCACTCCATCCCTTAGTGGCTGGGTGACCTTGGGCAGGTTGCTCACCCTCTCTGGGCTTATTACACCTCCCGGGTGTAAAAGGGGGACAGTAACGTGTGCACTTGGGGGGTTGCTGTGACAATGCGCTGACGGTGGCCCCCAGGACCCTGTGCCACACGCCGCGGACGCCTGCTTCTGTTATTATTATTGTTGTTGCCTTAACTTCACTGTATGTTGTTGGGGTGAAATCCACACTCGTCAAATAAACTGTTTTCAAGTCCGTGGCATCTAGTGCGTTCAGACTGTTGTGGCACCGCCGTGGCCGCCTCCTTCCAGACCGTTGTCATCCGCCCGAGGGGAAACCTTGTCGTGTTTGTGTCCCCGCCCCGACGCCACAACCCATCGGCTGTCTGCCTCTGGACGTTTCCTGTAAACAGAATCACACACTTGGCCGTATTCCGAGTCTGGCTTCCTTCGCTGAGTATGGCGCTCCCAGGGCCCACCCGCGTGTAGCAGGTGATAGCGCTGCTGGCCACGGCTCCGCGATGTTCCACGGCAGACCACGTTCACTTCCTCCTTCCACGTGTCGGTGGGTGTTTGGACCGCCTCTGCCTTTCGGGTCTCGTGAGCACTCGTACCGCAGGCGTGTGTGTACACGTCGTTACCAGGACGCCTGCCGCGTTTCCCCTCGTATGGAGCCCTCCACAGATCGGGTCGTCCTGACCCTGGGGCCATGCTCAGCGTGTCTGTGTTCCAGCGTCAGCGTGGGCACCCTGGTGCGTGTCTTCACTTTATTATCTGGATCGTTTCCATGACCCGTGTGTGATGACCAAGTCCCTCCTCCTCCTCCTTCTTTTTCTTTTGAGAGACACAGAGAGACAGAGGCAGAGAGAGAGGGAGACACAGAATCGGAAGCAGCTCCAGGCTCCGAGCCGTCAGCACAGAGCTGGACGCGGGGCTCGAACTCCCAAGCAGTGAGATCATGACCTGGGCCGAAGTCGGCCGCTCAGCCGTCTGAGCCCCCCAGGCACTGCGTTCAGAAATCGCAGTCGTACCACTACTTCCTGGAGTGCAGCTTTCGCCCCTGGGACTGACTCCAAGCCGCCTGGTGCTGTACACGGGGAAACTGAGGTGCAGAGAGACTCAGCCCCTCCCTGAGGTCTTTTGCTTTCCCTGCGCGTGGGGTGGCTCTGCGCCGTGTCCCCTGGGCGTGCCCCTGCCTCCTGTCCTGGGGCTCCTCGCCTGGTGCAGTGGCCGCGGGGACGGGGGCGGCCTTTGCCTTCCTTCTCTGCCCGTCCTGCCTGCTGGGCGTCCCCTCCCTCCTCCTCCCGCCTGTGCTGAGCCCTTCAGGGATCCCCGGAACCCCGTGGGCATCCCGATTCTGTAGGGGCCGCTTTGGGCCGCGAAGGTTGCTAACTGCGGCTTGGGACAGAGCAGACACAGCCCCTGCCTTGCGCCCTGGCCTGGAGGGGAGTCGGGGAGCCAGGAGGGAGGGGTTCCTTGTGCCCAGGGAGCTTTGCAGGGCCCTCGACTCAGGGACGGCGCGGAGCCCTGCTGTCCTGCTCTGTCCCCGGGGTAGCTGTAAGTGTAACTGCCACAGAGACTCATGTTCTCGTTCCCAGGTGAGGACCAGCGTGGCCCAGCACCCCTCCCCCAAGGTCCCAGCAGGGGGCTGGCACCGGGCCCAGGTGTGTGTGGTTCCAGGGGCCCCTGTGATGGAGACACGGAGCCTGCGGGCCAACTTCAGGGCGCACTGCCCCGGCGTGGTGTTATGTTTGCCTTGCGCAGGCCCACGACCTCTCTCAGGCCCGATGGAAGAGTGGGGACACGTGTTTCTCTCTGAGGCCCGGAGCCTGGGGGCACTGTCACTGGCTCACGGTCTCTGCGATTCCCCGTGAGCAAAGCGAGCTGGGCGCGCCCTCAACTGAGTGAATGCTGCCCGCTGGCTGTGGGTAAGCCCTCAGTCTAGCACCCCTGAAACCGCACAGATCCCTCTGAGGGGCCCAGAGAGCTCAAGGGGCCTGCCTGAGGCCACACAGCTGGCACAGGTGTCTGAGCAGAAGCCGNTGTGGTGGGGGGCTGGGGGGGGGGGGGGGGGGGGGGCAGGGTGCGCCCTCCCAGCATGGGTGGCCTGGGACCGAAGCCATCCCCTGCACCTCTCTCCCAGACTGAGTCTTGGGCGGAGAGCCACGTGGTTGGGACGTAGGGCTGACTTTGCCGTGTAGCGACCTGGCCCTGCTCCTCCTCGAGCCCCCGAGGCACACCCCCCCTCCACTTAGACCCGCCAGTGCTGCTGCCACCACCCAGGCCCCTGGGGACGCCCGGCGGGACCCCCTTCCTTTGGAGATGATGTCCACACGGCCGCCCTGGGAGGCCTTCATGTCCGGCGGCCTGGGCCCTGGCCGGGGGAGGAGAGATCCCCGGCTGCTGGCCGTGGGTGAGACGTCAGCCGCTGGACGCCGGTGTCCTCGGCCCGGCCCTTTCCCGCCCGTCCTGCTTAACCTGCTATCGATCGCTGACCAGACCCTTCCCTCCTGCCTTGTTTTCATGGCTAATGGCTTTGACTGCCATCGATCCGCAGGAAGGGAGCATCCCAACCAGACACCTCCTTACCACACCTGACGGCGTCAGAGACTTTACTGCGCCAGCCCCTCCCCCGTCCTGCGCTCGCCCCACGGCCCTCCTGACCCCCTGCCCTGTCCCCTCTCTCCCGGGCCTTCCAGAAGGAGCACGGAGTATCCACGGCCCGCCCACTTCTCACCACGTGAGGACAACTTCCCTCCTCCACTTATGCCACACTGGCCCGTCTAGCTGGGTGGAGGAACTTTCTGGTGAGAAGCCTCAAGGGCGGGACGGAGGATGGGGTCAGGCTCCCACCTCCGGGCTGTACCCCAGCCTGACCTGGGAGGGAAGACTCTCCGTCTCCAAGGGCCTGGCTGCAGGGAAGGCCCTTCCCTCCGCGCACCGTCACTGACCCTGGGGGGTGATGAGGAGGCCCCTAAGAAGGCAGGGGCCCCAAGCCCGTCGTCTCTGTCTCTGGTGTCCTCTCCCGCTTCCTGCCCAGGAAAGCCGGACTTCCTGCCAAGGCCCCACCCCCGAGTGCCCTGCCCCACCTGAGTTTCCAGGCCCCCCTGGCAGTGGAGGGGCGGTGGGGGCTCCCAGATTCCAGATGGAAGGTGCTACCTGGCCCTGTGTGGCCACACAGCCTCGGCCCCTCGCAGAAGCCTCTCTGCTGGGTGGGGGGGGGGGATGTTTGGGCCCCCCCAGCTATGAAATATACCAACAGAAATGCAGCCGGATTACAGTGGCAGCCGGCGAGGACCCCCCTGCCTCACTGCTCCCAGGACCTGGCAATGACCTTGTGTCTGAGTCCCCCGGAGAGCTCGGGAAACACAGGCCGCCCGGTCCTGCGCCCAGAATGTCTGATTCCATGGCGTCTCTGGTGAGGCCTGAGAACCCGCCTGTCCATCTGGCTGCCACTCCTGGGGCCCCGTTTAGAGAACCACGTTAACTGACCCCCAGCACGTGCTCCTGGGAAGTGCACCTTTCCAGTGATGCCCCCAGGCGGTCACGGTTGGCTTATTTCAGCCTCTACCGGAGACCCAGCCAGAGTCTAAGTCAAGGCCATCAGAGTAGACCTTCCCTCCTCGGGAAGACCTGGGATTGGTCCTCGCAGACCGGCTAGGAATTGGGGGGAGGTGCTTGCTGCTTGTGGGGACCCCCTTGGGACCCTCTGCATGTTCCATGGCATGTGGCCCCCCTCCCCGGGCCAACCCCACGCGTCATTTCAAGGCATCACATTAACGGGTATAAAATATTTACTTAACTCAGTTTTTTGCAAATATTCCTTCAGCCGTTGTCTGCGTGCTGGGAACAGAAACTAGCCGGCAGCCGCGGGAAGGGTTGGGTGTTAAATAATACAATAAAAGGCTGTGACGGCCAGGCAGCTCCACGNGAACCCAGTTGTAGAGACCTCCGGGAAAACAAATGAGAAATGTTTAAAAATGTATCACTGCTTTATCTTTTAATACCTTTTATTGAAATGTTTCCTCTTTGGGGCGCCTGGGTGGCTTAGTCAGTTAAGCGTCCGACTTTCGCTTAGGTCATGATCTCGCGGATCGTGGGTTCGAGCCCCGCGTCGGGCTCTGTGCTGACTGCCAGCTCAGAGCCTGGAGCCTGTTTCAGTCTGTGACTCCCTCTCTCTCTGACCCTCCCCTGCTCACGCTGTCTCTCTCTCTCTCCTAGAAATAAATAAAACATTAAAAAAAAAAAAGAAATGTTTCCTCTTTTATGGTTTTTTTTTCCTGACTGTCAGTTTGCTCCCACCTCCCCGAGGCTTTGCGGGGAGCCCTAACGTAGAAGACGTAGAAGACGGCATAGTCTGAGTGGCCCAGGGGCCACCGGCTTCTTTTCCGCACTAGTCCTGAGCTGCCACATCCCACCCTGACCTGTCCGTGACCACAGAGCCAGAGGCGTGGTCTGAGGCAAAGGGGCTGTCACCACGGCAGGGGTCTGGTGGCAGGAAGCACTGAAGGCAAGTGTTTTCTCCAAGATCATGAGGCCTTGGGTGTTCAGTGTGGCCCCGGAGCCTTGGTCTCTCGGCCATCCCGCCCTCACACCCCCCAGAGCTCAAAAGCCACCAGGACGCTCCGGAGGGACAGGGCTCCAGGAAGGGCAGGCAGACGGAGGGCGTGCAGGTGGGAGAATGGGGCCGAGGGCGCCCAGCAGGCGCTCAGAGCCGCCCCAACCAATGGCCAGCAGGAAACAAGGGCCTATGACCAAAGGGAAGTGAATTCTGCTGGCCACCGGCCGGAGCTTGGAAGTGCACCATTCCCGGGCGAGCCTCTGATGAAACCACGGCCCAGCCGCCCCGGGGAAACTGGCCGCGCAACGCAGAGGAGCCGTCGCTCCGCACCTGCTTCCCACCTGCGCCGCGTGTTAGCTGGTGAGCGTGTGCTGTTTGAGCAGAATGAAGACCACTCTGCCTTCTCGGGAGAGTGGCTCCGTGGCAACGTCCCCCCCTAAGGCTTCCTTTTCTCTGGATGAACAGAGAATAAAATCGGTTTCTTGCGGCAAAGCAGCAACATGGACTCCTTGGATGTTTTAGGTCTTCATTTAAGAGACACAATGGATCCCCGTTGTCCCTCAGCCCCGGGCCTGTCACATTCAGGAGGCCTCGGGTCCCAGGCGGGCTGGGCGTTCTGGCAGAAGTGGGGACGGGGGCAGGAAGCTCCTGGAATGATCAGTGCTTTATCAGGGGGTGCGGGGCTGGGGAAACGGCCAACAGCCCCGGAGGGCTTTCCTGATGACCCAGGACTCAAGCAGTGAAGCAGTGCTGTCCCTTACGTAGGTGCAGAATGAAGGAGACAGGAACTCAGAGGCAGTGGCCCTGACCGAGGGCAGGAGGAAGCGAAAGCTGCCGGAGGCCATGTGAGCTGATCCAAAGCCTGGCCCTTGGCTCGCAGTGTTATTGAGATAAAAATGATGAAAATGTGCCCTTTTGGCAAAAGCCACTAGCCTAGAAGAGCGATGGTGAATGTGCTCACCTGCTGAAGAAGGCTTTGGAGGTTCCTTTCATGTGCTGCTGACAGGGCCCTTCCCGGCAGGCCAGGCAGCGCGGCTCTGGGGTCCTGCACCCCCTCTCGCTTCTCTGCACTCCCACCCTGCATCGCCCTCCCCGCACCCCCCC